>NC_135785.1:140192988-140504099 GCF_051106095.1 Pogona vitticeps
TGTAGTTAAGGAAGTGGCAGTACTGGGACAGTTTTTCAACCAATCCTATTGAATCCAACCTCTTCTCTGATATGCTTATACAACAGTTCAGTAGCAGAAATGCAGAAAGGGTTGGGTAGCCATTATTAGTTCACTTAAACTAGAAGCATGTAAAAAAATCCTTAAAATACAACTTTGCATTAAAGTTCTGCAGCAGAGCTGGCATAAGCAGTTGGCATCCCCTCGGAAGCAGTCCCTAAACCAAACAATGGCACTGATCCCTTTAAAACAAATCATTTCTATCTTCCACAATGCTCAGGCATTGTGAGAAATTGGCCCAAGTACTAAGTGCTGTCTGCAGTGTGCTACAGAAAACATATACACTCACTAGAGATACCACCAGGTGATTTCAGGATGCTGAGGATGCTCTATAACATGGACCTAGCATGATTCTAACCAGCAGAGTCTGGTAACTCTGCTGCACATATATAGTATTTGGTGTTTTCTGCATATGTGAATTGAGATTCATACAGTTATCCACACAGTAAGGCCAACTTCAACCCTATTGAAGTGACTGGCAGAGTCAGTGGATAAACAAGACTAGTCAGGCTTAATGAGATCTGGATTGTGAGTGCTGAATTGTAGCAAGGGCTTTAGAGTTTACACTGATTGCAATATGCTAAAATGAGTGGTGTAAAACCTCACTTGTCTCTTCCCCTGACACAAGTATGAGGTCCCAAAACTGTTTTCATCAGCCCATAAGAGAGCAAGGAATTTTGTGGTGCTTTTGACAAATATAAAAGAAGAATAAGAGGGGTTTTTTACCCAAATTACTCAAACCTGTATGTCAAATATTCTGATCCAAATCATGCAAATTGTGCATAACATTGATGCCTACTGGTCTGCTGTATGGATTTTTAAGGATTGGAAATATTAGAGGGGTTGTTTGCATCTTTTCAATCAACTGAGTGTGAGCTTGTTCTTTGTATATTTGTCTTTATGTGTGTGTGTGAATGCTTTGATTCACAATGCTAAAGAATACAAGTTCTTCACAGAGACAGTTTATACCAAAAACAAAAACAAAAAAGAAAAAAAAACACTCATTCTCTTATTTCTGCTGGGTAGCAAAAAATCCCACAAGGCTTGAAAATTCCTCATCAAGGTGAGTCATCAAGACCAGATAGCAAAGGATAATGAGAATGAAGACTTCAGTGAGTACTTTTTGTTTTAAACATGCTTAGCTTAAATTCAAAACGTAAGTAATTTGAGGCATACAACTATACAGCCACCATGATGGTACTGGTCATGAAAATTGGCACTCAATATAAATGTGCAATGTAACTTCAGGATAATTTCTGATTACTTTCAATTCCTGGCATCTTAGCTTGGGATCTCCTGTTAATAATTCCATCAGCTCCAAGCTGCTGGTGGGTTGGCTCTTTATTAAACAAGGTGATGTGCACATCGGTTCCCATCCTATATATACACCAGGGCTTTGAGTTTCCCACACTAGTCCCCTGGAAACAATCAGTTCTGTACAGTACTGCTTTTTTCTTTTCACTAAGGCGGTGCTTGATATAAATAAGCTCTGTTTAGAAGTGTCCTTGGAGTCTTTCAGATAGAGTTGAGAGATATGGTTGAGTGACATTGGCTGTCTTCCCACTCATTGGCAAACCTCCTACATCTCTTGCACTGGTGTCTGTGCACCCAGCACCTCAGCTGAGTTGGGGGGGGGGTATTGCTGTGCAAATTGGCCATCTCAGGTGCCACAAAATTGGTGTGGTTGGTGCTCTCCTGGGGACAGTATAGAGGGTGCCCCTCTTCTCCAGCCTCTGCCCCTACCAACTGGGAAGCAGTTAGAGGCTCCTGCCAAGGATCATTGTTCTTTTTCTAGGCCAGCTTTCAAAATGTGCAGAGGACAGTCTCCAGCTCCTCCACTACAGACCCTTGGTCTACTCTTTGGACAACTCCTTACATGGTATCACAGACCTAGAAGGTCCAGTATTTTGCTGCCATGCTCCTTTAATGTTGCCAGTGCTCCCTCCTCCCCTCCGACCAGGTGTTTCCTCTCATCCCACCCCCCAGTAACACCTGGGCTTAATTCCTCCTTGCCTTCCCATGATCCCAGAATGGCAGCTCTGCTTATGCCTTCAGGGTGCTGCAAGGTGGGGGCAGACAATCCACGAGAAGTGCTGACTGCAAGTCCTTCACTCATATTAGCATATCTAATCATGCTTTTGCTTCCCTACACTAATGAAAGTGTGATAGATGAAATGGAAAACTCAGCAGGCCTTCTCCCTACCTTCTGTTAATAAGGACTTTACAAAATGCCTATTGTTATTTCCTTTGTTTTATAAAATCTCAGTGCTTGTTTAAAATTAGATGGGGTCACTTTGTGAGGATGGAACTACAACATTCCGTCTCTTCTGACCACATGATTCCATTTTTTACATTGACAAGTATCTCATCTCCTGGCTAGCCTCTCTGGAAAATGAGGCAACTTGCTGTGTAGACTACTTGAATTTGTCAGCATGAGCAAAGGTGACAGTCAGGTCTTCAGCCAGCAGCACGTTCTTACCCCCTGGCCCAAACAATACCAGATGTACATTAATAAATATAGCCTACAATCCCAGAATCCCCACTGTGTAATGGAGGGAAGGAGAAGAGGGGACTTCTTCTACAACATCCTTTGCATTTCAAATAGTTTCATCTTTATTAGCAGCAATGTAACTTCCACATTATTTCCATTTGTTTTGACATGATAATGTAGTCTCCACAGACTAGCAGTGACACCATTTCATTTTGTCTTGATTTTGTAACCATCCCCTTGACATCTCCACAGACTGATTTAGTGCAGTTCTGACATTGTAATGTGCTCTGTTGCAGACTTATATTGACATCTTCTGGGGAGATTTGTGATGGCAGACAATCCCACAGAAGTGAAGGGTATAATACCACTGTCACAAAATATAATTGCTGCATACACCCAAGAGAGATTTAGCTGGCTTGAATATCTGTTCAGGATTCCCTCCCTGAAAATATACATAATTTTATATGCAGTATTCTTCCTCTT
The DNA here is from genome assembly GCF_051106095.1 of Pogona vitticeps. NCBI lineage: Eukaryota > Metazoa > Chordata > Lepidosauria > Squamata > Agamidae > Pogona > Pogona vitticeps. The sequence goes on from NC_135785.1 coordinate 140,196,041, forward strand.
CTATGAGAATGAGCTAGACACAATGCACTCATATCCTCAGGTGAGACCAGCAGGATGACAACAAGCTATTAGTACAGTCATGTCAATGGAATACAAGTATACAGGAGCTTCATGATGGTGTGGGAATATCAATGACCCTTATGGCACTGGACGCCAAAACACATAAGCAGGTAGGATTGGAGTCATGACAGGAAAGGATCATGGTGAGAGGATTCTCTGCTCCATCAGAAATCGGCCCTACCCGAAATAATGATATGCAAGGGTGTCAGGTCCCTATCAGTGGCATTGAGAAAAGTTCTAGGTAATTTCCCCTTACCTCCACTCTTGCCACCTGCAGCCATACCAGAAGGCAATTAATTCAAGACCTAATCAAAGCTGGATAATATCAGTGGATGGAGGGACACTTCTCCTTCCAGATTCTCTGCAACCCACATGGACTACTTAAAATGGCAACTCTAGCAAAGAAATCTGGCTAATAAATCAAAATGCCGCATCTCTCTGCTCCATGTTAGGAAACCATGTGAGTGGAAGCTATTAAGTGGAATTGTGAAAGGATTCAATGTGGTTTGGTGAAATGCAGAAGGGTGTCTTTTACTAACAAAACTGCCTGTAAAGGATGAAAAGAAATTATAAAATAACTCCTCCAATCAGGCTTTTTCAGATCAGGAAGTATGAGATGGTAGGGGTTTATAATGTTGGAGGCTGGTGCTGCCAGTTTTCACAGAGATAGCAGTGAAAAGCAGCCATTTCATAAATCAGGCAAAAACAAGAGTTCTGAATTTCATCCATGAAAATTTATTTAGCTGAAAATTATTCTCATGGAATAAATTTTTGGAACAGCACTAGCTGTAATTGTTTCAGAACACCTGAAATAGTGAATTTCAGCACTCTATTTGAAATACATTTAGAAACCTTTTCTCTACACTGAGTAGGGGGATGGGGGAAATAATTTCTGATGAAATCAGCAAGATTTCTTGAGTGAAGGTGTGCTAATGTTTTATTTAAGGCGGTGGGGGGGAAAACAAAATTATCGGTAGTGAGGATTTCTTCTTTGGCTCTGAAAAAAAATCCTGCAGGTATCTTAAATAACAATAGGTTGTTAATGCAACTAAAAAGAGCATCCAAAACTGAAATGAAACAGGTAACAAAAAGCATTGCATAGATTAATAAAATGACATTTTTCAAAGCCATAAAAAACAAAAAATACCTAACTGGCAACAAAGAACAGGCCAGCCCAACTTCTCCCAGGAAGATTTACAGATGGGACAGTTCTACTAACACCTGAAAGGCAGATGGGCAGGTTCAAGTGTTGAAAGGGGGTGCTTCAAACAAGCTGGTCCCAAACCATTTAGGGATATATAGGTGTTAACCAGCACCTTGAATTTGATCCAGAAATGTCTGGAGGCTAATGCTCTTTTAATGAGAACAGTGTAATACAGTGAGAAAATGAGCCTTGGCAATTCTTCTGACCACAAAGTTCTGCACCAGCTGTGGTTTCTGAAAAATGTCAAGGACAGTTGCATATACAATGTGTCATAACCATTTAAGCCAGATGAGAATAAGCATACATCACTTTGTCAGATCTCTTTTCTCTAGCAGCTGCACTCTCATATCATGGCAAGGGTGCTCCAGGCTGTAGCAACCCTGTGGCCTTCAAGGAGCAACAATGAACCCAGAAGCATGCCTAAACATAGTCATTTGGGGAGGAGGGGTGCAGTTGTTCTGAGAAAAACAAAAACCAAAAAAAAAAAACCAAACCCACAGATTGTGTTTCCAATCTTAGCTGAACATTTTTATCAGTCAGTAGTACTTCTGCCATTTGTACAGGGGGGAGGAAGCCACAGAGACAGGTGCTCTGATCTTCTAATGTCAACCTCAGAACCCTAAATACTTCTTACATTGTCTGGCTAAGACTTGATGCAGACCACCCCCACCACCAAAAAGAGAGGGAAAAGTTAGAACAAGGGCTGATTTTTTTTTCTAATAAAGTGTCATTTTTATCTTAAACAGACACTGGAGTCTCTCAGACCTTCATATCTTAAGTGCTTTGAGAAGAGTACCTTTCACGATCAGACAGAGTTACAAACTCTGGGGAGTAATGGTTTTTGAAGTTAACAAATCTGTAAGTTTTCATTTCCAGCTCACACAGCTAGGTTTTTTTAAAAGGGAAAAAAGGAAAAGGAACAGAAAATAAGAAGAGAGGAACATTCGAAATTCTAACTCTCCCACATTCATTTCAAGTTAAAGTCTCAAAAAATAAGTCAGTATTATAGTCTTCCATTGTGTCACTCACAGTATTGTCCAAGAGAGCTGGTTCTGGCTTAAAGAGCATTAAAGTCCAATAGGACCCCACCTATCACTTGCTGTTTCGATGAGGAGGGAATAGCAACAATATATTTGGATTACAACCATCTTGTGTCCTGTGGTCAGACCTGTTGTGATAGCAAACCTGCTTCTCATTGCTCTCTCTGTGCCATCTCCTGTACATAGAATGGTAAATGCCGCCTTGTCCTTTGTTTCAGGTAACAAAATATCCAGTATCCAAGTTAGTGTTTGAAAGACAAGGTTGAATAGGTTTGAAATCAAAGTTCTTGGTCATCCACATGGTGGAAGGGAAATGTCACTTGAAATGTATCCAGTGAAAATCAAAGACATCTTAATTTGCTGTAAGTTGGCAAGAAATAGGTGGAAGTTGCATGCTCATAATTTTGGGAACTGATTCTGTTTGAAGATTAGCATTTGTGTCTGCCAATGCCAACTTCTTATATTCATAAATTTAACAGATGTTACTGAAAAAAATGCAAGTATTGCCAGGATCCTCTCATCACAAGGAAACAACCTATGCGAACCATCCAAGGAAATTTATTGCTGTTTTAATGAAATGAAAGTTAGAAATTGTGTATTTGAGATGGTTTTAACACCATCATATACTGTCTGAGCAATGGTCCATATTTGGCTAACCCAAGACATTTTGTTGCCTGAGACACAATTGAAATGGCATCCTCCACTCTCCCACATCAAGGTTTATAATATGCAAAGTGAACAAAGTTATTCTGATGCATGAGGGGAAAAACTGAAATCCTATAAACACTCTTTTTCTTCTCTGATAGTAAATATATAATATCAACTAGAAAAATTACTAAAAAATTGCTTCCATTTCATAACGTTGTTACATGCTGTCAAGTTAGAACAGCATCTTCAAGGTAAGTGTGATATTTAAGGAGTGGCTTTACCAGTTCCACTAACCCATTCAGTTTTCATGGCTGAGTGGGGATTTGAACCCTGTTCTTCAGAGTCCTAGTCTGTCATTCTATCCACTACACCATACTGGGAACCCCCCTTTCACAATACCCCATGTCTATAGCCTGAATTATTATATGCCCCAAGCTGTCCAACAGCAGGGACAGCACTTTTTCCATCTAACCTAGTCGTATTGCTGTCTGGGGCTTGAGGTATAAATCCTTCCCAGCTTTGATACAGAGATTCTCTGAACATGCTGGAAAATGAAATGAAGACCTCCTGCATGCAATCTGTTTGGTGCACCAGAAATTCATATCCTTACAGGAACATGCATTTTTAGGATGAAATCTGTGGGGTATGGGCAGATTTTTTCACACAACTCTGATTTATTTATTTTTGTTAGGATTTCCTTCATGGAAGGAAAACAGGGCACTTGAGCACAACTTTCAAATTTTGGGTAGAATTATTCCTCAGTTTGAACAATAACAGAATTCTTCATGAATTTAAACAGTAATAATATTTTCCTCATAGAGGATACAGTGCAATTTCTCTCTTTGCACTGTGGGCTAAACCACAGAAGCCTTTGTGTGCTTCAGGGTCAGAAGACCAGCAGTCATAAGATCGAATCCACGCGATGGAGTGAGCTCCCGTCGCTTTGTCCCAGCTCCTGCCAACCTAGCAGTTCAAAAGCATGGAAATGTGAGTAGATAAATAGGTACCATCTCGGTGGGAAGGTAAAACGGTGTTCTCTAGTCACGCTGGCCACGTGACAATGGAAAACTGTCTTCGGACAGGCGCTGGCTCTATGGCTTAAAAAGCGGGATGAGCACAGCCCTCTAAAGTCGGACATGACTGGACTGAAAATGTCAAGGGGAACCTTTACCTTTACCTTTTCCATCACCATCACTCACCGTCATCATGATCAGTCTCTCTCTCACACACACCATTAGAAAAAAAGGAGATATTAGTGTTTATGAAAAAAAATCACTCTAGTGATTTCACCCCCTTACAGAACTCCAAATTGCTGTTTAAAAACATCTTCAGAAAGTGCTGCTTTCAGATGCAAAAGGTTTTTCTCATATAAACCATCCACAGCATAATGGTATTCTTAACTCACGTTTTCTTATTGTTTGTGATGGTTATACACATTAATTGTCTGTTTATTATTAAATGTAATTTTTTAATGCTGGTGTGTAGAAGAGTGGCAATGTCTGAAAGAGATAGAACTGATATATTGATCTATCTTCTAAACAAGAAATTATAGCTGGCCCATGACTTTGTGTGTGTTGTTGTTGTTGTTGTTGTTGTTGTTGTTGTTGTTGTTGTTGTTGTTGTTGTTAAATAGAGAACATTAATGGATAAAATTGGAATCTGACTTATCTTGTAGCATGATGGATATGTATTGCTCAGTGGCTGAAATCCTGTTATACAGCTCTGCATGTGCAATGCAAAGCTATGGCAGAGCTAGAAACAAACATGGTAGGGTGGAAATGCTATTCACAATGGGTGAATGCTTGAAAAGGGAATGGCATGATCAACTGATCCTTCTAATTTTGCAGTTCTGCTTGCCCACATGTCATCCAGACTAGCCTTCAGGATTTCAGCCTGCACTCCATGAAAAGGGAAATATTCAGAATTGTATGTATTTCAAGGGGGTATGAAATAGCTTTTTCCTCTTCCTGCCACTGCCCGGAAGCCTGACAGTTGAGAACATTACATTGTTTTTTTTCCAAAATAGCAGGAATAAACTTGCTGAAGGAAATGCAACATCAGCAAATTATGCTAAATATCATTGGACTTGTTCTTCCAGAATGGGAAAATTATTGCTTTGGACTACAATTCCCAGAATACCTCATCCAGCATTGTCACTGGCCATGACTATGAGAATATAATGGGAAAGGGTCTGAAAAGGTTGAGAAATTTCCCTACACTTCATATTTAATATGAAGTTACAGAACTTGTTCTTCTTTCAAAAGATGATTGCAGCTTCTGGGCCTTCTCTCATACGATAGTACTTAACATTAATGATGCCCATTAATATATTTGGTTTGCAAATTGTTCCAGGTTCCAGTCTCTAGAAAATCAAATTCAAGTAGACTGGGGAAAACCTCAGTCTAAAAATTGTGGAGAGTTTTTTCTGAATGGAATGAATGATTCAGTATTGTGTTATGGAACAGATTACTTCACATGTTCATCTTTAAAAATCTCTTGGCTCTAAAGATTATAGCCCCAGTAGAAGGAAGCTGGAAAATCTGAGATGATGCTGTTATGAATGGTTATGCATTTATATAGGCCTTAAAATAAGCCACTCAAATATGCTTCCCATCCACATAAGCTGATACCAATATAAGGACCTCCAGATATTTTGAACTGCAACTCTCATGATTGCTCACCATTACTACATTAATGAGCACTGATTGGAGTTGTATTCCAAAATATCTCAAGGAAGCACTGGTTAGATGGCGGCAAGAAGGAAGAAGGGCTGTCTAATCCCAGGCTCACATAGTGTTTCTCTGTTCATCAGGTTGCCTAAGGCTTGCAGACCCAAAAAGGCTATACAAATGTAAGTTATTACTCTTATTATGTTGTTTTTAACAATGTTGTTGAATGGACGAAATTAATTGAGGCTCAGAGAAGCTCAAAAATATTGTACTCTGTCACAAAACACTAATTGAAAGATCTGAGAACAAACATTCCATTTCCCCCCTGATATTTACTGATTAACCTCTTTCACTGCATTTTACTGCTAAAATGGCTACAGTTCAACTTTTGTACCTCAGCTTCCCAGCTGCGCGAATCTCTGGAGGTAAGTTGTTCCAGAGGTGAGGAGCCACCACCGAGAAGGCCCAGTTTCTTGTTTTTTCCTTCCGGGCCTCACTCGGCATCAGTCTCCTCAGACTCACCTCCTGACTTGCGTGAGTGACACGGGTAGAACTGGGTGGGAGTAAGCGTTCCGCCAAGTATCGAGGCCCTAAACCGTTTAGGGCTTTAAACGTAAGCATCAGGACTTTGAAGTCAATGTGGAACCGAATGGGCAGCCAATGCAACACGGCCAGAATAGGAGAAATGTGATGGTGTTTTCTTGCTCCACTCAGGAGTCTGGCTGCCGCATTCTGCACCACTTGGAGTTTCGGCGTCAGCCTCAAAGGTAGCACCACGTACAGCGCGTTACAGTGGTCTAATATCGAGATTACGAGTGCATGGGCCAAGGTGGTGAGCGCCCACACATTGAGAGAGGGTCTCAGCAGGGCTATCCGCCAAAGGTGAAAAAAGGTGATGCGGACCACCAACGCCACCTGAGTCTCTATGTTGAGTGTCGGGTCCAGATGGATCCCCAGACTGCGAACCCCACACTTTTGTGGCAAGGGTCACCCCCCAAATGAGAGGGAGTCACCCAAGCTACCAACAGTAGGGGCACCCACCCTCAGGACCTCTGTCTTGTCTGGGTTCAGCCTCAGCCCATTTTCCTGCATCCATTGCAGTACGGTCTCCAGGCAGCGCTGGAAGGACAGAACAGCATCACCTGCAGTTGGTGAAAAGGAGATGTACAGCTGGGTGTCATCAGCGTACTGATGACACGATGCCCCACACCCCCTGATGACCCCACCCAGCGGCCTCATATAGATGTTAAACAGCATTGGGGAGATAATTGACCCCTGTGGAACCCCACAGTTGAGACTCCATGGTGCCGAGACACTCTCCCCAAGCTGAACTCTCTGGGGTCGGTCCCCCAAGAAGGAGCGGAGCCAGGCAAGCGCCAGGCCACCAATTCCCAACTCAGAGATCCTCCCCAGGAGGATACCGTGGTCGACGGTATCAAAGGCTGCCAAGATGTTGAGGAGGTCCAACAGAGATATTTCCCCCCTATCAGCCTCCCTCAACAGGTCATCGTACAGGGTGACCAATGCTTTTTCTGTACCATGGCACGGCCTGAAGCCCGACTGAAATGGGTCCAGGGCATCTGCTTCATCCAAAAGAGCCTGAAGCTGGTCAGCCACCACCCTCTCCACCACTTTACTGATGAAAGAAACATTGGCGACGGGCCTATAATTGCCAATATCATCCGCCGCCAAATTCGGTTTCTTTCTTATGGGCCTAATGAGTGTCTCCTTGAGGGCAGGAGGGACCCTGCCCTCAAGGAAAGACCCATTAATTATTGCTGTGGTCCATTCAGTCATTGTAGGCCTGGCTGCGTTGATTAGCCAGGCTGGACAAGGGTCAAGGGAGGAGGAGGTGGCACAACAGCGATCAAACGCTTTGTCCACAGTATCCAGCATCACAGGCTCAAAGCAATCAAAGATTAGCAGGCAAAACGGAGTGCTGGACATCTCTGCTCGACTCACTGTATTTAAAAAAGCGAAAAGATCCCAGCGGATGGCCTCCACTTTAGATTTTAAAAATGCTGCAAATTGGTCCGGTGAAAAACTAGGGGGAGGCCCATCACTCAGACCAATTCCAGATAGGTTGTGTACTATATGGAATAACTCCGCCTGCTGGTTGGATGCTTCGCTTATCCGGTTAGCAAAGTATGTACGAGCAGCAGCCTTTACCTTGGTCAAGTAAAGGTTAGTTGTGACCCTAACAGCTATCCAGTTGTAATCCGTCGGGTTCTTCCTCCATTTGCACTCTAGACTCCTCCTAACCTGCTTCATTGCTCTCAGATCCTGGCTGAACCAGGGCGCTGGCAAAGTTCACCAGCTTTGGATTGTAAAACAGCCCTTCAGGATATTTAGAAAAAACCAGACTGACATTGCTGCCATGCTAAAATTATGTCAGAATATTGGGACAGAAACTCACAAAGCACAGCTTTTGGTCATGGCCATGGCTACCTCCTTAAACCCTGGGTGAGATCGTAAAGGTTTTTCCTGTGTCAAGGAAGGACACTTCAGATGGCAATGTAGATCAACTCCCCAAAATAATAAACACCCTTCTAAAAATGTCCCCAGTGTCAGAAAGTTTATCACTGGGCCAATCAATGCCGGTCTATTCCAACAGCAGGAAACTCCAAGTCAGGTGGACCTCCAGCTCTGGGTCAAGTGGGGAAAACTCAGTGAATACTACCCCAGTTCAAAAAATCCAACCTGCTACTGTTAAAAGTGCCGGTCATTATCTGATCACAGCCAAAGAGGTCGACTATCAATTCCCTCTCACTGTCTACAAAGTAAAAATGGCACATTATGGACCAATACCCAAAGAAACTGTGGGTCTCATTCTCCCCCATTTGCTAGTCTTGCTAGTCCCCAGTCCATGGAATACCCCCATTTTCACCATAAAAAGAAATCTGGGAAGTGGTGTTTGCTACACAACCTTCGGTAAGCTAACAAGCGCATTCAACCTATGGGCCCATTACAGTGCGGCTTGCCTAATCCAAATTTGATACCCCAACACTATGAATTAATGATAGTAGATATATTTACTAATGATAGTAAATAGTGAAGACTGTTTCTTCACTATTCCTTTAGCACCACAAGACAGGGAAAATGTTGCCTTTACAGTTCCTGTGTACAACAGTTCCTAACCTACTCAAAGTCTTGCCTCAGGGAATGTTGAATTCCCCGACTTTATGTCAACATTTTGTGGATCAAGCCCTACAACAATTTTGCTTAGAACATCCCGAATTGCTTGTATATCATTACATGGATGACATTTTGGTGGCTGGGCAATCCCTCCCCACTACTGTCTATGATTCTCTAGCTAACTGCTTAGAGAAAAAAGGCCTTCACATAGCTCCAGAAAAGATACAAACCACACCTCCATTTCTTTATCTAGGGCACAAACTGTTGCAAGCTACATATTCTCCATTCTTACCAGAACTAAAATCTCCATCTCAATTTACATTAGTGCAGTTGCAACAGTTCCTCGGGCACTTAAATTGGGCTTGTCCATTTTTGTGCCTTCCTACTCATGAATTGGAGCCTTTGTTTAACGCACTCCATGGACATCAGTCTCCTGCTGACTCCATACTCATCACCAACGCTATGAAACATGCCATACATCAAATTAATGAAGCCTTGTGATGTACCATGCTTGACCGCATTCCTTCTTTTGGTCTCTTGCAGCTGGTTATCTTGAACAGTCCCCGATTGCCTACTGCACAGCCCAAAGTCTGACAAGGCCATTTCTGTAGCAGAATGGCTTTATTTATCTAACACTCCTCCCCAAAATGTTTACTCCACTCTAAATGTGATTACAGACCTCATAATCAAAGGATGCCATTATGCCAAACAACTTACAGGTTGGGATCTTCTGTGTTGTTACTTACCTATTTCCAAAGCTGACCATGATCATTTAATGTCTACATCACTAACTTATCACATTGCTTTTGCAGACTATATTGGCGATATATGTTTTAATCCACCTAAATTTAACATTCATTCAGCAAGTACCCATTCCTTTTTCCTCTCCTTTCATTGCTACTCCACTCCTGTGACACACTGGTGCACTTACCAGAGGTGTGATTACTTTTCAGCAACCTCCCAGAACGTGGAAAATCTTTTTCACTTCTACTCAGAGCTCTGCTCAGCGTGCAGAACTTGCTTCATCCTTGCCTTTCAAATGTTTCAAGATCAACCTTTAAATCTCACTGTAGACACTCAATATGTATTTAACCTCATTCATCTGTCACATCCCTATCTTTCTCCTGCTCTTGACTTTTCCTTACTTTCCCTGTTTTCAAATTTAAAAAACCTCCTTGCTACTAGATTTGCAATTATAGTCTGGCTTCAAGCCTTAAAAACAGACAATGGCCCTGCCCATACCTCTCACGCCTTTCCTACTTTCTGCAATGAATGGGACATACGACTTTCCTATGGTATTCCTTATAACTACACAGGACAGGTTATTGTAGAATGAGCAGACTGCTCTTTTAAATTTCCCCTTTCAAAACAAACAAAAAACAGAGGGATTAAGCCCCAAGGTATTCCAGATGTAGTATCAATAGCATTATTCACATTAAATCATCTAACTGTATCTGCAGGTCAGCATAAGTTGTTGCCAGTAGAAAAACACTTTCATAAAGAAATCCCCATAGAACAGCCACTGGTGACTTATAAGCAACTTCCTGACCCTCAATGGGAAGGTCCAACCCCTTTTCTAACATGGGGTCACGGCTATGCTGCTGTGCTTGCTCCCACAGGTCCCTTGTGGGTCCCAGCTTGGTGTGTGAGGCAAGAATGAGTTGGCATCACAACCTGCAGAACCTGATTCCAGAATTCAACCCAGCAATGGCCCTGGAGCAGGACCAGATGACTACTTGTTGCCGGAAGCACCCAGCCTGACCTGAAGGCACTCAGCCCAAAGTTACTTGGGGCATGATAAAGAGGCTGAGTGCTTATGCAAAAAAAAAAAAAAAAAAAACAACAACAACAACAAAACCAGCAGATCCCGGAAATTCCTGTAACTTTTCTAGCAGCCATTATCTCTCAGCTGAATGCCAACTCAATGATGCTGTTGTGTTGTGTTCTCATTATTGAAAATATGCTCCTCATACTCCTTATAAGTTCCTGTTGCTTTATTCAATGTATACAGTCTTCTTTTCCGTGACAACTACCTGTCTCATAGCTTCACCCTTAGGCCTTCACCAAAAAGACTTATATGTATTTCCCAAATATATGAAAGAATATGCTCCTTTGCTTAACAAAAAAAAGGGGGGGGAATGTGGGAAACCTCTGCTTAATGGTTGTAGCTGCATTCTATTCCAGTGACGTCCATAATCTCCTGGCAGGAAGCGGCAGTTGTCAGCAGGCGGGGTAACCCCTTCTTCTGCCCTTTTGCTTAGAGGTAGAGCATAAGATCAAAGGGTTATTTTAGCCAATCCTAGTTATTATTAGGTAACTAGTATCCTAGCTGTTTCTCTCATAACATACTATGTAATCATGCTAAGTAAATAAAAGAGCTCTCAGGGTGTTTCCAGTAGGCTCCACTTGCTCAGACAGCTGTTGTTGACTCCTTTGTTCTCTCTCTAAGGCAATTAGCCTTCCTTTGTTCCATGATCACCCACAGCAGAGTCCTGAAAACAACAAATTCACTACTCTAAACCCCTGCTCTGATAGGACCATGCTGTTCTAGAGGGCTGTATGACACCATTCAGCTCTCTCACATCAGGTCTTAACCTCTAGCAATGTTGTGTCTACTGCCTTCACTTCCACCTCCTTCATAGGGAGAAAAGAGACAATGCTACATGAACATCTTTCTTGTATTTCACTGATGGATGGCTCTGTTCTGAGGTCCTCAGTGCCATGAGGTCCTCCTCTTTTACTGGTTGGTGGGTGGATGGACTGAATTATACATTTCCCTTCACCTAGAAGGGAAAGAAGGAAGGTAGGAAACACTCTGATTGGGTGTCCCAGAGGGAGAAGCAATGCCTCATCTCTGCCAACACATTGGTGGGGCTCCACCGAAGAGGCAGCAGGAGCAGCACTTCCATGTTCCCATAGGAATCAGAAAGAAACTCATGCACATTCCACCCTTTCTTGCCCAAAGACTTTTTGTTTGTTTGTTTGTTTGTTTGTTTGCCTGCTTTCACATTCCTTGCCTGCCAGGAAAACCCACAGGACATATTTGCCAGGGGAAGAAGCCTCTCATACCAGATCTCCTTTGATGATCTTTCACTTACTACCATAATGCAGGGGGATCAGTCACCTGGAAATCATGGTGGGTGGGAGTATGCTCAATCTCCCAAGTGAACACCAGCACAGCCTATCACTGATGCCTCTGCCACACACAGAATGCCCTGTCGCCAGCCCTCCAGGGGAGATTACAGATAATACTCCCTTTGCTCAGCATGACATTTTGCTTCCAGACTCAAGTAGTGCTAAAACTTATGGCAATTCTGCAGATATCTTGTTTAGGCTGCAATTCCATAAACCAAAGTGGCAGAAGGTAAACCATGATCTCTATGAAGTGTGCAGCAAATCTCCAGTATTTCATGACTAAAACATCACAAGGCATAATAGGAGAAGTGGAGAAACACAGAATGTGAGCATTAGAATAGGCCTTTTTGCCTTATACCTTAAGCAGCTACAAAGCACTGAGAACAATGAAATATACACATGGCAATAATTGGAGCTGGTCTATCCTTTGAAATCTGAAACGGACCTGAATTCCTTAACATTTTGGACGATTTTAGAGATGAACTAAAGGAAACTGTATTAGAATGGGAAGCCCAGAAACAAAGAGCTATTATGGTCTGAAGCTATTGTATGTGGGTCACTGGAATCAGAAATTTATCTTGTTTCATAATTGGAGCCAGGGTTCTTCTCTGCTGCATCATTTGCCAAAGAACTGTAAATCATTTGCAGAGGATAAAACTATGATTGGACGGCACTAGGGGTTATTTGATCATTGCTGTTACCCCTTTCATGAGATGTGACAGTAAATGTGCAAAACATGAGCAAACCCCTGTGTCCGAAATTTAGCCACAGCTCTAATTGTGCGAAAGTAGGGCAGTGATTGGGAATGTATTAATAGCTGCAGAACAGCTATAGAACTCACTGGCATAGATTCTGGGTGAGCTGCACCTGTGAAATTGATTGTCTTTGTGTGTGTGTGTGTGTGTGTGTGTGTTTGGTTAAAATATAAAATAATGCATATCTGATCTGTTCATGACTTTTTATATTTTCTCAAGTAAAAAAACCCTACATTCAAAGAACAGAAATGTGTTGTGATACCTTTCTTTTTAACATCTCACCCACAAAATATTCAGTGTTTGACACAAGACATGATGATTTGTGTATCTTTTTTCCCAATGGTCTAACACTAAAATAGACTCATCAGTGTCTTTCATTGTCAAAATATTAAAAGACATACAAAGGACAGGTTTTCATTTTTATTCCTAACAGCACTGCTGTGTTTTTAAAATCTCATTGTTATCCCTAAAAATTCTGTTTTTTGAAAAAGGGAAGCCGACAAACAAAAACAAAAAGGAAAGCATCTAAATCATCTCTTCAAATGACATGAAGACAGCACAAATCTTTCATCTAATTTATATGATGTTAGAACTTTTATTGTGTAGCATTTGATCTGATTCACAATGATACACTAAATTAAAGCTATAGTGTATTACTCTGCAATTATGTATAATTCTCAGGTCAACTCATGGAATGACTCTTTGACCCCCATATAAAACTATTCAAATTAGTAGGATTTAACTATATTTTAACTCATTGTCTAGATAAATAACCCTTTAGGCAAACAAACTGAATAAATTTGAACAAACTGATGGCTGGCTCTATATTGACAAAGAAAACTGTTTTTTTGTTTTCTCAGAGAATGCACAGGGTAAGAGTGCCATCTTTAGGATCCTTCTTGAAAGAACACACAGCTCTTGTATCATGCTAAATTCTTGGCTCCCTTGGAGAAATACTGCTAAAAGATTAATGGTGTTTACTTGTCTGGTTGCCCAGTGTCTCTCATTTTATTTGCCTAATCTTGCTAGTCCCTGTGCAAGAGACTTCTTTTTTATTTTCATTCCTTCACATGCCAGCCTTTTGTTTTTTTCTGATGTCTAAACACACACCATAATTTGGGGCGTGAAGCACAGAACTCTTACTCATTATAATTTTGAATAAGCAACATAATCCATAACAAGAATCAACTACATTGATTTTTAAATCAGCAATTCTCCCTTTTTAAAGAACATCTCAATGTGGAAAAGAAAGATAAGATAAAAATTACAGCTGCCACCCTCAAAAACTGCTGACCTAATATGAATGATAAATGTTTGCTAACCCTGAAAATCAAACACATTGATTTTTGAAACAGTGTTGAATTTGGGGACAAAATTCCCCCAGATTCATGCATTTTTGACCTGGATAACAGGGTCACAACACAGAAAGGCATGACTATGGAAGGCAAGACTATGTCTTGGCTGATTACATGTGCTCATATTATATTAAATTTCATAGATTATGGACTGGAACCAAGAAAAACTAAGGAAATGGGTCTTTTGCACAAACAAAGTCTTTACAAATGTGAAGGAGAACAGGCAACTTCACATCAATGTCAGTGTACATCATGCCCTTAAACACGTACTATAGATGATTTGTTATTAGCTACCCCAAATGTGCTTGATGTTGTTGCTCATTACTGGGCAGAATTATCTGATATATATTGTGGTGTTTCTGACACCAACAAACAGATATTCAAATGTGAATCAAACTGCCCCATTCAGTTGTGTGTTGTTCTGCATCTGCTTAACTAATATGCAAGTGAAAGATGGACCCAGACTGACCTGGGTCCTGTATTGTGGCCAGAGTGGCAGCCTGGCCTCCCACACTTCCCTGCAGCTTTGTAATGCTGGCTGCCACATGGGAGGCCACAAGGGAGCCCATGAGAATGATGTCACTGTGATGGGTCACACTGGCAGCCAAGGATTGGTTGGTGTGACTGAGGGTGGGGCCTGCTGCACACACCCCCAGATAAAGGGGTGCTCCCTAGCCAGATTTTGTGGAGCCCTCATCAGTGTTCACCTTCCCCACCCATCCCGTGCTGGGTACAGTTTAAGAGATGTGGAGGTTTATAATGATTTGTTAGACAGGTGATTTGTTATCAGAACTCATTTTATATCCATGTCACAGCTTTGCTAGTGGTTTGGGAGCAGAGCATTTGGGATGGATCAAGTGGATGATAGAAGGTGGGCATGGTCCTGCCTGCCACTATCACTCCCTTTGGGAGTGTAGGGACCAGGACTAGGGCTGCCCCAGTTCGGGGGGGGGGCAGGGCCTGGGCCTTGCCCTTGGGTGACAGTGAACCATGAAGTGGCATACGCCCGCCTGTTCTCTAAGCATGTCAAAGTACACAGTGCTGTTGATACAGTAGGTGTTGTTTGAGTTTAATAACTCCCAAACAGTGAGCAGTGCAGAAACAAAAATGAAAACAGAAGACTCAGGTGTGTTCCCTACACCACCAGAACTGCATTTACAAAAATATACATATATATAAACACCTCTTCAGAATTGCCAGTGCAAAAATGGCAATCACGGTCCAGTCCAATAATCCAAAATGCTGATAAAATGAAACGCTGCTTCTCCATGAATAGCCCAACAACATAGGTTTGTCAACTGCCTGCCTATAAACCTGTGTATGATGCAACATTTACTCAGCAAATTGAGCATTGCACATGTGCAGGCATGTCACCTGTTCTGGCTAGATGCCAACTAGAATGACTCAGACTTTCTTCCTTTGCTTAGTCATTCTCCCATAATTCAGACAGACAATTCCATATTTTTCTGCCATATTATAACAAAGCAGCTGTCACCCAGGTCATTTCCCAGAGGGGTCTGGCACTTGAGTCTTCTGATGGAAATGGATCTGACCCCAATGTTTAGCCAGGGGAACTGTGGCTGAAATTAAATTAATAGAACTGTGGCCTTTTACTTCCAGTTTAAAGTATGCAGTGCGTTTATTGTCTGGGGGAAGTACTGAGCCGCCTTAGGCCCACAAAACAGTAGTGTTTGTGTGCTTTTCTTTTCTTTTCTTTTTTTTGCTCTGTAGGTATGCAGATTTTTCCTTATTTTGTTCTTGTTGGTGAGAATGAAAAAAAGGCAACTGCCTCCCTGTGGATTTCAGATGTTGTTTTGTTCTTATAAAAGACTCATATCTTATAAAAAAATTGAAAACACCAATTGAGTTGATTTCTTAAACATTATACAAGCATTTTCTCAATCACATTCAAAGCGCCCCCCCTTTCTGTATTGTGCTATCAGGATGGTTATTGGAAATATTGGGAAACAAGTAGAAGTGGAGTTCTAGGGCAAATAGTAAGTGAGTGATTGTTATTTACAGGATTAAATGATTCCATCTCAATAGAAAAATCCAGCCTCCCATGCACACTTAAAATGACTAATTCTGAGAAACCAATTAAAGTCTAGGAAGACAAAGACCTAGACATGCAAAAATACATAATCTTTTTGTCAGACAAAAAGGAAGAGCAATATTCTCATAAGAAGGGAGTTTAGACACTGTGCTATTTTTCTTCTTGTTGGTTTGTATTTGCATAGACATATAATACTTAGATTGCCTCGCTGCCTAGCTTCTAGGTCCATCATGGGCACCGTTCTTGATCTCCTGTGAGATGAAAGCAATCTTTGTCAGTAAAGGACTACAGTGAACTCTATTTTACCATGCCTGAAATGGGGCAGCAGTTTATTTCACAAGTATATTATCACATGCATACACACATACATGCAGGCGCGCACAGGAACACACACACACACAAACACACACATGTTGTCTCACATATTGAGATGAGGGGTATCAAATACAAGAGTTAGTCATGTAAATCTTACTTCATGTTAAAAAGAAGGCCTTTTTTTAGTTTTTAAGCATTTAAAAGCATAACATGTCTTCATGGAAGTAAACAGAGCCTAATCTTTAGATATGTGACTGAATGCTGGACTTCCGCTTAAGAAAACTGAGGGGGCAATGTAAGTAGACTGACCTTTGCTGCAATCTGGAGAGTTTGTTGTCTAGAAAACCAAATCAACTTCCTCCTCAGGATATTGAACTGAATATTTAGGAGAGCAGCTGTAAGTCCCTTGACCTCTACCAATGGCATTTGTTGTCCTTAGCCTGTCATTATGAGCATCATGGATTGCACTGACATTTGTTCAGGAAGAACAATATTTGAATCCTTAATGTAAAGCATTGAAAACATCACAACTGAGAATCTAGACACTGGCCAGCATCCTGCTGGGTTTGCACAGCATAAACCCAAAACTGTGCAACTCATGTGCATGATCATTCTGTCTGGTTGTCACATGCTCATCACATATCCAGGTCACTCAGGTGAGCATTTATTTGCTTGTCTGGGTGTACAATAAATGGCAAGAGCATTCTTATTTCTCTTATGCACTCAGTATTTCACAATAGGATTGTGCCACTGAAAACTATACCTTGCTGATATTTCATGTCAGTTGTGCTGATGGATGAGACAATCCCTAGAACGCTAATGTACTGTAAAGTTTTGAGATGGAAAATGGGTTTTGTGTTTCCTGATCAAATGATAACAAAATAGGCCCAATATATTTCTTTATATTACTTCAACTTATTGATATTCTGAAAAATTTCTTTTCATTAGGTAGCTGAGAAATGAAATATGAACATAATTTGAGGGACAGCCTGTAAATAACATTCTACTTTTGCTACTAAATAAAAGCCATTTGTACAATAGCTAACATTTCTCTACATCAAAATATGCATTCTGGCAACAGCCACACTAAAACCTTCAGTGAAGTGCTGTTAATTAAGTGGGTAAGATGTTGACTACAGTTTCCATAGGTCAATGACAGATGTCAGGAATGTTTTAAACAATTCCAGAAGCCATTTGAAACCAAGAGAAAGAGAAAAAGTGAGTTCAGGCAGAGGGGGGGAGTAGTTAATATATTAAAACTGACTTTGTTCAGATCCAGTATTCTTCTGTATAGAGCACATACAGTATCTTGCCTAGCAAACACAGGCTGAAGTGTTAACAGAAACATAGTTTCCAAATCCCACGAGGTGCTTGTCCCCCTCTATTCAGCACTCATTAGGCCTCACCTGGAATATTGTGTCCAGTTCTGAACACCACACTTCAAGAAGGATGCTGACAAATTGGAAGAAGTTCAGAGAAGGGTGACAAGGATGACCACGGAGCTAGAAACCAAGCCCTATGAGGAAAAACTGAAAGAAATGGGCATGTTTAGCCTTGAGAAAAGAAGACTGAGGGGAGATATGATAGCACCTTTTGCATACTTGAAAAGCTGTAATACAGAGGAGGGGCAGGATCTGTTCTCGATCATCACAGAGTGCAGGACACTTAAAAATGGGCTCAAGTTACAGGAAGCCAGATTTTGGCTGAACATCAGGAAAAACTTCGTAACTGTTAGAGAAGAACAACAGTGGAACCAATTACCTCAAGAGGTGGTGACTGCTCCAACACTGAAGGAATTCAAGAGAAATGTGGATGACCACCTGATAGATATCCTTTGATTTCTGTATCAAGCAGGAGGTTAGACTTGATGGCATTTTAGACCCCCTTCAAACTTCACTATTCTATGATTCTATGACATTAAATGAAACAGGAACACTTGTTAGCATTTAAAATCACAGCAGAAGATTTTCTCTTTACAAAGGTTTGGACCAGAAGCTCCAGCATAGTAAGGCACACAGGAAGACACAAGGAATAAGTGCAGAGAATATTTACTTGCTGTACATATTTTCATAGTGCTCACAGGAACATCAACATAGACATTCAGCAATCAAATGGACAGAACATAAGCATGAAAGTTAAAATATAACTGTGAAGGGCACACTGACCAGCCTCTTAATTTAGACTACCTCCAACCAATCAAATTAGTGGTTCACCTCATGGTAATTAATTCCACATGTCTGTGTCCTTCTTGTCACATAGGCAGTGACTAAATAACTCCACCTGCACTAACCAATTGTTAATTACATTTCTTTTTCTTAAAGACCTAACAGGTCCCTCCTTAATTAACAATTGTGTTAGCATACATTTATTTCATTACATTCATTTCTTTAACACCAAGTGCCTCTACTGCTTCTTAATGCTTTTGGAATGTAAGAGGCTTCGTGAAAACATCAGCTTGGTTTTGTGACGATGGACAATATTGCAATTTTATTTGTTTTGCTTTTACAGCCTCTCTGACATGGCAAAATCTGATGTCACTATGCTTTGACCTGCCTTTTACTTTCTCGGATGTAGCTATCTCTATAAAGGCTGTATTGTCCTCCATCATAGTTAGAGGCCCATCTATCTGCACATTCAGTTCCTTCAACAATGTTATGTAATAAATTAAATTACTGCAAACCTCTGATAAGGCTATGAACTCAGATTCAGAAGTGCTGAGACTCACATAACATTGTTTCTTAGTCTTCCATGAAATTAAAGAATTAGCATATTTAGCTATGTATCCAGATGTGGATTTTCTGTCCTTGATAGAGCTAGCAAAATTGCTGTCTATATAAAATTTTAATTCTTTTTCTTTTGAAGAACTAATGCATAGTTCACCATACCTAGAGTGGTCTTAACCAACCAGATAGGCGGGATATAAATAAAATAAAAAAAATACCTTTCAAATATCTTAATATACGTTTTACTGCATTCCAGTGCTTCTCAGTAGGTTTTGCACAATATCTGCTGACCAAATTCACAGAGAACATAATATCTGGTCTCGTAGTTAATGCTAGATATTGCAAGGATCCTACAACTGATATTTCTCAACATCAAATGAAGAACTTTCCTATCCACCCTCAGCAAAATGCCCTGGAATCATACAGTAGGTGATGGAACAGGGTTACACTTACTCATGTTTTGTGCATCTAACAATGAGGCAATTTTATTATTTTGGTGTAAAGCAAAACCTCCTCCTGGCAAGTGTTCAATGTTTCTACCAACATAAGTTTTCATCTTTCCTAGTCTCTTGATATCAAATTTACCAGCTATATCCTGCTCAAACGTATCCACTGCTTTCTGATTAGGGCCAATGAAATCTAAATCATCAACAAAAATCATCAGGACTTCATTTCTATGGTATAAACACAGTGATCTGCTTTTGTACTCAAAAACCCCAATTTTTGCAATACCTAATCTAGACATTTATTCCAATTTCATCCAGATTGATGAAGACCATAAAGTGCCTTATGTAACACATTATTACTATGTTTAACCTTCACACCAGGTGGAATATCCATGTAAATTGTCTCAGGAAGTTCTGAGTTTAGATATGCAGTTTGAATGTCACAGTGAGAAATTACATATTTTCTCTGAGCAGCAACAGCATGGCATATTCTAATGCTGTCTGTTTGAATGGTAGGAGAAAAAGTTTCATCATAGTGGATGTATTTTTGTTGCAAAAAAAACCTTTAGCAACTAACCTAGCTTTACACTTGAAACTTCCTTCTGCAAGTGGCTTCCTTTTAAATACTATCTACAGCCAATTGCTTTCTCCCCTGGTGGAAGCTGAATCTCTCCCAAGCCAACTCCCAAGTCCACTCCCAAGCCAACTACACCAGAGCACAGAGTGCTGTCCTCTGAAGATGCCAGCCACAGAGACTGGTGAAACGTTAGGAAGAACAACCTTCAGAACACGGCCAAAGAGCCCGAAAAACCTACAACAACCATTAGAGCCCGAAAAACCCACAAGAACCATTTTCTTTATTTCTTTATTTATTTATTTATTTGATTTATACCCCGCCTATCTGGACCGATGGATCACCCTAGGCGGTTATACTTTCAACCTTTTCATAGAATTTAACTCTGACTCTACGGCTTCCAACCATTCCTCTCTCTCTTTTTCTGGTAAGGTTTCTGTCAGGTTTCTGTCTTTCTCGGTGGGACCTTTGAGGAACTTCTACCTCTTCTCCAATGTCTGACTCTTCCTGCTTCATGGAACCATATTTTTTGCTCCATAAGACGCACTCCCCCCCAAAAAAAGTGGGGGGAAGTCCGTGCGTCTTATGGAGAGAAGCTGGCGATTTTGCCCCCACTGGCCCCATGGGGTGAGCCTCGCAAGGGTCCGAGGGACTCTTCCAGGACCCTTGCAAGTCTCCCCCCGCACCCCCACTGGGCCAGCAGGGGCAAAATTGCCAGCTTCTAGGACCTTTTCTGAATCTTTTAAGCCTCAGAAAAGGTCTTAGAAGCTGGCGATTTTGCCCCCGCTGGCCCTGTGGGGGGGTGGGGGAGCCTTCCAGGACCCTTGCTAGGCTCCCCCCACCCCCCTCAGGGCCAGCAGGGGCAAAATCTCCAGTTTCTAGGACCTTTTCTGAATCTTTTAAGCCTCAGAAAAGGTCCTAGAAGCTGGCAATTTTGCCCCCCCGCTGGCCCTGTGAGGGCTGTGGGGAACCTCACAAGGGTCCTGGAACAGACCCTAGGACCCTTTGGAGGCTCACCCTGCCCCCCCTGCCGGGCCAGAGGGGGCAAAATCATGACTCTTTTGTGACTTGGGAAGCTTCAGAAGAGTCCCTGAAAGTGGCAATTTCACCCCCTCTGGCCCCCGGGGGGCAGGATGAGCCTCCAAAGGGCCCTAGGGTGTGTTCCATAAGACGGACCTCTCCATAAGGCTCACCAATTTTTTAGGAGAAGAAAACAGATTTTTATTTTCCTGTTTTCTTCTCCTAAAAATTTAGTGCATCTTATGGAGAGGTGCATCTTATGGAGCAAAAAATACGGTATTTTCAGGGCCAGGTTCTAAATGTCCAGAGTCAGAGTTACTGTCTAAAGAATTAACATCAGTGCTATCTGGTCTCCTTGGAGACATTGCTTTCTTATCTTCAGTCTGCTCTGTATGCAGTAGAAAAACTACATCAGGTTCCTGTACTTTCGGTTCCTCTATGAACGTGGCATTTCTAGATATTACAACCCTTTTGTCTTTGTCTGTAAATCTCCATGCTCATGCACTTGAATCATATCCTAAAAATTTACATTTTTTAGCTTTGGGTTTGCCTTTTCTCTTCTGCTTCCTAGGAATCTGTACATATGCTGTAGCACCAAAAGTATATAAGTGAGATAAATTTGGTTTCCTCCCATCTAACAATGTAGATGGTATTTCATCAATTGTACTATGTAATGTTCTGTTCAGAATATATACAATGGTTAGAGCAGCCTCTGCCCAATACCTTTGAGGTAAGTTAGCATCACTTAACATACAATTCTTCATGTTATTTACTGTTTGACTATGTCTTTCTACTAAACCACACTGCCATGGTGAATATGCACAAGATTTCCTATGAAATATTCCTCTCTTTTTCAACCAAGATTCAAATTGGGATGAAGGAAATTCCCCTCCATTGTCTGTCCTTAATTTCTCTTATATTTTCTCTCTGCAAATTTTACCCAGGAGAATATAGCAAAAACTTCTGACTTTTTCTTCATGGAAAATAACAAAGAAAATCTAATGAAATCAACAATCAGTAAAAAATATTTTGCCTGACCATGAGAACTCTGGAAAGGTCCAGCCACATCAGCAAACACTATCTGTAGTGGCAATTCTTAAATCCTATCACTAACTTTGAATAGGCTTTGCAAGGTATATAGGACTTACACTGAGTCATTTTCATACCTTCAACATACATTGGCATTTTTTGTAATGTTTTGTAATTCAAATGCCCCATTCTCTTATGCCAATGAACACAATTTAAATGTGCAGGTATATTTACTGCATTAGCCTTTTAAGTCTTTTAGAACAATTAAATTAAAAGTTAAATAAACCTGTTATATTTGGCAGCCTGGGTCTAAGGAACTTATTTGGTACAGGGTGGATAAAGATCCACTGGTGGCAACATGTAAAGGGAGAAAATAGTACATCGTGTCTGAAGGTGGACCTATGTTTGAGGGAAAACAAACAGGGGGCACTGGGGGAACGCGACAGCTGGTATCTTACATTACACCAGAACTTTTATAGGCATGGGGTACTTTTGTCAATTTTTTTTATTCTCACTTAACTCATAGATTCCATTAGTAATAGGCTAATGTAAAATCTCATAGACTTTGGTATCAAAGTGAAAGTTTGCTGATAATGGAAACAAAAGCATCTTCCTTTATCTTCTTATTCTCCTCACCTTGCAAACTCAATGCATATTTGCACAGAGTTTGCTTTAGTAGCAAACTCCTTCCAGGCTCAATAGTCCAATATGGCAATCTTGACAGCTTCCTCAGCTTCCATTCTGTTGACTAACAAGTAGATTCTGGCAAAAGAATTCAATGCGTGTTCTTTACACCCCTAAGGAAGCAAAGGAGCACATTAATTCTCTCTTATGTTACCAACTCCATGTTAGGAACACTTTCACCTGTTGGATAACTCTCATGGGACTTCCAAGTGTGTGGAAGCCTGTGAGTGTAATCATTAGTCATTATTATTTATATAGTCTGTTTCATGCACTCCTAGGCACACCAATCAGACTAGTCTCAGCATGCAAAATTCAATACAAGAAGTGTGAGGATTCTTGTATTTTTTTTTAAAAAAAAAACTCCTAGTAGCATCAAATATTAAGGAGGGGAAAATACTGTTTGTACTATGGGATATTTTCTAGCCCCCAATGCATTGTGACCTAGAAAATGTCACAATGATGAGTGTGTACTGTTTTCAGACAAATCTGCAAAACTGGACTGAATCATGGATATTTCCCCCTTTTAGGGTGACTATAGGGGAGAGCTAAGAGCCACTGAGTGCCCACAAGGTGAAGCAAAATCCTCATGAATCATTTGTCTTCCATCTAGTGTCTGTAAGGTTAAAAAACTTTAAACCAAAATGACCAGGTATATGAACTGGGGAAATAGAACCAAAAGAAGTGAGCTGCTAGCCATAAAGCTAAAGACAATTGACAGATGAACTTCCCAATAAAGTCCAACCTGTTCCCTAGACACTACAACTATGGGGGTACTGGGAGGGCTCAGACTGATATTGCCATACGTATAATCCTTGTCAACTATTCTGCCAGCTATTTTGCATATGTGCCGAGTGAGATGAAATACTTGAGTCATCAATGCTA
Source organism: Pogona vitticeps (assembly GCF_051106095.1). Lineage (NCBI taxonomy): Eukaryota > Metazoa > Chordata > Lepidosauria > Squamata > Agamidae > Pogona > Pogona vitticeps. The sequence goes on from NC_135785.1 coordinate 140,219,768, forward strand.
GCTAGGATCAGAATTACTGCTCTACCATTTGTCTTTCTTTCTTCTCATCTTCATGGAGGTGCCTGCTGGGCTTCCTGCAACTGTGGTCAGTTTCTTCTCCTGTCTACTATCCTAAAATGGTACAGTGTGGATCAAACTCCACAGTCTACAACTTCCTATTCAAGTAAATTCATACATTTCCCCCCACAGATATCTGTAAATGCACAAATACCACCACAGATGATACCACAGATTCAGATAAAGATTGGGTCAAAGTGTACCCAAAGTACACAGGGTGGATAGAACACCTGTGTACTTTTATTCTGGCTCAGTCGTGGCCCAGACCATTCTCTGGTGAGAAAAAGTGTGTTTAACAGTATGATCCTTTGTAGTCCCTTTCAAAGGGATTGTCCAGTGTCTTGCTCTCTCTCTACACTGTTTCACACCAGATATTCTTCTCTTGACATGTTTAGAAAAAATCTTGTTCTCCATAGATTTCACAGAACAAGGAATGAAATGCTGAACTATTTTAGGGTGGTCATTTGCCCTCCATAAAATACTCTATTTGAGGACAGTTCTCTGTATGAAGGCACCCTCTCTTCAAAAGCCTGTTGAAGAAAAGGAAAAAAAATAACAGCCCACTAGTTAACATGTAGGCAATAGACTCAGCAGAAAGTACATAGCTCACTGGGTCACATTCTTCTCATAATTCCACTATGGTGAGATATATAGTACTTCTACTAAAGTATAGTAATTATTTCTAAATGTATATCTTTGCATACATATTAGTACAAGCAAATATTATTCAAATCTGCTTTTGGTGTAATAATTTGCATGACCATCCTACATGAGTTTAAAAATGATGTATTGCTTCTGCATTTAAGAAAGCCAATCTTCTCACATACAGTATAGCCCCACAAGTAAATCATAATCAGTACTGTTGGAAATGTGAAGCACATGTGGGAAGCTACTATCATATATGGTGGTCATGTAGAGCAGTGGTTCTTAACCTTTGTTACTCGGATGCTTTTGAACTGCAACTCCCAGAAACCCCAGTCAGGACAGCTGGTGGTGAAGGCTTCTGGGAGTTGCAGTCCAAAACTCCTGAGTAACCCAAGGTTAAGAACCAGTGGTGTAGAGTAGCGAAACAGTATTGGAAAAGAGTACATGCTGTGCTGCAACAAATATTGCTTTGTAAGTTTCCACTAACCCCAGAACTGTTTTTATTGAGTATGATACCTGATAACATAGATAAGGCAAAGAAGTATATAGTTATATACATAGTCACTGCAGCTAGAATTCTTTATGCCAAAAATTGGAAAAGTCCAACGGTACCAAAACAAGAAGATCTTATAGAGAAGATACAGGAAACAGTGGAAGTGGACATTTTATCAGAAGTGATGAAGGACTGTCCTCTACAAAAGGAAATTGAAAAATGGGACTTATTCTACAAATGGTTTGAGTCATTAGACATCGCGCGAAGACCATGCATTAAAATGAGAACTTAAATCTGGAAGGCAGAAAATAGTAAAAAGAGCAATTTGGAATTTTGATATGGCAATATGTATAGAATGGATGTTAGTATGTCATTGTTTCTCCTCTTCCCTTTAACCTCAATTCCTTTTTCCTTCCTGTTACCCTTTGTTACAAATAAAATATATTAAAAAATAAATAAATAAAAAACATAATCAGTAGGATACGTGCTATATGCATTTTGTGAAAATGTGAGAGCAGAGGCAGGTTGACCATTTTGGTATTGTTAAAAAAATTAGCTTCCTGGGGAACTGGCCTATTTTATATCTTTTTCTTATAAAACAAGTATCTCATCCTCATAGCTTTGAAGGTACTCTTAAAATTGCTAATATCTGGTGAAGTTTCAGAATGCAGGGAACTTGCTGAGTATAATTTCCTGTTGCTGGAGGTGGAACCTCTCTGCCCTGCATAGCAGAAATCTTGCGACATTAATCATAAAAGGCTAAAGGTAAAAAAGGAAGGAGGGGGAAGGGGTTGTGATTTATGTGAATTGATCTTATTTGAGTTGACTTATCACAGCATTGCTTCTCCTATTAGGTGAAGTGATCTATGCACTGAAGTATGGCTGTTTCCACATGGAGGACTCCTCATGCTAGCAGTAAGAAAGTACTCTACAGCTATTCAATCTTCTTCTCTTGAGTGGATTTTCTGTGGTAAGAAAAAAGACAGAAGATGTGGGAAGAAGAAGAAGAAGAAGAAGAAGAAGAAGAAGAAGAAGAAGAAGAAGAAGAAGAAGAAGAAGAAGAAGAAGAAGAAGAAGAAGAAGAAGAAGAGAATGTTATGAGCTGATGACAATGACATCTAAAGCTCTTACAAAATTTAATGGTAAGGCAAAAGCTTTTCCTGTTAAGGCTTCAAATGGAATTGATGCACAAAAAAGAGCGATACGTAGAGAAGCTTAGATAATTTTTTTTTAAAAAGGGGGGGAAGCTATATCAAGCAAGTTTGAACAAAACCAACATTTCAAAATATAATTATGAATCATCACAACAATCTTGAGCTGTTATCAAAGAGCTGCTTGCCCAAGAGAAGAGTGTCATGTCCTCCTTAGAGGAGTCTTCTTCAGAGGCCAGGATGAATTGTTTCAACTGGGAGGATTACTGACAGAAGAAGAGCTCAAAGCCGTTGCCAGCTGCACCTCCCCAAGAGACACAGGGAGCTGAGGTCTTTCCTGGTATTTCCAGAGAACACCCACTCCCTCCACCAGGAGAAGGGAGCTTCTGATAAAGGATGCCCCAAGACCTAGAGAACAAGATTACAGCTGAAATAGAGTGCTTTGATTTGTCAAGGATGTCCTAAGTGTAGAAATTAAATGATTAGTTTCAACTTTGAAAGTGAGTCACACACACTGCAACTAAATAAACAAATCCCACAGTTCAGTCCAGAGCTGAGAATAGATTTCTTACTTTGCCTTTCTTGTTCCTTGTTCTCACCATTCCTCATATCTTTGTTTGAGAGAGCTTCCACTAGATGACCCAGATTGTTTAATGACCTTACCTGTTGCTCCCTTTTCAAACAGTCAACCAGGTATGGCACCGATCTCTGAGTTGACTCTGGCTTGAACGTTAACTACTCTATTGCTAACTTTTTGTACCTCTCAGTTTGCTGAGCACTTGCAATCTGAAACTGGGGCAAAAAGTATGGAAGAAAGGACTATTGTCACACTATGTTTCATATGTATTTGTACATCCAGGGGGAGGAAGATGGGTCCAAGGGGAAATTAAATTTTAAGGCAATGGGTAATAAATGTTTAGGATTGTTGCTTATCAGGAAGAGATACTTCCTGGGGAATGAATTTTGTTGGGAACAGAAGCTCCTTCTGAGAAGCATTGTAGTGTAGATTGTGTGGTGATTGTCCCAAGTGAGATATGCACAGGCACAGACTCAGTTTATATGTCCATAAGCCATTGTTGTAATTCAAGTGAAATAGCAGACACAGGCTCCTCTCCATCCCCCATGCCTATAATATCACAAATCTGATGGGTTCACAACATGCATGTTCACACATACAAAGTACAAAGGTTGATACTTTGGTGTAAAGAAAATCATCTCACACTTAACATCAAAAAAACTAAAGAACTCATAATTGATTTTAGGAGGAAGAGAAATGTACATTTACCACTGTACATAAATAGTGAGGAAGTAGAGAGAGTTGGTAGTTTTAAATTTCTGGGTACTTACATCTCAGAGGACCTCTCATGGAATATAAATGCCAACATGCTAATGAAGAAGGCACAGAAGAGGCTGTATTTCCTGAGAATGCTTGGCAAGTTAAATTTATCTCAGCATTTACTTCTGTTATACTATTGTAGCACCATTGAGAGTGTCCTAACCTATGGCATTCTGGCATGGTTTGGGAGTAGCTCTGTAGCGGACAAAAAAGCTCTACAGAGAACCATTAAAATTGCCCAGAATATCATCGGGCTCCAGCTACCAACCCTGGATGACATCTTCACATCCCGCTGTCTGAGGAAGTCACACAGCATTCTGAGAGACTCTTCCCATCCTGCTTATAACTTTTTTGAACTGTTACCGTCTGGCAGAACATATAGAACAATTAAGACTTGGACCACACGTTTTCTGAATAGTTTTTTATCCCAGAGCTATAATTGCAATTAATAATGAGCTTAAGGACCACCAGTAATGAATAATTAGTTGGACTGTGTTACTTGGCCTGCGGTATAGATGTTTGTATTTTTAGTGGGGGACTTTTAGTGGGTGGGGAGTGTTTGGGGAATTTTATGTGTGTGCATGTGTCTGGTCTCTGGGTTTCTGTGAATTTCATTGTATGGGTATACTGTGAATATACTTACAATGACAATAAATTATTATTATTGTTATCATCATCATCATCATCATCATCATCATCATCATCATCATCATCATCATCATTATTATTATTATTATTATTATTATTATTATTATTATTATTATTATTATTATTATTATTATTATTATTATTATTATTATTATTATTATTATTATTATTATTATTATTATTATTATTATTATTATTATTATTATTATTATTATTATTATTATTATTTTCATAATATGTGTTTTCCTCCCCAACCACAATAAAAGGAGAGAAAATGTGTTAGTCTGATGGATGTGGTGCCTTGTAGGAGGATGCCTGTTGCTTCACCTACATGTTCCTTATATATGTATAGATAAAACTAGCAGTGAATAAGCATCTCTTCTCTTGAAGCAAACCTAAAGCTATGTGGGGAAGTGGAGAGTGCATAACAATTTAACTATTCATTGAGCAAAATCCTGTTGCATGAATTTATGTCAATGTAATCCAGATTGGGCATTGGAAATATTTAATTTAAACTGATGAAAAACATACTTCATTTCAATTTCTGAGGCTTCCTTCAGCTTCCTTTGCCCTTGGGAAACCTTTGAATACCTCACGACATGGTGAGGGGGAGCCTTTAGTAGTCAAATATCACCATTTTTGGTGGCTATCAGGACCACTAGAGGCAGAAAAGATCTCTAGGAGCCTCAGAACCTGAAAGGCGGACATAGAAAGCTTTGCTCCCCCAAGCCCCGAAATGAACACGCAGACAACGAACATTTTGGTATTAAACATGGGCCACACTTGGTCAAAAATCCAATTTCTTTAAACCAAATAACTCCAAATCCAAATTGAGGGGGCCTGCGGTAGTGCAGGGAAATAACACCAAATAATTCCTTATGTGCCAATGGGCGAGTCCCAGTCCCCAGGTTCCAGCTGTCTACCGACCGGAGGAACCTGCAAGACTTAATTAAAACACCCCGGACCTCCAGCCATCTTATTTAATGACTTTTGGTCTGAAAGTGTTTCAGCGCATCAGTTGCCTTCAGCCCTGTAATCGCACGATCCGCAGGAACTGTCAGCCCTGACACACTGTTTACTTAATGAATATTACCAAAAGGGAAACACTGTGACGACCAGTTATTCCCGCACTACCCGCCAAAACATGAGGACTAGCGTCAGCTATGTCCCATGTGCCCACCAAAGACCAAATTCCACAAGCAGGCCACCTCTCAAATCATCCTGAAAAATGTCCAGACCTGCCTCAGACAGGTGGACTCCATCATCACGGAAATACTCCAAGTTGGAGGCTAGAATTCTGCGATGTCCAATCACAGAACCAAGTCCACGTTTGCTGACACCTCTGCAAACTTCCTTATTAACCAAACGACGGGCATTATTTACCCTGTCCACATTTAGAGCACCACGCCAATTTAAGCGCGGAATGATTGTTGACCAAACAATCCTCATCCTGGGATATAAGGCATGCAGCCTATCCAAATCCCTCAATATATCCAATATGAGTGCCTTACCCAGCACCTGGGGCAAATCATTGCGCCCCAAATGCACTACCAAGATGTCAGGAGGCGAACATCCAAAGGCCGTCAACCGTCCAAGTTGAATCCATCGCATGCCCCACATGCCCTTCCAAGTAATTAAGGCCCGGGCTCCAAGCCCTAAATCACTTCCCCAATGGGAAGCAGCAGTGTAGCGAGCTGCCCAATAGACGTAGCTATGTCCCACAATCATGATGTTCCATCGGGCCTCTGGCATCTCTCCACCTGAAAGACAAAAACAACCCCTACCTATACATTAGGTAATTGTCTGATATATTTTTTGTAACAGCCAGATGACCAGCGACCCAACTGTTTGATTCGTTCGACATCATATCCAAGAGCTGCCGCCGTTGAAGCAGCCCCTATTCGGAATGAATGTGTACCAAATCTCATACCCTGAACCCCAACTCTTTCCAGAGCCATGTCAGTTAGTTTCCAAAATCGATATTTTGTAAGAGGTGTTCCATCCCCATGTTGAAAGAAATAACCACCAGTGTTACCCCTAAATTGAATAAATTGAAGTACAGCTCTGTCACATACAGCACTGATGGTACCTGTCTGTCATGGGTTTGGAGGGAAAGTTCCATCCTATGGGGAGTGGAAGGTGGGACATCAGGGGGGAGGAGCTGTACTGTATATATTTGGGGGAAGTCCTTCGTAAGAGAGTGGACGTGGAGAAGTGGAGTTGGAGTCTGTGGGTCAGACTGGGTACAACTGTTCGTCAGATAGTACATACCTGATAGGTTCAGGTTTCTATCTAGGTAGCCAGAACGGATAGGTTCAGGGTCTGTGCGTTACCTTAAAGTGTTCCGTGGGAACCAATCTGTTGTATGTGTATGATTGGGACTATACCAAGTTCCAGTATCCTATTTACCTGATCCTTTTATTTACCCTGTTTGTTTTTTCAATAAACCTTGTTCTCTTGTTTATTAAAATCCATTCCTGGTCTGGGTGACTTGGGAGAGCGAATGGTTGGTGGCAGCATAACTACAGGGTGGGATACTCCAGTAGGTCTGGGGTTGCTACATTTATTGGTGTCCAGTGGGTGGGATCCGACTGGTCCAGTTGCCCAGTGGTCCAGCAAAGCCTTGGCTAGTGTGCCCAGAGCAAGGGGGGGGTCTAGTCAGGGAAAATCTGAGGGCGCGTAGGTAATCTTCTAGGTTTACCTCACGGGGAGGTAGGCTAGTGGAAGAACGTGCAAACTCAGATTGGGGGACTAGATTAGGGAGCTCTGAGGCAACCCGTTTTGGCGGGAAAGGGCTGAGGCAATGCTGCGTGAAGTAACAGTGATCTAGCCTGTCTGCTGAGAGGCCTAGCAGAGGGGGTGAATTCTGCCTGGCAACAGTTGCAAGTGGGTGCTGGAGGGACAGCAGCAGTCTATAGAAGGCTGTTTCTGAGGCAAAAGGAAAAAAGTTGTCGTTTTATTTTGAGGCGTGACTTTTGAAGGCAGCCTGGTCTGGGGGGATTATGCCCTTGACTCGAAGCCAAATGGCAGAAATGGGGGAAGTGAGAGAACCACAGGGAGACCAAGGTTCTGAGGAGGAATTTGGCTCAGTGCAGGATGAGAGCACGGGAGAACTGACCTCAGAACTCAGAAAAATGCTCCTAGCCCAACAGCATGAACTGAGGGTGAGGGAAATGGAGGAAAGGGAAAGGGAGAAACAAAGACAATTTGAAATGGAAAGGGAAGAGAAACAGAGTCAGTTGGAGTTAGAAAGAATGGCGTTTGAGCTGAAGAACCTGGAAATAATGAGTAGAAATAGGAATAACAATAATAATGAGGGGAACCCAGGGAATGGGGAAGGCAGCCTGTCTAAAACTGACTTGAAGAAATTCCCTGTGTACAACAAGGGAGATTGCCCTGAGGTGTTCTTTTCCCTCGTGGAAAGAGCGTTTGTGGACTTCTCAGTAAGGGAAACTGAGAAGATGACCATTATGCGATCTTTAATCAGTGGCAGCCTGGCAGAAGTCTATGCAGAGATGCCAGTGGAACTGCTGAAAGACTTCGCTGAGTTTAAAAAACTGGTGTTTGCCCGGCATGGGATAAATGCTGAACAGCTGAGGCAAAAATTCAGGTCACTCACAAAAAAACCAGAGCAGACTTTTACCCAAGTGGGGGCCCAACTGGTGAGGTTGCTAGAGAAATGGCTGTCTCAGGAGGGGACAGAGACCTTCCAGCAGCTCAAAGACCTGATAGCGCTGGAGCAATTTTATTCAGTCCTGCATGGGGAACTAAAGTTCCATGTGAGAGAGAGGAAACCGAAAATTGTGACAGAAGCGGCGGAGATCGCAGATTTTATTTCCCAAATAAAGAAGCCCTTAGGTGCTGAGGGGAAAACTGTGGGTAAGCCCAAAGAAACCTACAGCAGGTACTCTCAGGGACCAGGGAAAAACCAGCAAGGGGGAGGGGCCCATGTTGAAGGGAAGCCCTCTGACATGAAACCACCAAGACCTCAGATTTTGGAGGGAAAGCCAAAAACAGATGAGAAAGACTCCAAGTACAGCAGAAAATGTTATTTCTGTCAAGGAAAGGGCCATCTAATCTCAGAGTGTGAGAAATTAAAGCAGCTAAAGGGAAATTTGCCTCATGATTTGAGTGGAACCAAGCCAAAAGCGATGTTCTGTGTCCAGACAGAGCAAAGCTCCTTGCCACTGAGGGAGCCTGTTGCCATGGCGACTCACTCTGGACCAGTTACATCTGCTGATCAGGCTGGGGAAAATGGTCCTCTTGTGGAGGTCAAGCGCTGCTTACTAGTTAGGACAGATTCGCAATTGTTTGAGACCGCTGGGGTGGACGTAGGAATACTTGACCATCAGTATAGGGGGCTAAGGGATACTTGTTCCCAGGTGACCCTGTGCCATCCAGACATTATTCCTAGGAAGCATATAATCCCAAATGAGAGCCTGAAGGTGGCGGGGATTGAGGGGCAGGTGATCTCACTGCCAGTAGCTGAGGTACCTGTGAGCTTTCAAGGCTGGAGGGGAGTTTGGCGTCTAGCGATTTCATCGACTCTGCCAGCAGCCATGCTCGTGGGAAATGACCTGGCTGAACATGTGAAATGGGTGCTAGTGATTACACGCTCACAAGCTACCACGGGGACAGTTCAGGGGGGTACTGAAGAGCCCGAGGCTGAAGCAGATGAGGGTAGTCCCGAAGCTGTGGCAGAAACCTTAACCACAGACAGCAAATTTGGCCAAGAGCAAAAGGCAGATGCCACTCTCCGAAAGTGTTTTGAAAAGGTGACAGACACCCAGCTAACACCTGAAACCCCAGCGAGATTTCACGAGAAAAAGGGAATTTTATATAGAGAGACCCTGATGAATGTCTCAAAAGGGGGAGATGGGATCAGAAGTCAGCTAGTGGTACCTGAAAAGTATCGCCCCATGATCTTACAAAGGGGGCACTCTGACATGTTTGCTGCGCACTTGGGGGTGAACAAAACACAGCAGAGAATCACACAAAATTTTTACTGGCCTGAAATAGGGAAGCAGATCAAGGAGTTCTGTAAACAATGTGATGTGTGTCAGAGGCAGGGGAATAACCGTGACAGGACCAAAGCGAAGTTGTGCCCTTTGCCTGTGATTGACACCCCGTTCAAATGTATAGGAGTGGATATTGTGGGACCTTTGCCCAAGGCCACAAAGAGGGGGAACCGGTTCATTCTCACCATTGTGGACCATGCCACGAGGTACCCCGAAGCCATTCCCTTGACTAACATTGAAACTAACACAGTGGCAGATGCCTTGGTGGGGTATATGTCCAGGATGGGATTTGCCTCAGAAATAATCACAGATTTGGGCACATCGTTTACATCAAAGCTCATGAAACGGTTATGGCAAATCTGTGGAATTAAACACAAGGAAACCACTGCCTATCACCCCGAAAGTAATGGGTTAACGGAGAAGTTCAATGGGACTCTGATGCGCATGATTAGGGCTTACTTGGCAGAGAATCCAAACAATTGGGACCAGAAGCTGCAATCCCTTTTGTTTGCTTACCGATCAGTGCCCCAAGCCAGTACCGGGTTCAGTCCGTTTGAACTTTTGTTTGGGAGAAAAGTAAAAGGTCCACTTGATTTAATCAAACAGAATTGGGAGCAGATCACCCAGGGTGACCCACAAGATGTTGTGACGTATATAGACACTTTAATGAATGACCTGAAGAGAAACCTAGAGCTAGCAGCAGAAAACCTGCAAGCTCAGAAGGTCAGACAGAAAACCTGGTATGACCAGAAAGCCAGGGAGAGGCACTTTAACCCAGGGGAGGAAGTGCTTTGGCTTAGGCCCTGCAAAGAGAACAAACTGCAGCTCAAATGGGCAGGACCATACAGGGTCATTTCCAAGATGTCGGACCTGAACTACCTTATAGAACAGGAGGAACACCAAGCACGGAGGGTGGTACATGTGAATGCCCTGAAACCCTACTACAGAGGGGAACAGAGGGTTTTATTTGCCATAAAAGCAGCTGAGAGTGAGGAAGCTGAATTGCCCTTCTGGGAGGGTAGAGGGGAAGTGAAATACAACCCAGATGAGGTGAAGATCAGTCCTGCACTCACCCAAGACCGGCAGCAAGAACTAAAAGTGCTGCTCACTAAATATCATAAGGTTTTTTCAAATAAGCCGGGGATAGTGAAGGGAGTGATGCATCAGATCCACACAGGGGATGCACCCCCGCAAGCAATATCCCTGTACCGAGTGACGGGACCCTACAGGGACAAGGTGCGGAAGGAGCTGGACGAGATGCTTAGGGAGAACATAATCGTCCCCTCTTCTAGTCCTTGGTCCTCTCCGATAGTCCTGGTGGACAAGCCTGATGGGAGCATTAGATTTTGTGTAGATTACCGGAAGTTAAACTGCGTAACCACTCCTGATGCCTACCCAATGCCCAGGCTAGACAACCTGATTGAAACCATAGGGGGTTGTCGGTTCATTTCATCGTTGGACCTAGTAAAGGGTTACTGGCAATTAAGGATTGATCCCAGGGATCAGGAAAAGACCGCATTTTGCAGCCCTTTCGGTCTATATGAGTTTAGAGTCCTTAGTTTTGGTCTCAGAAATGCACCAGCCACATTCCAAAGGCTGATGGACCAGACCTTAGCAGGGCTCAGTGACTTTACTGTGGCCTACATTGACGATATAGGGATCTTCAGCAATACCTGGGAAGATCACCTGAAACACCTGGAGATAGTGCTGCAGAGGTTAAGTGCAGCAGGGCTAACAGTAAAGGCAAGCAAGTGTCAGCTGGGTAGCCCAGAAATAAAAGACTTGGGTCACATAGTAGGGGGAGGAGTGATCAAACCCCTAGAGGCCAAGATAGAAGCCGTTTGTGATTGGCCCAGACCCAACACCAAGAAAAAAGTCAAATCATTTCTTGGGTTGGTGGGCTACTACAGAAAGTTCATCCCGATGTTTAGCGAGATGGCGACTCCGCTGACCGATCTGACGCGGAAGAAGACTGATGACCGCATCCCGTGGACCAGCGACTGTGAGGAGGCGTTCCAGAGGTTGAAGGAGGCGCTCATCCATTTTCCAGTGCTGCGTGCTCCCGACTTCGACCGGGAGTTCATCATCTACACCGATGCGTCTAACAGCGGGGTAGGAGCAGTTCTTTGCCAGGAGGATGAAAATGGTGACCAGCAGCCAGTGTCCTACCTGAGTAGGAAACTCCGGAAAGGTGAGAGACATTTGGCAACCGTGGAAAAGGAGTGCCTGGCCATAGTATACGCGATCCAGAAGGCCAAACCTTACATCTGGGGAAGACATTTTGTTCTGTGCACTGACCACTCACCACTGCAGTGGTTAAAGACAATGAAAACACATAATAGTAAACTTATGAGGTGGGCTTTAAACCTGCAAGATTTTGACTTTGAAGTGAAGGTGGTCAGAGGGAGAATGAACTGTGTTGCTGACGCCTTGTCAAGAAGACCCGACGAGTGAAGACGGCGAAGAAACCATGGACTGTGTATATTGGTGACCAAAAGTTAAATGTACCTGTTTATTGAACAGGCTTGGTTTGTATTAATAAAGGTAACTTAATGTATTGCAAATATTAATGTATAAATGCATAAGTGATATGTTTGACCTAGAGTGAGTAAGTATGGGTTATGGGATTGTATTAGAATGTATAACTGTTTATGTGTTTTGATCCTGGTTGTTTTTTTGGAGAAAAGCACTTTAGCTTTTCCCCCGCAAAACAACTTATAAAGGGGGGAGGTGTCACATACAGCACTGATGGTACCTGTCTGTCATGGGTTTGGAGGGAAAGTTCCATCCTATGGGGAGTGGAAGGCGGGACATCAGGGGGGAGGAGCTGTACTGTATATATTTGGGGGAAGTCCTTCGTAAGAGAGCGGACGTGGAGAAGTGGAGTTGGAGTCTGTGGGTCAGACTGGGTACAACTGTTCGTCAGATAGTACATACCTGATAGGTTCAGGTTTCTATCTAGGTAGCCAGAACGGATAGGTTCAGGGTCTGTGCGTTACCTTAAAGTGTTCCGTGGGAACCAATCTGTTGTATGTGTATGATTGGGACTATACCAAGTTCCAGTATCCTATTTACCTGATCCTTTTATTTACCCTGTTTGTTTTTTCAATAAACCTTGTTCTCTTGTTTATTAAAATCCATTCCTGGTCTGGGTGACTTGAGAGAGCGAATGGTTGGTGGCAGCATAACTACAGGGTGGGATACTCCAGTAGGTCTGGGGTTGCTACAAGCTCTCACTGGGCATATCTTTTCCATGCTGCATCGTCCCAACTTTATCTGTCCGCCTTTGCCGTGCTGGTCAGTTTTAGATCTCCTGATCTTAATTATAACCTGACCATTTTGAATCCACACGTCTTCCCACTGCAATGCAATCCGTGACACATCAGTTTTACTTAAAGCTACCAACTCGCTAATACGCATAGCCCCCGAAAGGCTACCAAAGATGCCGCATGAAAAAGCGCTTTTTCGTATCTGTCCTTACATAACCTACCCCAAAGCTCTACTAAACTTTCCAGTATCCCCGGGGATATGGGAGTCCTATCATCCCTTAACTGTCCCCTCTCACGAGACCATCCCTCTATCATCTTCCTAATTCTAAAATCACCCGACCAATCCTTAAGGCCATTTGCCTTCGCATAAAAACGTAAAGCAGCTAACTTACCCTGAATGGTACCCAGGGCTAGGCCCTTTCTATGCAAAACCACAATAAATTGCTGCACATGTTCCACCGGTGCCGGCCACGTCTGCTCCAATCGCGCCCTACTCCTAAATTCTGAAAACTCATTCACTGCCGTTCTATATTTCATACCCGTTCTCGGGGCCAAAGCCATACCTATCGCTCGCGACGCTTCCTCACGCCAATCTGCCAGACCTCTGCCAGAAGCACTTCTGGCAGATCCCTGGCCTCCGGTGCCAGTTCCCTGAAATGCTGGATCTGTTGGCGTGAAAGAGCATGAGCTATCCGATTATCTATGCCGGGCAAGTGGCGCACATGCACCACAATATTACTCTGTAGTGGCTTTAATGTAAATGCACGAACCAAATCCATAACCCTCTCCGAACGTGATGTTAAATTATTAATAATGTGCACCACCGCTTGATTGTCACACCAGAATCGCACCACAGTATTAGCCCATTCTTCTGCCCGTAACCACAGTGCTCCTACTATTGGAAAAAATTCCAAAAATGTTAAATCCCTAGTAATACCTTGCAGATGCCGTTCGTCCGGCCACACCCCTGCACACCATCTACCATGAAAATAAATTCCAAATCCTAAAGCCCCCGCAGCATCTGAATTCACTTGGACGTCCGCCCTAAGGTTAATGTCCGATCTCCAAAAAGAAACCCCATTAAACTGATCCAAAAACTGCTCCCATATCCTCAGATCTTCTCTCATACCTTTGGTTATTCTTGTCTTATGAAATGGTTTCCTCAACCCTGACATGGCGCTGGAAAGACGCCTTACGAAAGCTCTTCCCGGCGCTACTACCTTACACGCAAAATTCAAGTGCCCCACCACTTGCTGTAACTCCTTTAATGTTACCTTCCTTTTACCCCTAAAACTACCAACTAACCTCCTAATGTTTACCAATTTGTCCTGCGGCAATCTTGAAGACTGCTGTGTTGTGTCCAATTCAATACCTAAGAAGGTAAGGGTCATTGACGGCCCTTCAGTCTTTTCTTCCGCCAATGGCAACCCCAGTTCTGCTGCCAATTCCCTAAATGTGTCTAAAAACTTTTGACATCTCCCTGTGTTTGCCTGTCCACAAAACAAAAAATCTTCCAGATAATGCGCTGTCAACGTACAGCCAATCTTCTGCCGAAGCAGCCATTCCACAAATGTGCTGAACCTTTCAAAGGCAGAACACGAGATTCAACAACCCATAGGTAGGGCCCTATCAACATAATAATGTCCCTGAAATTGAAAACCCATAGGTAGGGCCCTATCAACATAATAATGTCCCTGAAATTGAAAACCCAGCAGATTTTACCGGGTGAACCGGGTGAACCGGTAAAATCCGGAAAGCTGATTTCACATTGGCCTTGGCCAGTTCAGCATTGATGCCACAAGATCTGACCATTTTTACCGCCTCATCAAATGATGTATACCTAACAGAACACAGTTCATCTGGTATGGCATCATTTACGGACTCGCCCTCCGGAAAAGACAAATTATGTATAAGCCGAAATTCCCCCGGGGTTTTCTTTGGAACAATTCCTAATGGCGATACCCTTAGGTCATCCAGTGGAGGCTTAGAAAAAGGCCCCAGGACCCTACCTTCGCTAACCTCCTTGTTAATCTTCTTCAAAACCACTTCCTCCATGCCCTTTATTGACTTTAGATTCCTAGCAAAAAATGCCCTCCGAATACCCAGGGCCGGAATCCTAAATCCATAACAAAAACCAGCTCGCAGATATGCTGCATCTTCCTGCCTGGGATAATGCCACAATCCCTCTTCCAGAACATTAATTTTGATTGGTGTTGATCCCCTTTCCAGAAGAACCGCCACCCCCTTCTGACTTCCTACTAGAGCCCCCTTGCTTGCCCTGTCGCTGTCCCCCGGCCCTGAAGCAAGTAGATTTCGGGTGCTTTCCCCCACAAGTAATGCATTCGTGCTTGAACCTGCAAGGGGACTTGTTGCAAGATCCTCTATTGTTGTATTCGTAGCAAGGCAGCCGGGGTTGAACCATCTGCCCCGCCCCCGGGCGGGTACTGGAAGTCCCTGTGAACTTAAAGATAAGGTGCCCACAATCAAATCTGTCACCTAAATTCGTTTTTGCAGGCGACATATGCTGTAACCAAAGCCCCGGGTGGACCTCGTCCCAACGGAGTTCTGGCCGAATAGCACTCCTCATTCGAAACGCCTCATCATACCTTAACCAAGCCTGACCCTCAAATTCAGCCTTTGCTCTCCGCAATACGTCATAATATTGAAAAAGGGCCGAAGCCTTCCATGGTTGCATCTTAACTAACACCCCCGCATATATGGTAAAACCCGTAACCCAATTATTCCAATTTCTGTCCGGCCTCTTCCGCCTGTGTCTTTCTTTAATTTTTTTCATCATCCTTGTCTATCTCTTTCACTTCATATTCCCTATTCAATAGGTCATAGAAGTCAATATAATCGCCTTTCCAAATCCGTTCTTTAATTGCTGGCGTCAGATGATCGCCCAGTGGCGTACTGTAGTCTGTGTAAGGCATAGCTGTGAATGGAGCTGAATTATAGCCAGTATTTAGCACAGAAGGGTGTTGTGTCATATCTAAATCCCTACCTTCCTTTGCTGAGCCGTTTTTGTCAGGACTTGTAAAAGGCATGCCCCAACCAAACCATTGCAGGGCAACCAGCGGCCAAAACCCACCAGGCCATGCCATGGGAGATGACATACCCTTGTTAGAAGAGCCTATCACCTGCTGCTGACCCTCAAACCACGGCCAGTATACCCCTTGGGCTGCTGTGTTGTGTGCTGCATCATACTCACCCCTCTTCTCATTCCTTGTGGCATCAGCAGCCCCTTGCGTGTATGTAGATGTGTCATCATAGGGATCATACCCATATGATGTTCCTTCACCAGCATACAAATTGCTTGTTGCACCCGTCCTTCTGCGTTTGCGCCCTCCGTTTCCTAGAAGCTCTGTTGATGTGCCTTCACCTCCTTCTTGTTCTTCAAACCCACGACCCTGCTCAGACTCAAGAACATCAAAATGTCTTGTTAATTCACAAGTAAGAGCCCTCATTTCAGCCCTGCGTTTTCCCTTCGACTCTCTGGCCAACCGGTGAGGTATAACCTCATTGCCACCAAGGGCTTGCCTCTCAAGTCTTTTAGCTTCCATGCTGACCACCTTAGACTGCAACTCCCGCAGCACAGCCCATGATTCCTCCTAAGAGGATGATTGTGAGGGGGACTGCTGGGTAGTCACTCGTCTCCGCACGGGGTCCTTCCCTTTCTTCTTACCCCCTCCTTTTTTGGGCGGCATCTTATAAGATTACCCCCAACCTTGATATATATATATATATATATATATATATATATATATATATATATATATATATATATATATATATATATATATATATATATATATATATATATATATATATATATATATATATATATATATATATATATATATATATATATATATATATATATATATATATATATATATAATACCCCACAGGACTGCTCAGACTGATTACAATAAACCTCATACAATTTTTTTTTAAACTGACACCAACCCTCAAAATCGCTGCAGAAAATTAGGCCATGCAGCCGGGCAAAGCCTATAAAATGGCGCCTGACCCGAACCAGCCTGCACCTACCAAACAGCGGTTCGCACCCTTTTTGATCAAAGTTGAAAATAGGCAGCTGCAATCCTATAGCAGCAACGTGCGTCTGCTCAGAAATCAGGCTCCTTCCCAAGTGTAACGTACCCCAAGCAGGCACCCACACTCCTAGGAAAATGGGCCCCGCTCCCAACCGAGACCTCAACAGCCCCACCAGAAGCCAGAAAAAGACCAATCCCCGAAAGGAAGGGGAGTAAGCACCTCACACTCCCCTATGGAGGCAGCACCGCGCGTGCCAAGCCCCACGCGCGTGGCCCGACCTGATTCCCCCCTCCCCAATCTCTCCCCCCACTGAACCCAACAAAGCACTGCCGGGTACAACAATCAGACAGCCAAGACCGACCCGTAAAGAGGCTGGGTCGAATGGATAGAGAAAAAAGGGTGTGGGGGGTGGAGTGCCCTCAGCTGACGCTTGGGGCCGCGGATGCGGCCCGCCCGCCGCGCTGCCACCCGCTCTCCCTGCTTCCTCTAGTTTCCTCCCCGACACCTCAACAGCCCGATCCAGGTCAACAACAAAGGGGAGGGGGGCGAAGCCACTCCGTCAAACCGGCAAGTCCACCGCTCTCCTCTCTCCGAACTCCTCTCTCCGTCTGCAAAAGCGAAAGAGCCCCTTGTGATGCACCGGCGCTTCCTTAAATAGCGCCGGTTTGCGCCAGCAGTACCACGTGGCCCCATCGCTGTCTGCGCTTCCGGACCTGAGGAAGCAAAACCCGCTGCGCTTCCGAAGGCGTTTCCACGCCCCTTCGCGCACGTATGTTTCCATTAGTTTTAACTAAATATTTCCTGACCCTAATCTGTTTCATGCTTGTATAAATTTACGTCAATTGGATTTTGTCACTGTGCACCCACCTAATTAAAAGGCAAAAATGTTGACAAAAAACAAACTGCCTGAAATAATAAAAATTGTACAATGCAAGTATAATGTCTGCAAACTTTAACCTCAGTGCTACTAAACAAGCTGATTTCTCTAAAAGTCTGAAAAGAGCCATTTATAAAGAAAATATCTATTATAAATTGTGGAAGATTCAGGCTGTTCGCCCAGAAGGTAACAAATTATCATTAAATGCTTATAAAAGTTAAAGTTTTTTTTCCTATATATTCATGAAGGCTATTCTTCCTATACCCAGACATTTAGTAAGACATGGAGTGAGAGCTTGTTTCTCTCACTTAAATATATTCTTTAAATGTCTTAGCGGCAATCAGAGATTAAAGTAAGTGTCTCAATGGTGGCTTCCTGATAATAAATTTGTAATGCGACCCTCTTGGATATAAAACCGTAATGGTGTAAGGGCTATAATTACACTATGACTATATCTCAGATTTATATTATTACTTACCCTGGAACAACCATAGCATTAGCTAATTTATTATCCCCTTCAATAAGCTGATATTGGCCAGACAAGATGGCATACGGTGTTCATAATTTACACACACACACACACACACACACACACACACACATACACATAGTGGTTTGATCATAAAAAGCATTTAAGAAATCTGAAAACAATCAGCTTTTTGCATTGGTGGTGTAAAGGTTACATAAATATATGCTCTTCTTTAAGGTGTTCTTCAGTCAATAGTTGTCTGTCTGGTATCAGACCCGACAATGGAAATATCTCCACGCTGATAAGCCTTCACTGTTTTCTTCTGTACTGGTAAGTGTGAGTGACCCCAGAGTTCCCCTCTATCATGACACCATAAGTTGACGCAAACTAGACTTTATTGAGGCCAACACAACTTTAAAGGGCCAACAGAGTTCACCAAAAACAAACACCAACTGGTTTCTGAGAGTGAACTGCACACCCAATCAGTTTCAGGTCATATACAGTTATCTCTTATGAGGAGGAATGGAGCTGTCTTTTCCCCCACCAAGTCCAGAACTCCACACAGGAGAGCCAAGCAAGAGATGCTGGGTGAAGGCCCTTAGCTGCCCGTGCAGATGGGTTGGGAAAGTGAGTTTTTTGTTGAATAAAACAAGAATATTTGAGGAAATTGCATAGATCCTGATGGGAGTTGGCGAAGGAAGGAAGGAACTTGAAGTTTAATCTGTTCAAAGGTCAAGCAGTAGTTGATGGCACTGAGTTTTAAATCCCCACCTTTCAAGATAAGAGCCCTTTATTTTGCCCATGTTCATGTTTTTTTCACTATTAGGAAAAAATAAAAATATGACCACTTTGAAATATTTGAATACAAATTGAATCAGACAGGCTACAATTCAGCTGGAAGCTAATTGGTTGTAATTTGTCAGACAAATAATTTAGCAGATGCTCACAGATGTGGAAACTAAAGGTTCTGGATAAATGTTAATGATGTGCAACTGCTTAGTCCTTGCTGAAGTTCCTGCAAACATGTCATAGAAAGCTGTTAAGCAAAACTCGGATTGTTGATTGAGGGATTATGGGATCTACAGTCCAAAAATGACATTTTCCAAGGTTTCATATTATGCATTTTATTACATTTGCTGCTTTGGCAGTGAAGCTGGATTCAGTTACTCTTGAGACTCTATAGTTCTCTAATTCTATGAGTCTTTGATTCTATGGCCTTTCAGAAGCATTCAATTTTATCTTCCAAATGCTCCTGGGAATTTAGACAGCAGTTTAGGGAGGTGCTACCCCAAGAAAGCAAGAAACAGGGCAAAAATGAGAGTGGGTTATGAATTATAGGAAGTGTCTTCTTTTTTTGTTGAAGTTAAGATATGGTTCCTATGAATATTAAATTTCTGGAATATGATTTCAAACAACAATGCAGAAATGATTATATCATTTTTAAGAATTCATTTTACATGCATTTACTTGGCAGTACTCTATGGCTCTTTGAATAGTTTGCTCAGATATATATCTTATTAAATTAAAAGGGTGTTATATTCATAAGAAATTAACATATTTGTACTTATTAGGAAGCAAAAATTTATTTGTTGTATTTCAACTCCCAAAAGCTCTCAGGCAACATGATCAGTGATTCTTCTGGCTAAAGGTTTCTGGGTGATATAGTCCAAAAAGTAAATTATCAATCTCTGCTATGAATACTATTCTCTTGCAGGTGTTGTAAGGCAAATAGAGACAAGAGGGCCTTCTTAAAGAAATAGAGGAAAAGAATAGAAAGGGGAAAACCAGAGATCAGTTCAAGAAAATTGGAGATCCTAAAGGAACATTTTGTGCAAAGATGGACATGATAAAGGACAAAATGGTAGGGATCTCACAGAAGCAGAAGACATCAAGAAGAGGTGGCAAGAATACACAGAGGACAGAGTGCTGTCCTCTGAAGATGCCGGCCACAGAAACTGGCAAAACATTAGGAAGAACAACCTTCAGAACACGGCCAAAGAGCCCAAAAAACCCACAACAACCATTAGATCCCGGCCGTGAAAGCCTTCAAGAATACATACACAGAAGAAATATGTAAGAAATATCTGGATGTCCCGCACAACCCAGATAGTGTGGCTGCTGACCTTGAGTCATACATCCTAGAGAGTGAAGTCAAGTGGGCCTTAGAAAGCATGGCTAACAACAAGGCCAGTGGAGGTAATGTCATTCCAGTTGAACTATTTAAGATCATAAAATATGACGGTGTTAAGATGCTACACTCAATATACCAACAGGTTTGGAAAACTCAGCAATGGCCAGAGGATTGGAAAAGATCAGTCTACATCCCAATCCCAAAGAAGGGCAGTGCCAAAGAATACTCCAACTACTATACAATTGCACTCATTTCGCATACTAGCAAGGTTATGCACAAAATCCTCCAAGGCAGGCTTCAGTACTATGTGGACCGAGAACTCCCAGAAGTAGAAGCCGGATTTTGAAGGGGCAGAGGAACTAGAGACCAAATTGCTAATATGTACTGGATTATGAAGAAAGCCAGAGAGTTCCAGAAAAACATATACTTCGGCTTCATTGACTACGCAAAAGCCTTTGACTCTGTTGACCACAATGAACTATGGCAAGTTTTTAAAGAAATGGGAGTGCCTGAGAACCTTATCTGTCTCCTGAGAAATCTATACATGGGACAGGAAGCAACAGTTAGAACTGGATATGGAACAACTTATTGGTTCAAAATTGGGAAAGGAGTACGACAAGATTCTATATTGTCTCCCTGTTTACTTAACTTATATGCAGAATACATCATGCAAAAGGCTGGACTGGAAGAATCCCAAACTGGAATTAATATTGCCGGAAGAAATATCAACAACTTCCGATATGCAGATGATACCATTCTGATGGCAGAAAGTGACAAGGAATTAAAGAACCTCTTAATGAAAGAGGGGAGGGCAAAAAATGGTCAGAAGCTCAACATCAAAAAAAACTAAGATCATGGCCACTGGTCCCATCACCTCCTGGCAAATAGAAGGGGAAGATATGGAGACTGTGACAAATTTTACTTTCTTGGACTTCATGATCACTGAAGATGGGGACAGCAGCCACGAAATTAAAAGACGCCTGCTTCTTGGGAGGAAAGCGATGACAAACTTAGACAGCATCTTAAAAAGCAGAGACATCACCTTGCTAACAAAGGTCCGCATAGTCAAAGCTATGGCTTTTCTAGTAGCGATGTATGAAAGTGAGAGCTGGATGGCACAGAAGGCTGACCACCAAAGAATTGATGCTTTGAACTGAGGTGCTGGAGGAGACTCTTGGGAGTCCCCTGGACTGCAAAGAGAACAAACCTATCCATTTTGAAGGAAATCAACCCTGAGTGCTCACTGGAAGGACAGATCCTGAAGCTGAGGCTCCAATACTTTGGCCATCTCATGAGAAAAGATGGGTCTTTTCCACTCCCTGGAAAAGACCCTGATGTTGGGAAAGTGTGAAGGCAAGAGGAGAAGGGGACAATGGAGGACAGGATGGTTGGACAGTGTCATGGATGCTACCAACATGAATTTGACCCAACTCTGGGAGGCAGTGGAAGACAGGAGGGCCTGTCATGCTGTGGTCCATGGGGTAACAAAGAGTCGAACACAACTTAATGACTAAACAACAAAAACATATTGTATTGGCATATTTCTTTGACATGTCTATGAGTATGTGTCTGTTTGTCTGTCTGCCTGTTGTGTGTATGTGTTGAGTCAAATGTAACAAAGAAAATTAAACTAGAATATTTTAAAGTTATAATAATAAAACTGACCTGTATCTTGAAGGAAATGACACCTTGTTTTTCCCCCTTATTTCTGCTTTTTCCCAAATCTTTTTCTATTTCCTCCACTGCAAATCAGATGATGGCATGCCACTTACAGGGGATTTCTGTGATATTTGGGGGCAAATTTTGGAAAAAGGTGTGTATGGCAGATTGTAATTCTTTTTTGGACATATGCACCAACAATGTGCACAAATGTTGTACATGTTTTTTCTCTACCCATTTGATTCTGAAAACAGTGCTGTGAGGTAAGTTTAGCTGATAGGTTGGCCTAAAAATCTGGATCCCAGCTCTATTCCATAACACATGCTCTCACATCAGTAGATTTTATATAGATAATGCCAAAGGTGAAATAAGCTAGGAGAAAAACAGTACAATTTATGTGTTTCATGGTTATAATATTGAAAAATATACATCAATTTAAAGAATATACAATTTAGTGTTATACAAATAAGACTGCCTGATATTAACTTACATAACAGACAAAATACGTTGCCCAAATTTGGAAACAGGAATAGGGAACATCCCCAAATTATAGCAAGGGAATTAATTGATTTTATTAAAGTCAAGCCAATCTAATCTTCTTAGATTAGGCATCCTTCAGTCTCGAGAGACTATGTTAATGTGCTCTGTATGGAGGACTTAGAACAGCATCTACTGTGGCTGAGAAGGCCTAGTCAAGAGTGGCAATCCCTTCCACCCTGAAGACAAATACAATCTGTCCCCTGTCCAGCTCCCTGATTTTGCTGCTTTCGTGAGTGCCTCTTTGCCTCAGCCTGCTGAACAAATGTCTCTTCAAACTGGGAGAGGAGGTGCTGCACTACCTGGCTCCAGGCTGAACGCTCAGATGTCAAGGTTTCCCATCTGTTGAAATTCATTCCTAAGGCCTTCAGATCCCACTTGCGAATATCCTTGTATCTCAGCTGTGGTCTCCCTCTGGGGCGATTTCCCTACACTAATTCTCCATACAGAAGATCTTTTGGAATCCGATCATCAGCCATTCTCATGACATGCCCAAGCCAACGCAGATGTTGCTGTTTCAGTAATGTATACATGCTAAAAATTCCAGCTTGTTCTAGGATTACTCTGTTTGGAACTTTGTCTTGTAAGGTGATACCAAAAATGTGTGAGAGACAATGCATATGGAACGTGTTCAGCTTCCTCTCTTGCAGTGCACAAAGGGTCCAGGACTCACTGCAGTACAGGAGTGTACTCAGGACAGAGGCTCTATAGACCTGGATCTTGGTATATGCCATCAGCATATTAAGTCATACTCTCTTTGTGAGTCTAGAGAACATTGTAGCTGCTTTGCCAATGCATTTATCCAGCTCGACATCTAGGGAGAGTCAGAGATCGTTGAGCCAAGGTACACAAAGTCATGAACAATCTCATATTGTTACATAGAGATGGTAATAGAGGGAGGTGAGTCCATATCCCGGCCCATGACTGTGTTTTCTTCAGCTTGATTGTTAATCCACAGTCTTGGCCGGCCTTGCTAAAATGATTCATAAGTTGTTGGAGGTCTTCAGCAGAGTGGGCAACAACAGCTGCATCATCGGCGAAGAGGAAGTCTGGAATGCATTTCAGCTGGACTTCGGTTTTTGCTCTCAATCTAGAGTGATTAACGAGCTTAACATCTGATATAGTCTGGAGACAGACACCTTTTGTTGCCGTTCCAAAAGCATGTTTCAGCATGACAGCAAAAAAGTTCCCAAACATGGTCGGTGCAAGGACACAGTCCTGTTTCACTCCACTTCGGATGTCAAAGGGATCTGATGTTGAGCCATCAAAAACTACAGTGCCCTTCATTTACTCATAAAAGGACCTGATAATGTTGAGCAGTCAAGGTGGACATCCAATCTTCGGAAGGATTTTAAAAAGTCTGTCCCTGCTAACCAAATCAAAGGCCACAAAGAGTGGCTGTTGTTGTTCCCTGCACTTCTCTGAAGCTGTTGGAGGGAGAATACCATGTCAGTGGTGGATCTATTAGCTCGAAATCCACACTGTGATTCTGGATAGACTCTGTCTGCAAGTACCTGGAGTCTCTTCAGCGCAACACAGGCAAGCAACTTCCCTACAATGCTGAGAAGAGAGATGCCACGGTAGTTATTGCAGTTGCCCATATCTCCTTTGATCTTATACAATGTGATGATATTTGCATCCTTCATATCCTGTGGTACTCCACCTTCCCTTCAGCAAAGACAAAAGATTTCATACAGTTCAGTGGTAATGATTTCTTTACAGAACTTCAGCACTTTACCAGGTATGTTATCCTTCCCTGATGCCTTGCCAGAGGCAAGGGAATCCAAGGCCACTTTTATTTCTGTTAAAGTTGGTTCGCTGTCCAACTCTTCCAAGAAGGACAGGCACTCAATGTTATTTAGTGCTTACTACATTCTCTCTGGAATATAGCTCAGAGTAGTGCTGCACCCAGCATTCCATCTGATGTTCTCGGTTCTGGATGATCATGCCTGTAGCAGACTCCAAGGAAGCAGATTTCTTCTGTATTGGACCTAAAGCCTGCTTGATACTGTCATACATTCCCTTGATGTTACTTCTGTCTGCTGCTATCTGTATCTGAGAGCAGAGCTCAAGCCAATAATCATTGGAACATCTCCTGGCAGCCTATTGGACTTTGCTGCAAGCAAGTTGAAGAGCCTGCAATTTGTACGCACTAGGACAGTCTTTGTATGGTTCTAGAGCCCTACTCTTTTCCTTGATGGCTGGCATCAGCTCCTCCGAATGGGCTTCAAACCAGTCTGCCATCTTTTTGGTCTTCTTGTCAAATGTGGACAAGGTGGTGTTATTAACAGCATTCTTGAAATGTTCTCATTGTTCAGGTGTATTTGCATCAGCCGGGCCTGGAAGGGTTTCCTCAAGCACTTAGGCAAATTTCTCCACTTTTCTTGGATCACGAGTCTTGCTGATGTCAATATGTGATCTTCCTTCCTTTTTCATGTGATACAATCTCTTTGCTCGCAGTTTTACTCTACTACACACCAGGGAGTGATCAGTATCACAATCAGCACTCTGGTAACTGCTTGTGATTGTAATACTAGGAAGGCTAGAACGTCTAATGAGGATCAAATCGAGCTGATGCCAATGCTTGGCTTCCTTGCCTTGTTTCTGTTGTGATACAGGATCTCTGTTGCACTGGTTGGGTGGCATTGAACTCAAATTACTGATAATGCCAACTAATGCTTACATAGGTCTGATAATGATTTTTATTTCTCATGTACCTTAAGAATAGATTTTGGATTAGATTGATTCTCTGTTGCAAGTTGTTTTTCAGCATTTTTCACTGCCTGAAAACAGTAATGAGGAAACTCAAAATGAATGATCCTAAATAGATTTTTCCTTTTAATGTAAAATAAAAAGAGTAGTGCACAAGAAATACAAAATGAATGAAACTGAAAGAAGTACTTCCAAAATAACCCAAAATGAAAGAAGTATAAAAATGCTTGCCATGTGCATGCCTAATGCACACTGCATTCCAAAGGAAGACCTAGTCACTCCATATGAATGGGAAAATCTTATTTCTATGGTATGAATTGCTGCTTAAGTGGCATGAAGAGGCTGTCTGGATGTCACCGTCCCTTGTGATGAATCTGGGGTGGGAAATTCGCTGCTTTCATTCTGAAAGAGGGGTGTGTCATACCTATTTAATATACCATATATATTGTCTTCTAAATACCTATTTAAATGCAATGGGCCATGGAGCACATGGTGTATAAATTGCAGAAGTTTTGAAATCCTGGTACAATATTGTCAGACATTGGGATGTTGCCAACACATCCCTTGTTTTCATTGGTGAAATGTTGGAAGGTATGAGACTACTCAGATTTCTTGGGAAACAGCCAAAGAAGCTCAAGAGGTACCAATATTTTGAACAGTTAGTTTTGTTCAATTATTAATTCTCAGAGTCTCCCTCCCTTCAAACATTGTCTAACTCTATATAAAGACAATTACTTTTAAGAGAACACCAGCCTTTGAATCCTGGTGAAATTTGTGCTACATTCAACAGACATGTTCTTAAGCAAATACATTCCAATTCATTAACCACTGTGAAATCTGACAGTATGTATCACCTTATTTTTGCTGTGATAAGAACAGCAGAAGAATGCAGAAGAGCTCCTTGCTTATTGCCATGGTAATAAGTACTGTAGAATGGTGGGTAGCTACCTATTGGCATTGTTTAACTCCCATTTCTTGAAAAGAGTAAGTAGCCTGTGCTGCTAATTTTTTTATTCATTAAATGGACATTGTTTTAACTACGGAGCTCAACTGAAAACTGATTTAAAATGTCTGCTCCCCAGTTTCTTGTATCAGGCATATTTCTTCTTTTTCCAAAAACGTTCCATTGCTTTTTCACTTTTCCAGTGTAATACAGTTCTGTGATGCACTCATTCCAGTTTTTTCTCCTAGTAGGTCAGGAGTTCTTGAATTATATCAAAATAAGATTGTCAACTTCTTTATTCATCCTGTGTTTGTAAGTGCAGAGTGAGATGGAGAATTTAAGAAGACCCTTAATTAGTTGATCTATTGCTTCATATCAGGCTGCTGTTTCTTGCACAAGAGAATATTTTGTAGACCATCCTGAGTCTACAAAATGGGCATTATCACCATTCAGACTCCCCTTTGCAGTATTAAGTTTGACATCCTTTTTCTTGCTGACAATGTGGGCATGCCATTGTGCAGAATATTGAGTCAGTTTCTGGTGTTATCAATCATGGATACAGAACCACAATATCTCACATTCATAAACAGAGATTGTTTGAAGAATTGAATATTATAGATAGACCAGGTTAGCTAACAACAACTTTAGGGATAGAGAGGTGTGATGTAAACATGCATGGGCTTGTGAAATGTAACTTAAAAGGAATCTTGCCCTTCTGTTCCAGAAAAAAACCCACAAAATGAAGCTACCTACTTTGAAAATTATATGAAGTGAAAATCTTTTTCTGTGCACTTTTGTCTGTTAAATGATTCTCTTCTCTACTAATGGATTATCTGTAAAATTTCTAAGTAACTGAATTAGGAATACAGGTGGAAATAGCTCATTAAGACAGAGAGAAGGCAGTATCTGAAGGTACAGCTGCCAGGAAATGGCTCAACACAACAGTGGACATGGGGAAGACAGAAGCAGAACACAAGAGAAAACAGTGTTCAGAACCATGTTGGTGCCTGACACACTTATAGGTAAAATTGTGCAACTCACCACATATATAAGTAAAATTCTGTGACTCACCATAGTGAATTGCCATTGACAACACTGTTGATATTGGGAGAAAGTTGCCTGTTGCACAATCAGGCATTCATCTTGTAATGCAACTGGTGCTTTATTAATTATGGCAATTCATCAGAGTGTTCTATACATTCATACATCAATCACTATTGTGGCCAATATAAAGGAGTTATAAGCAGGCTTCATTTTCCCAACTTCTCACTGACTCTTAGCTGTAAACAGCTCTGTATGCCTCAGAAACATGGATGTTAAAAGCTGAAAAGAACTAATGTTATGGGCAGAATGTTAGCTTGGAATTTTGTAGGTCATAGTTCAAGTCTTCACCATGATTCATAGTGCAGACTTTGACATACTCATTCTTCAACCATGCCTGGTAAAGAGCTGGACCTGAGCAGATAGAGTTCTGAAAGGAAGGAGTATTTCCTGGCTTGAAACATGAATGAAAGTAGCACACTGAATTGATATAGTTGGCTTCCAAAAACAAACAAACAAACAAACCAAAAAAGCTTAAATAAAATAGAAGTGTTAATCAAAGGTCTGCATCTAACATTTTCTAAAGAAGCTTTTGTTTAGATTCTAGCTATTTGAAATTATAGAGGCATAAAAAGAGCACTCACGGTGGAACAAGGCTAAACAAACACAAATGGTCTTCTTTTCCACCATGGCTGTCTTTGGGGTATGGTAGAAAGTACTTTTAATCACAATATTTTTTTCAAGGTAGTGCAAAAGTAACAATGCTTGTATTTCAGTCTAGAGAAACAGTTAAAAGGATCATTAATAGAACTTGTAGGAGAGATCATCAGATGTTGCCATTAACTCCAGCAGGCCAAAATTACAATGTACAACAGAAAAGCCTCTCTGCCTGTCCTGCATAGTATGCTGAGAAACAGACAAAAGTGTGTTGTTTGCAAAAGCACACACACGGACGCATTGTAAAGTTTCTTTTTTCCAGTGGGAAAAAAGTTTGAAATTGTTTGGCTTAACGGAACAGCCCTCCGCTCATGTGTTCTCATGCAATTCAGCAACACAAACAAAACGTTCCTAAATTAAATGTCTCTCAGTTCAACAGAACCTTTGCCTGGGTTTCCAGAGTAAACAATGATACCTTAACACATTGTAAACATGCTTGCTGGTTCAATTTCAATACATTTTGCCCTGACAATGTTGATCTACCTAGTGCTAGCATTTTGTCCCCCTCCTACCACTTCTATATCAAGTTCTTTGGGCTGAGGCAAGACATTAAAAGGCCATTTGTGCCAACTATACTAGTGGAATACAACAAATGGACCGGATCTTGTTGCTCTACAGTTCCCAGCAGCCCTAGCCAGCATGGTGAGTAACGAGGAACAATGCAAGTTGCAACTAGAAATGCTGGCACCTGGCGCACACAAGACAAAATCTGCTTTGTAATTCATGGTATAAAAAGTAACACTATAGTCTTACAAAAAGAAATCAGAAATGTTTGTGCGTGCATACATAAACATACCATATACTAATCAAGAAAATAAAATAAAAAATGGGGCACCCCCATTAAAAAGATTAGAAATGGATGGAAATCCACTTTTGTTTTGGAAAAATAATGTACCTTGTTTAAAATATGATTCATTGCTCCTTGATATTTATTTATTTATTTATTTATTTATTTATTTATTTATTTATTTATTTATTTATTTATTTATTTATTTATTTATTTATTTGATTTATATCCCCCCCATCTGGTCTGGTCGACCACTCTGGGAGGCTTCCAATAAAGGTGTATACAGTAAAATATAAGGATATCCCAAATAGTCCAAACACATACAATAATAAAACGAATAATGAATGAAAGAAAAAATAAAGGAAGAATTAAATATTGACAGGAGGGAAGGCCTGAACATATAACCATGTTTTTAGTTGACTCTTAAAAGTGTCCAGCGTAGGGGCCACATGAATCACCAGAGGAAGGTTATTCCAGAGGCAAGGAGCCACCGCCGAGAAGGCCCGATTTCATGTCCTTTCCTTCTGGGCCTCCCTCAGCGTTAGGCTCCTCAGTCTCACCTCCTGGCTCGTGCGGGTGATCTGAGTAGATCTAGGTGGGAGCAGGCGTTCTGCCAAGTATCGAGATCCTAAAACATTTAGGGCCTTATATGTAAGCATTAACACTTTGAAGTCAATGAGGAAATGGATGGGCAGCCAGTGCAGCATGGCCAAAGTAGGAGAGATATGTTGATATTTTCTCACTCCAGTAAGGAGTCTGGCCGCCACATTCTGCACCACCTGAAGTTTCCGCGTCAGCTTCAAAGGGAGCCCCATGTAAAGAGCGTTACAGTGGTCTAATCTAGAGATTACGAGCACATGTACTAAGGTAGTGAGCGCTCCCGTGTGTAGGTAAGGTCGCAGCCGGGTAATCTGCCAAAAGTGGGAAAAGGCAGTGTGGACTACTGACGCCACCTGCATTTCCATGGTGAGCGTCGGGTCCAGGTGTACCCCCAGGCTGCAGATCCCACTCTTCACAGCCAGGGTTACCCCCCCAAAACGAGAGTCACCCAAGCCACCAGCCACAGGGCCACCCACCCTCAGAACTTCCATCATGTCCAAGTTGAGCCTCAGCCCGTTCTTCCGCATCCATTGCAGTACGGCCTCCAGGCAGCGCTGGAGGGACAGAACGGCATCACCTGCAGTTGGTGAAAAGATGTAGAGCTGGGTGTCATCAGCATATTGATGACATGATGCTCCACACCCCCTGATGACCCCACCCAATAGCCTCATATAGATGTTAAACAGAATTGGGGAGATAGTTGACCCCTGTGCAACCCCACCTTTGAAACTCCACAGGGCCGAGACACTCTCCCCAAGCTGCACTCTCTGGGGGCGGTCCTCCAAGAAGGAGCAGAACCAGGCCGGAGCCAAGCCACCGATACCCAACTCGGAGAGCCTCCCCAGGAGGATACCGTGGTCGACAGTATCAAAGGCCGCCAAGATGTTGAGGAGGTCCAACAGAGATATTTTACCCCTGTCAGCCTCCCTCAACAGGGCATCGTACAGGGTGACCAATGCCGTTTCTGTACCCCCCCCCGCCCCTCCAGCCTACCTTGGTGCTGGACAGCATAACCAGGTGGACAGACAAGTAAGTGCTAGGGGAGGACCCCACTCTCCGCCTATCTACATTTCGTTTCTGCATGCCAGGTCTGCATCCTCCTCCAGGATAATATCATAAATCACCTGGGCCTTATTAGACACAGACCTGGCATTCAACAGCACCAACTTTAGAGTGGAGGGCTGGCTGGGCTGGCTACCTCGATACTGGGGGTTGGTCACAGTCTCAGAACAATGGACAGCCTTCATCGTTCTTCTGACACGTGTAGGGACTGTGCCAACGCCATATCTCTCTCTACCTGTGATCACTGGGATGTTCAAGGGCCCCTCGCTGGGGGGGGGGCAGGCCTTCCAATCCATATCAACAAAGATATTTTACCCCTGTCGGCCTCCCTCAATAAGTCATCGTAGAGGGCGACCAATGCCGTCTCTGTACCGTGGCGCGGCCTGAAGCTCGACTAAAATGGATCCAGGGCATCTGTTTCATCCAAATGTGCCTGAAGCTAGTCAGCCACCACCCTCTCAACCACTTTGCTCATGAAAGAAACATTGGCGATGGGCCTATAATTGCCAATTTCATCCGCCACCAAACTAGGTTTCTTTCTTATGGGCCTAATGAGTGTCTCCTTGAGGGCAGAGGGAAACCTGCCCTCAAAGGAAAGACCCATTTATTATTGCAGTGTCCCATTCTGTTGTTATCAGCCTGGCTGCTTTGATTAGCCAGGCTGGGCAAGGGTCCAAGGAGGAGGTGGTGGCTCGACAGCAGTCAAGCACCCTGCCACAGAATCAGGTGTGACAGGCTGAAAGGAGTCAAGAGTTACCGGGCAAGACGGAGCACTGGACATCTCTGCTCGACTCACTGTGTTCAAAAAAGGAGAGAGTTCCCGGCGGATGGCCTCCACTTTAGATATTAAAAAGGCTGCAAACTGGTCAGGTGAAAAACTAGGGGGAGGCCTATCACCCAGACCAGTTCCGGATAGGTCGCACACTATACGGAAAAACTCCCCCTGCTGGTTGGACGCTTTGCTTATCTGGTTAGTGAAGTAAGTTCAACAAGCAGCCTTTACCTTAGACAGGTAAAGGTTAGTTGCGACCCTGACAGCTATCCAATTGTAATCCATTGGGTTCTTCTTCCACCTACACTCTAGCCTTCTCCTATGTCGCTTCAGTGCTCGAAGCTCCTGGTTAAACCAGGGCGCTGGCCGAGCTTTACGATGGAGAGGGCGTTTAGGCGCGATCGTGCCTATAGCCCTGGCTGCAAAGGTGGACCAGCTATCAACCAGAGCGTCAACAGGAGAGCTAGCCAGGTCCGCCATGACCCCTCTCATGACATCCTGGAATCCAGCAGGATCCAGTAGCCTTCGAGGGTGGACCATAGAAATAGGTCCCTGCTCCCTGCAAGGGGGGAGAGCCATTGTGAGGTTACATTTTATCAGGTGGTGATCTGACCATGACAAGGGGACAGACACGAGGTCAGTCACCATCAGACTACACTCACTCTAACTGGTGGAAAAAACCAGGTGCAGTGTGTGGCCACCCACGTGGGTGGGACCGTTGACATGTTGGGACATGTTCAAGGAAGCCATGGTTTCCAGGAACTCAAGAGCTGGCCCAGTAGCCTCTGCCCCCGCATACACATTGAAATCACCCAAGACGAAAAGCCTTGGGGATCCCAACATTGCCATGGAGACAAAGTCAGCCAGCTCCGGAAGGGAAGTGGCTGGGTCACGGAAAGCGTGGTAAGCCAGCAAAATCCCAATACCATCCCTGGTCCCAATCGACATGCCGTGTGCCTCTAGACCAGGCTTTACCACTGAGGAGTGCCTGGTAACCTGTAAGCTAGATTTATAAACAATGGCTACTCTCCCCCACCCCTCCAGTCTACCCTGGTGCTGGACGGCATAACCGGGCGGACAGACAAGTGCCAAGGGAGGACCAGCCTCCCTGGTAATCCATGTCTCAGTTATGCATGCCAGGTCTGCATCCTCCTCCAGGATAAGGTCATGAATTACCTGGGACTTATTGGACACAGACCTGGCATTCAACAACAGCAGGGATAGAGTGGAAAGCTGGCTATTAGTTCCAGTGTTGGTAATTTACCTTTTCTTGTGGGGGGAAAAGGGGGTTTTGGAGGAAGGCTGAAGTCTACAAAATGCTTGCTGAATAGGAGTGCAGCAATATATATTGTACAACAAAGCAAACTAGCATTCCACAAAGCAATTTTAAAAATGTGGGCACTCCAAACAAAAAATTAAAACTTTAAAATTGAACTTTGGATCTGCTTACTACCATTCACAAAGTAACACCATGAAAGGGAAAATCCCCCTTTTCAGCAGTTACTTACCACCTAAAAACAAAGCAATGGTCAGGACTGTTTTTCAACAACTGAGAATGGTAATGAGTAGAGATTGGGGTATTTTTATACCAATATCTCCCCACAGGTAGAGATAATGAGGGTCTGGACAGTCCACTCACAATAGTGCTGTTGCTGCGACTGCTGCAGAGCCTTCCAATTTATCTGGAGATCACATTCAGCAAGCCATTTCTGGCAGGAGGCGGGATGACAAGCCTGTCTGCTAGGTCGGAGAGTGGTGCTATGGAGAATGAAAGCTACTTATAGACAAATTTCACTTAGAAAACAAGATGGCTTGAAGATGGCTTGGTGAAGCTACTAGCAGATGCTGTCTCCTGTCGTCTGCTGTCACCATATGTGATATTTTAAGATAATGCTTTGCTGACATTAGCAAGACTGCTGAAACAGTAACCACAAAAGGCCTGAAGGGAGGAAACATGTCTGGAACAAAGGCTGCACTCATGGTCAACTGTGCAAAACAGGAAGAAGGGAGGTGGATTTCCAGGTCAAGTTGACCCAATTATGCTATGACATACAGTGGTGCCTCACTTAACGAGTGCACCGTACAACGACAAATCCGCATAGCGATCCCCTTTTCAGGATCGCTAATGCAGAGGCATACCGATCATTCCAATGGGCAAAACTCGAATAGCGACGATCAGTAAGCGTTTCGCTTACTGATCTTCGCTTTGCGATGCCCACGGATCAGCTGTTTGGCTGTTCTAAAATGGCCGCCGGACGCCCGAAATGGCCGCGCGCAGTGTTTTCGAGCCCTCCCCTCGCTTACCGAGGGCACGAAAATGGCTGCCGCAATGGAGGAAACTTCGCTGAACGGTAAGTTTAGGGCCCATTGGAATGCATTAAACGATGTTTAATGTGTTCCAATGGGTTTTTATGTTCCGTTCAGCGATGTTTTCACATAGCGAGGATTAATCTGGAACGGATTAACCTCGTTATGTGAGGCACCACTGTCTTCTGATATAAAGCTGCTGGTGCCATGTAATCTGTGCTATGAATCATAAATGTACACAGGAAAAGGGGGTGGGTAATCGGAGCTGAACAATGGGGATGATGTAGCCAGAATGTGAGCTTATTGGCTAATTGGCTAGTAAGACAGGGAACTCCTAATGGTGCAAAATGCGGTAGCCGGACTCCTTAGTGGGGTGAGGAAATATCAGCATATCTTCCCCACCCTGGCTGCTTTGCATCGGTTGGCCATTCATTTCCGCATTGATTTCAAAGTTTTAATGATGATGTATAAAGCCCTAAACGGTTTGGCATCTCAATACCTGGCAGATCACCTTCTTCCACCCAGGTCTACTTGAATCACCCGACAAAGCCAGCAGGGACGGCTGAGGGGCCTTATGCCAAGAGAGGCCCAGAAGGAAAGAACAAGAAAGCAGGCCTTCTTGGCAGTGGCCCCTCAGTTGTGGAATACTCTCCCAATGGAAAACCACCTGGGTCCCTCGCTAGGCATTTTTAAAAACCATTTAAAAACTTGGCTCTTTAGGCAGGCCTTCCCTCCAGTCAATTAACTGATCTGTGTTTTTCAATTATCCCATCTTGATAATGTATATATGCATCAGTTAGTAGGTTTTATTATTATGTATTATTATATATGTTATTCTATAATATATTGAAGAATAATTTTCCACATATGGAATCAAAGTTCATTTTTAGAATTTTATGTTACATAGATAGTACAGTAGACCCTTGACCTATGGACTTAATCCACATTGGAGCGGTGGCTGCAGTTCAAAAAGTCCGTAGGTCGAGGGTCCATTTCCCATAGGAATGCATTGAAAACCCATTAATCTGTTCCGGCCCAAGAAAAAATACCCTCCCCCCCAAAAAATAAAAATAAAACACTGCAAGCCCCTGGGGCTGCAAAAAACAAAACAAACACAAACATAACCCCACCAGCCCAATGGCACCCTGCAAAAGAAAAAAAAACAGTTAAAAAAGCAAAAAGCAGCACCTTACCTCCACTGCCACGACCACCTCTGCTGGGAGGCCTTCTGGACTCTAACCCCCACTGCCAAGCCAGGGCTCTGGCCACTGCTGCCGGGGCAAGGCTACGGCCATCGGGCCTGGCTTCCACTGCTACCTTTCTCCCCCATCACACGGCTTCTCCGCTGCCGAAACCACCATTGGGGCAGCCCTTCAGGAGAAGCCATGCAGTGGGAGAGAAAGGCCAGATCGGCTCCTGCCTTTCTTCCCCGCCACCAGTCTTCTCCCAAAGGGCTGCCCCAATGGTGGTTTCAGCAGCGGAGAAGCCTGGAGGTGGGGGAGAAAGGCGGGAACCAATCTGGCCTTTCTCCCCCACTGCGCGGCTTCTCCCGCAGGGCTTCCCCAATGGCACGGGAAGCCCGGGAGGCTGAGCCCAGCTGGGATGGCCCAGCGGCTCACCTCCCAGCAGTGGTAGCAGCAGCGGTGGAAGCCTGGGAGGCTGAGCCTCCCTTTTCCAAACCGTTGGGGCAAAAGAGCTAAAGAAGCAGCCTCTTCACAACCAACGGTTTGAATTTCCTGCCCTTTCCCCCTGCCTTTTTCAGTCCATATGTTGACGCTCTGGCCGCAAGTTGATGTAAAATTTTGCAGCTGGAGCTGTCAGTATGTCGAAAAGTCCATAAGTGGGACCATACGTAGGTTGAGGGTTCACTGTACTGCATTTTAATTATAATTTTCTGAAATTATAACCTGCTTCTTCTATTTCCTTTCTTCTCTGCCTGCAGAAATAATTTACATCAATCAAACTAATGCCAGAAATGTTAAGAAAGTAAGCAACATGATGCTCATCTGCTCTCACCAACAACAGATGCATTGTTGAGTGTCTGCTGTGGATGAAGAAAGCTCCTATGCATTGTGCTAGGTCATAAGACCTGGAACTTCATTTGCTACCTGATTCTAATGAAGGCAAACTCTTGGAAAATATGAATTCCTGGATTTGGAGAAACATTTAATAAATTTCAAAAGAAGGAAAACAAATTGGTAAGAGTAGAAAAGCTTCTCAGTAAGGCTCCTTACTTCCTCAAATTTACAAACTTAAATTTCAGAAATTCCCTTTAGAAATGAGCTGTGTTTTTCTGCATAAAGAATCACATTTAGAGTGCTGTCTGCTTAGGGGGCAATGGCAGATATCAGCAATTTTGGAGAACTATAGTGATTGAATTCACAGAAATATGATAACACCAACCAAGCCTGATCTTCTTTCATGCACCAATATTTTCATGAGGATGTAAATGGAGGGAATTAAAATAATAAATATATGTTTCAAGTCAATTCTGAGTTATGGTGGCCCTTTTCAGGATTTTCCAGGTAGAGAATACTCAGAAGTGTCTTACCATCCCCTTCTTCTGGGGGCATTCTGGGACAGTGGAGCTTGCCCAAGACCACACAAGCTGGATCTACTCACAGGAGACACAGTGGAGATTTGAAGTTCCAGCCTCTCACTCCACAGCTGGATAACTTAAACACTGAGCTACTCAGCTATGGAGGGGCATAGATTCACACAAATATAGATGATGACAATCTTCATGAACCATAAGTTTGTTCATTAATTCCAAACTATCTATGTGTGACTTCAAATGGGTTTTCTCCCTTTCTAATCAAGTGTAGATTGGGGATTTTAACACCTAAATCTACTGTATAGTGTGGTCTGAGCTCATCACAGCCTTGACTCTAGATTTACTCTCTGTATATAGGAATAGTGGCAGGTAACTTGATTAATTTGAAGAGTGACTCAGGTATAATTTGAGCAGCTAATGGAAAATGGTTGTTTCTTGTATATATATATTTCTCATAAGTCCAGAATAGCAAGGAATTCAATACACTAAGTAGTTTATTTTTTTTTTTGAATCAAGAACAAGAACAAGAGAGCACTGCAAACATCAGTTGTTTGTTAATTCTTCTTCAGAATGGTAAGATTGTACAGGTTAATGACTGACATAAGTAAGCTGATCTACTGTACTACTACACCACTTTTAGCCACAGACCTCACGTTTACTTTCTTAGTTTGCAAAACATGTTTTGGTACACTCATTATCTTTAAGTAGCAAATAATTCTTGCCAACTACATCTAAATGAAGTCAGTTATTAAGAGATATAAAATAAAATATTCTGGCCATTACCTCCTTGGAAAGTAGCTAAGAAAGATATATTGGATTCTCCATCTGGGAATGTCAAAGACTATAATCTGTGTGTGCATCCCCTCCACAGCACACAATTTTTAGAGCAGAATGCAAAAGGAAGATTGAAAAATAAATAACTCAGGAAATACTTCAATGGTCTTTTTCACTGGTACAAGAGGAGAAGAGGAGACTCAGTCTGGATGTGCAATCCAATCTCAACATGTGATTGGTATTGTCAAAATATATATAAAGTATTTCACTCTTTGTTGTTCATTCCATTCCCAGTCCTTTATTGGAAATCATGTGCAGAATTCTTCCAAGTGTGAATACCATAACAATAAAAAGATTAAAGGACCATCTTTGGGACCACAGAAACCCACACACCTCCTTCCTCCTTCCTTGTAAATGGGTGGGATGCACCATGTCCACGAATTCTGGACCAAGAGGCCATCACATTTCTGGTTTCCCCACATAGCTGTGAAGAAGGGTGAATAGAGTAGCTACGGGTTTTACATTAGCAAAGACAGTCCTTTATTTGAAGGACAGTGATAGGTCTCTGATGGAAGTAGGGGAGTTAGGTTTCAGAGGTGAAAACATGGCAAAACTGTCTCCCATACTTCAAAGAGGGAGCAAGGGGATTTCCTAAGCACATGTTTTTATTTTAAAAATGGAAGTTGAGATGACATACAGCAGCTGCTAGGGCAGTTTTGCCCATTCATGCACTATT
Organism: Pogona vitticeps; assembly: GCF_051106095.1. Classification (NCBI taxonomy): domain Eukaryota; kingdom Metazoa; phylum Chordata; class Lepidosauria; order Squamata; family Agamidae; genus Pogona; species Pogona vitticeps. Next base: position 140,257,122 of record NC_135785.1, read on the forward strand.
TGAAGAGCTATTTGTTCCAAACTGAATTCTAAGAATGAAGAGCAGTGCCTTTGACATTGGCCAGTGAACCACCTGTCCAGCAGAGATGGCAGGCATACAATCAATAGACACCGCCGCCCCCCCCATTCTCATGTAACGGTGAAATGTAATTCTATTGAAATTGCTCCCACCTTTTACAAATCCTATTTTGTACATACAAGCAAGTTCATGTACCCATTTGTCCTAATTTTCATGATGCCTTCTGTCTTTTTAGATGATGCATAGATACTTATCCTTCAGAGTATTTTTTCAAGTTCTCATTTTCTGATGTGATTGGAAACTGATATTTGGAAAAGAGAGCGAAAACCCTGCAGACCTAGACAAGATCATCATAGTGATTGCAAAATTAACTTCCAGAGGCCATGGAGCCTCTTCTCTCGCTATATATTTTTTTTAAATCATGTTGGGGCAGATGGGGCTTGTGAGTACTGGGGACTGTCATTGGGACCCCTTTCTTTGTCATATGCCAGAGCCGCTGCTGAGCCAGAGCTTCAACAGTTTGGCTCGCCTTTGCCTCACTCTCTGGATAATGCAAGACCCTTTGTCGCACGAGATCTGTTGGGCTAGAGGGGGGGAAATGTTAGGTTATTTAAGGGACATTTCCCCCCTCTCTCTGCCCTCTTCCTTTCTTGGCATCAACAAAGGAAAGAGCTCCACTGCTTGGATCTTTACTTGCTGTGTCACTGATCTGGCCTACGGAGAACAATGATCAGAAGGCTCAGAATGGGTAGCATTGGCTATCTCCTGTGGTCTGATTTTATTTTACTTAAGGATATTGCTGGTGATATTACCCTAACCCCCTTTTGTAGATCTAATTAATATTAATTGATGTATTTTCTTGCTAAATACTTGTTCTATCGGGGAGCTGGTAGTTTCAAGTAAGGGGGGGTCGTGACCACATGGTTGATGTGGGTCTCACTTCAGCATAAGCAGAACTTGTGGGTTTCTCTTCAAAAGAATTTTTTAAAAAACAGACAGACAAGCAAAAGCAAGGAGAGAAGAAAGACTATGTAGCCAGGAGAGAAGGATCCAGTGACCGGACTGCAACACATGCATGCCAACCCAATAATTTACGTTTGGCGAGGGGCTGGTAGGCAGAGAGCAGCAGAAGTGCAATGTGGCCCTTCATTTTTTTAGCCATTTGAGTGCGTGTAGCATGACCGCTTGGCTTTTTGGCCATTATCACCCCAATCTCTTCTCCCCTCCTCCCAACAGTCGGCGTTTAGGTTTTAGTTGTGCCTCCTTTAATAGCACCATCTGCTGGTGTTTGGGTGAAGCAGTTCAGGCATGAGGCAACAAATTGGAAGTGGCCTTACATTTTTTTTTTTTGTTTTTCACCGGCCCATCCAGACCAGGGATTTAATTTTTTTTTAAAAAAAAAAAAATTCAATTAGTGATACTAATCATTCATTGAGGGGTTGTAGATTAATCTTATATTAATTAGACTTGCATATATTGATTACTGAGCTAGTGACTGTTTAATTAAAAGCAATTGGGTACATTGGCTTCATTGATAATACTAATTTGGATATATAAATTTTAATTACTGCAATTTGCACATAGATAATTAAAAACAAGTAATACTGATAATTAAGTTGATTTAAATACTGTAAATGCTTCCTACTCCTAGGATAGGAATGCATTGCTATATCATTGGTCAAACCTGGGAGTATAAGCTGGTCCCCGTCTTGTCTATAGTCAAGTAGCGGGGGATTATTATCTGACTGGGCTCTGAAGTTGGTGAAATATGTAGTGATTTTTGACTGTTTTTAAGTGCTAGATCATAATGGCATCATGAAAAGGTCAGGGTAGCAAAAAAGGAAAGCAACTAGTCAGGAAAAGGCCAGTTCCACAAGTGTCCCCACCTCAGTCTTCATCAGACGAGGAATCATGGCTGATGTGGCAGCAGCTACAAGAAAACATTTCTGCTTTGGAAGCTCAGTGGCTGGTGAGACAGGCCCCACAGCCTGATGAGGCGCAGCCACACCACTCAACCAGGAAGGCCAAGAGCCATCATAGGGCCAAGCTTAAGGCTATAGCAGATGATCTAATGTCCCAATTTGCTATTCTCAAAGTGGAGCAACAACCAGAAGGAATGTTCAGGTGTGAGGCAGATGGGGCAACCACAACACCATGGTCATGGCGTTCTGAGAAAGATAGAAGGTCATCGACCCTGGTGGCAGCTGGTCCAGCAGAAAAGGTTCCCAATAAGCAGGAAGAAGTGAATGAGGCCAACCCTAAATGGCTTTATGGCAGGGACAAATCAAGCATGGTGACACCTTCATTTGGTGAGTCAGCTATTGTATCAGGCACTCCTTCAATGATGCCTGCTTGGCCGTGGGCTGGCAGTGGACAATTTACTTCTCCATTTTATACACCATATGATACACAGAGTTTTAGGGCACCTAATATTCCATGGCCTTTTTCAAGCAAACAAATTGGTGGATGGAATACACCATACCCCTAGGCTGCATTACCAGCCCAGTTTAATTCTATGGCTGGTGTAGGGGTTTGGCCATACCCGTCTGTTCCTGACACAGGCTATAATACAGTGCTTTTATGAGCATTGCCATGTGGCAACTACTCAATGCCCCTGGGTGATTATCTCACCCGGTGACTCAAGAAAAAATATGAAAGGACAATATATGGATTTATTCAAGAAGCTAAATAGAGATGTGGAGAAAAGGGGCTTGGATAAGGAGGATGATAAGGACAAGGAGAGACGTAGGAGGAAGAAGCCGGATAGGACATGGTCCAACTGGCTACCTGGCTTCTTAATTTACACCGGGGTAGTGGTCAAGGCCCAACTGTGGCAGGTGCAATCCCTCTTCCAATATTTGGATTTGATCTACAGGGCTTATTTGGATTTTGCTGGGCTGACGTGGCTTAACTATGATGAATCATTTTGTATGCAGAGTGCTATTCACCCTAACCTTTGTTGGGATGAGTCACTGCCGGGTCTTTGGCTATAGCACATGACACCAGCCAGACCCAATTTAGGGGATAGGTTTGATAGCAGACATTTGAACAGAAAGATTGCCATGAAACAAAATCCCCATGTTAGTGTGGGGCAGGTGGTTCCACCCACCTGTTTTGCAGGGAGTACAATGCCAAGCGCACTTGCACCAGGAAGCCGTGCCACTTTCAGCATGAGTGTTCAGCATGCGGGGGAGAACACCCTAGTTCATCATGCTTTAGGACTGGGGCTCAATGACAGAATAGGGGTTCAGGAGAAGGTAAGAAGCCCAGCAGCAGTGGGGTAACCATGGAAAAGGGCCCCAGCCCAATTAAGGTTGAAGTTCTGGAATAATGGCTGCATGACTACCCCCGCAGGGAGAATGCCATTTGCTTATTAGATGGCTTTAGGTAGAGTTTCAGGATCCTGGCGGTTGGTGAGCACAAAGCATATTTTGCACAAAACCTGAAATCAGTTTGTGGAATGGAGTATATTGGTCAAGGAAAGATTACCAAGGAAGTAAAGGAGGGGAGAGTGCTGGGACCCTTTCCATCAGCAGCCTTGGAAACCTTAAGGGTCTCACCTTTAGGAGCAGTTCCTAAAAAGGCACAGGGTGAGTTTAGATTGATACACCACTTGTCCTACCCGGAGGGAGCGTCAGTTAATGATGCTATCCCTCAGGAACTTTGTACCGTGTGCTACACCTCTTTTGATGAGGCGGCTCACATGGTACGAAAGTGTGGTGTGGGTGCAGAGCTGGTGAAATATGATATTAAATCAGCTTTCTGGATTTTGCTGGTTCACCCGCAGGATTCTGATCTACTAGGATTTCAATTTCAGGGTTCATTTTATATTGACAGAGCATTGCCCATGGGCTGCTTGGTTTCATGTGCTACCTTCGAATGCTTCAGATTGTTCCTGGAGTGAAAGCTTAGACAGTGGGTGGGCTGTAACTCCATGGCCCATTACCTTGATGATTATCTTTTGTGTGTGGAAGGAATACAGGGAGGTGTAGATTTATTTTACACACTTTTCAAACAATGATTGAAAGTTAGGTTTACCCCTGGCAGATGAAAAAATGGAGGGACCAGCCAAGGCTCTGACTTTCCTCAGCATCAAGCTAGATATGGTGCAACAGACATTGAGGCTGCCTGACACCAAATTAGCTGATTTTAGGATTAGGATAGCCTCGCTATTGCAAAGAAGAAATGTATCCCTGAAAGAGCTCCAGAATACTGTGAGACACTTAAACTTTGCTTGCAGAGTCGTGGTGCCTGGGCACACCTTTTTGCGTTGGCTCTGTGAGGCAATGAATGGTCTGCATTGCCCTCTGCATAGGATTAGAGTTGTGCAAGGTATGAGGGAGAATTTACAGGTTTTGAGTCAGTTTTTAGCAATGGAATATCCTTCTGGAGAGGTGAAATAGGGCTTAAGGAGGACTTTCAGGTCCATTCAGATGCTGCAGGTTCTTCAGGGTTCAGAATTTATTGCAGAGGAAGATGGTGCACCAGCATTTGGCCAGAAGACTGGCACCAGACTGGTATCACCAGGGACTTAACATTCTTGGAATTATTTCTAATTGTTGGCGCACTGTGGCTATGGGCAGAAGAGTGGTCAAACTCAGTTGTGCGGTTTTGGTGTGACAATCAGGGGGTTGTTTACATTATAAACAACCTTACGTCACACTCAGACCAAGCCATGACACTAATTAAGGCATTCACATTACGGGCCTTGCAGTTTAACATTTTAGTGCAGGCCCGACATGTCCCAAATATAGATAATAGATTAGCTGATGCATTGTTGTGCCAACAGATCGAATGGTTCAGGGAGTTAGATCCAGGAGCCAACATGTTCCTGGAAATTCTGCCATCAGAGGTCTGGCAAATTGGTGCAAAGATGCAGAAAGGGCAATAAGTTTGGCCCTGGCATCAAGGATATGAAAAGGATACTCAGCTGTGAGTATAGAGTTCCAGGAATTTAGGAAGATGGTTAATTTGGAACTGGTTTGGCCGACACTGGTAGAAGACCTTCAATAATTCATTGTGTATTTGAATAGGAAGGGTTTGGTGCCGGGAACCATACAGGGCAGGTTATCAGCACTAGCCTTTTATGCCAGGGTGAATGGCTACCGTGATTATTCTTTAGATTACTGCATTATGAAGATGGTAGAAGGGTGGTCTAAGGAGTGAGGTAGAGCACAGGATGCTAGAGCGCCCATGTCACCTGCGCTGCTATGACACATTTGTAAACAGTAGGAGCTTTTGTGTAGAGATGACTACGAAATTGTTTTGTTTAAAGCAGCGTCCTTGTTGATGTTTTTGGCACCCTCAGGATTAGTGAGGTAGTTGCTGCTGGAAAGGGTGATAAGACTAAGGTGGCTTTGCAACGGCAAGACAATAAGGTGGTAGATGGGGCAGTTCAGATTTACATACGCTGATCTAAGGCTGATCAGCTAAGTAGGAGCATGCAACTTACACTAGCGCACTGCCATATAGAGAGTATTTGTCTGGTGGGAGCCACAAATGCATATTTGGAAGTCAGGGGACATGAACAGGGATATTTCTTTCTTTGCCATTAACAAAGTACCAGTTTTGAAAATTGACAGACTTAGCACTGGGCAAGATGGGAGTGCAGGGTTTGAAATTTGGCATGCATTTCTTTAGAATTGGCACGGCATCCACCATGGCAGCCCTAGGATACAATATGGATGAAATTAAGTGCTTGAGTCGTTGGTCTTCATCCAACTATTGTAGATATATCAGAGCCTTACCTAATCTCTAGACAGGGGCCTAGTTTTGTCTTCTCTTTTCAGGTCCTGTGGTGATGACAGGGAGGTGGCATGTTTCGATCATGGGGCATAGTTATTTTTTTTGGACAGTGAGAGATGCAGTGGCATCCCCATGGGGGAGCAACTTCGATCTGGGAGCAAGAGCCCACGTGGAATGGAGAGGGCTGCGTGGAATGCTATGGAGCCAGCTATGCAGAGTGGCTGCCTTTGGCCAGTTTGCACCAGATGTTTCGGTGATACATCTGGGTGGCAACGATCTGGCCAGGTATCATGAAAAGGCATTGATCCTGGACATGTTGTGTGATCTGTCATGCTTGAAAGCCACGTATCCAGCAGTGCAGATTGTGTGGTCAACAAATGTCCCTCAGTTGGCATGGAGAGATGCCAGGAGCTTTTTCTCCGTTAACACTGCCCACAGGAATGCTAATCAGGAAGTCTGTAGAGCGGTCTGCAGCAGCCTTGGATTGGTGATTGGTTACCAGAGGATCTGCATGGATAGGCCTGAGTTTTTTTGCAACAATGGTGTACATCTGTCCGATTTGGGTTTTGATGTCTTCTTGGAAGACATCAAGGGGGGCCTGCTTCTTGACCTTGATCGGCTCGATGGCGAGCATGGGATTTAGCAGGGCTAGTCCCTATGCTGTGGCCGGTAGTGCGGATATAACAGGTTTTCTGGTGAGTCCCATTGCAAACTCAGGTAAGCTATAGCCCATCTGACCTCCCAGCACTGCGGATCATGCGATTGCAGTGCTTGGGGGGAAAGATGTGCTGAGGCCACAACCGGGCCAACAGTCAACAAGGAGAAGCTGGCTTGAGGTCCGGGGCTGGTCAAATTATGGCCAGCCAGGTTCTCGCTATCTTTAAGACCGTGATAACTTGGGGCCAGGGACTCTTTGTTAAAGGGTCTTTCGAGACATCTACACTTTAACCTGATGCCGCACTACAGCAAGTCCCCCTTTGCCAAAGGATGACAACATTGATTATGCTTAATAAAGTGTGGCCCGGTTTTTAATCCATAATTCTTGTCTCGTGTCTTTATTCTGGGGTTGGAAGGGCAAAAGAGAGCAAGGAGGGGAATAAAGATGGCTATTCCTGGGCCTTTCAGCAATTCTGATGTTTGAAGTAAAGTTGTGATTTATGATAGGTGTTAGCTCTCACAGATCATTGAGTGAGTTTCATGGTTTAGCATGGATTGGAATCTTAGATTCTTCTTTTCACATCTAGAACTGTGCACACGTTAGTCCAGTGGCTTCATTGTAATAGCAAGGTATGGAGCATAAGCTGCTGCTCATGCCATGTTTGCTTGTAGGAATTTTTCCATATATAGCTCAATCCAGCAAAGAACCTGGAAATAAGGAAAGAAAGAAAAGTATATTTGAGGTTTGCATCTGAAGCAAATGGGGGGAGGGGGTTTCCAATTGTTTGAGTTACAGAATGTTAAGTTACATGGAAAGGAGAGTTAAAGGAACATTGGGAAGATGATATGGGTAAGCAGAAGGCAAGTCACATATCCAAGCAGTCTTCCAAAATGGGGGCTTAATGGTAAATTACTGTGTAGTCTGAGGAAGAGGTGAGATGTTATGCTGTTTCCTAGATAGACATGAGATGTCACGCTGCTTCCTAGATATCTTTTTAGACAGTTGTTTCATTCCAGATGTCATCCTATCCTGATTTTTCATGATGAGCTTCTTAAGTTAAGCATTATAAAAACAGTCTATCTGAATGTGTGATGCTCATTACTTTCTGAGGAGCAATCTAAAAAAGACAGCCTCTTCTGTGACTTAGTCTCTCCACATAACTGAGGCTCTCCTGTTAATTGTATGGAGAGCTCCCACTCATAAGCAATGCTTTTCAGAGTGTGCATCACTTACCTTGGGACTTACAACTGCACAATAAGACTGTTGTGGAGGGAAGTGAAATGCCTTTCCACATTGTGATAAAAGAGGTAAAACTTTCTGCCAGTTCCATGTCATTATGTGCTAGAAGGAGCACGGGCATATTAGCAGAGTTCTTTCTCAGGGAACAAGAGTAAGGTGAAACTTTCCACCGTGAATCGTACAGAGAACCTATTATAGAGGCACTTACTCCCCTGTTTGCTAATGCAGCACTGAATTTTCTCCTACTAATGAAACACCAGAGATGGAATATGTTACGCTGTTGAGCAGCAGCAAACCTATTTAAATCCACAAGTCTAATTTGCAAGCAATATTTTACACTTAATTTGCAGCAGTCCTGTAAAGTTAAATTACATGAATCCAACTTGCTTTTTTTCCCTTTGTGTCTGGAAAATTATACTGTTCGTATGACTCCAAGCATGGTAGATTAAGCATCCAAGCTGTGCTATCAAACTCATTAATACAGATAGAAAGCAAGAATTCCTTTTAAAAAAAGAGAAAAAATCCAGTCATTTCTATTTGTATATTTTATGGTACATTATTATCATTATGTTTTTTTCTGATGTAGGAATACAAATAATTTTAACAATGCGGTTTTAGAATTATAAAACTGGAGAGATAGAAACTGTTCAGCAGTTTTAAAGATCTATTTCAAGTCATTATTAGCAGCTAAGGGGTGTGCACTGATTTTCTTTTTCCAATTCTACATCTGAAATTGTGTCCTCAAGATGTTTATGCACTTGCATGCACGTGCGCACGCACACACACGCGCACGCACACACACACACACACACACACACAATTATGATTTATTTTTCTCTCTTTCTATTGAAACTATTTCTTGAAATTAGAAAATACATTTAAGATAGCCTGTTTCCATTTTTATCAGGGAAAGCATAAGGTCCAATTGTAGTTGCTATGGCAGAAATGTAATATGTAGTGAAAGTTGGAAAAATAATAATCTTGCATGGAGTCACATTGGGTATCAGTGGGAGGGGGCTTTTACAACCAAAAGTGATTGTCCATTGCCACTAACCTATTGGTGACTTTTTTCCCTGGCTCTGACATTTGAAGCAGGCCATATAATCTCTTCCTGTTAGCTTACTTTACTACCATTATTTTGTTGTTAGTTCCCCCCTTCCTCTCTGGCCTTTGACCATGGGGCAGAAATAGTAGATATCTCTTCCACATGGTGGAGACTCCAGCCATCCCCTCTTGTTCTTCCTTTCTTTCTGACTATAACTACAAATGCTAACTGTAAGTAAATATACATTTTTCCCTCTACTTAAAATACTACTAGAAAAATTTCTTATTACTTGGGCTATTCTCTCACATTTCCCTGCTGCTGTTTTTTTTCCGATACATCATACTCTAATAATTTTATAAGGAATAAGTGTAACAAGAATTAATAGTCAAAAAGATTACAAAAAAAATTACCTTGGCTATGTTCCTGCAATTAGAGACTATTTGTTCTAATTTTCACACCAGAAGGTCATACCATATACGTCATTGTGAAAACTGGGAGGGGGGGTTTGGGGGAATGATAGCAATGAACTGGAAACTTTGAGTTAGCCATTTATATGTTAAAAGGCATTTTGCACAATAGTAAAATGAAGATCTTGGCCTTTTCCAGCTCTCTCTATAACAATTAAGGGCTCCTTCTGTTTTTTTATATTTACAGCACAAGACCTGCTAGAACTCGTCTCTTTCCCATACTAATTGCAGGGGCCCAAAATCACATAAAACATATCCATGAAACAGCTTCTTTCAACACTGGCAGTGTTCCATGTGACACAGATATGAAAGGTAATGGCATGAGAGTCCACATTATGGGACCCTTCTCATGTGACATCTACTACCCATGGAGTTTAAACATAAATGTACCAACCTCATTCCCCTTTAGTGCTGAACCTAGGCTACCAAACATGAAGTAAGTCTCACAAAAGCTCCTCTACCTGACCATGCAAGGCAGAGGAAGAAGGCTGTGGTAGGTGGAAGAATGAGCCCCATTGCTTCCAGTACATCACTCGTATCACATTCTGGTACAGAGGCTGGAAAACAAGATTTTGCAACAGCTAGGAATCTCAGTCTTCCACCAGATGGAAAACAAGCATTTAGATCTCATAATGCATAACAATTTTGTCTTACACAAATCTGGCTTTTTGTACACGGGTTATCCTCACCTTCTGTGGAAAATGTTTAATATGTTCTGGCAAATGTTCAAAACAGCTCTGAAGCTTGGTTTTTCTGTACAGGCATAAAACATAATGATTTAGCTAGAGTGGAATGTTTAAGGCCTTATTCTCAAGATCCAAACCCAAGGTAGGTAGAATCCAAGTGGCAAACTGAGGAAAATAAAAACAAAAATACACATACATGCCCAAAATAAGTCAGAGTGAAATTAAGGGTCAATTAGGCAGTGCACAACCTGTCCTAACCCAGCTAATGCCTGACTGGAAGGATCATGAATATGGTGTGTGGAACAATATAAAGCACAATTGACCTCATTCAGGGAATGCAGAATGCTGGAGAGGTCCATGTCTCCCCTTCATCACATCACATCTCCACAGTGTCTTATATGGTATTACAAAGCCCTTGCACCTGTCCCTTTAGTTTCTCTTTTCCTTTCCCAAATATTGTGTGCAACTTACTATATATTTTTAAGCTCTATACCCCATTTAGCCCCCTGGAATGCCTCAGTTCTGGAATGCAACCATGGCTATGCACTTTTATCTGAGCAATTCCAGATTGATCCAAATAGTCCTGGCTGCTTGAGTTCTTTCAACCTCATAAATTGCCTTCAGTAGATTTGGCTGGAAGGGGCCTTTCTGGGCTGGAGTGACTGTCAATCAGTCTAGCTGTAACCAAATGTTCCTTCCCTGCCTCTGATTTTATGAGAGTGTCATGCCTCTCTGTTTAAAAGATACCCCTCTTCTCTTTTTAGTCTGCTGGCAGTTAGTATGCAGTTGGAGTTAGCAGTTACCGTATTTTTTGCACCATAAGATGCACTTTTTCCCACAAAACAGGGAGGTGGAAAGTCTGTGCGTCTTATGGAGCGAAGAAAACAGATTATATTTTCCTGTTTACTTCTCCTAAAAATTGGTGTGTCTTATGGAAAGGTGCACCTTATGGAGCAAAAAATATGGTAGAATGTAGTCTGAAGGAGACTGCTGGAAGCATGCTGTGAGTCTGTTGAGGTCTCCTACTGTAAGTAGTAATTTTTATATAGTATGCTGTTTTATCTATTCAGAACTGTGAGTAAACAAAACATTTTATTCTTTCTCTTACCAATGTATCATAATGAGTTATTAAGAAGGTAAGTGCTGGCCTGGAGATATAGGAAACTAATTCTGATTGTTAAATCCCTGAATTTCTTTACATCTGGAAGAATTTAGCCAAACTTTAAAACTCAGAAATACTGATTTGGCTTCAGATTCAGGATTTGGTTAAAATGGGCACACACCTCCAATTCTAGTCATGAAGAAAATGCATCTCATAATTGACATTCAATTTTATATTAGTTTTAAATAAATATTAGTTTTTACACAAGTTTTCTGTCTGGAATGTTTTTAGGTAAAGGGATTGAACAGGAGGCCAGATGATATAGCCTTATAGGAGCCTACTAAATCTATGATATTATGATTTAAAACAAATAGATTTTAATTTTTTAAAAAAGTAATTAAAGAAAATTTTTGGTTAGGTTTGTTATTAGGTTTCTTGTACTATCATTTTTTTAAAGAAACCTTGGTGTGATTCCAGATTGAAAAATTAAAAGAAATGTATGTCTAGAGAAATGTAGAAGCTGTATGTTTATTTATGAAGTTATTTCTGCCTCTCATAAAGCTATCAATGAATGTCCTGGATACATATATGCACAATCCATTTTGCCATATGGATCAAATTTATTGAAAATTGGCTTCATTGCTATGTATGAGGCATTCAGAATCACTTTGGAACACATATCTGTATGACTGCTGCTCATCATAAATGTAGACGTTGTCTAGAGGGGCAGGATAAAAATTGAATAAATAAATAAATAAATAAATAAATAAATAAATAAATAAATAAATAAATAAATAAATAAAATGTATATTTTACATACTTAATTACACTTTACATGATATCATCTCAGAGCAAGAGTTTATGCAGTAATGCAAGGAGCATGGGCTATGACTAGAGATGGGGACAAATATAAAAATGGATTGATTTTTCCAACAAATATAACCAATTCGTTAAATATTTGTCAGTCCATATTTGTGGGTTCCAGAGATCCCCACGAATATGAAGGGATGAATATTTACCCATTTTTATTCATCCTTCATATTCAAAAAAGTTCTGCCTACTGGCTGCCGATCACTTGATCGGTGACAGAAAGGCAGTCACCCAATACCACAGCCTACCCCACCCCCTTCCTTTCCCTACCTTAGGCCCCACCCCACCTAACCTCCACTGATACCCTCTTACCTTAATTGCTGCTGTCAAGGTCTTCTGGCCTCAGAGCCACAGATGTAAAAATGGAGACTGGTTCCCCTTTGCAAAGATGGTGGCTGCAGCTTCATTTAGGGGAGGGAAGCTGCAGCTGCCATCTTTGCAAAAGGCAGCCTGGATTCCCTTAGCCTGCCTTAAGGGAATCCAGGCTGCCCTTTGCAAAGATAGCAGCTGCAGCTTCCCTACCCTAAATAAAGCTGCAGCCACCATTTTTGCAAAGAGCAGCCAGTCACCCTTTTTACATGCAGTGGCTGCGAAGGACTGATGGAGACCTTGACAGCAGCTATTAAGTTAACGGGTTGTCAGTGGGAGGGGGGTGGCTAAGGTAGGGAAAGGGTGTGTGGGGGGTAGGCTGTTGGGGTGGCTGGCTGTGTGTGTGGGTGGCTGCCTATCAACTTCTGATCAGCTGATTGGGGGCTGGTAGGCAGAATGGGCTTCTGTGTCATGTGGTAAACTCCCCTGGGGGGGGGCCAATTTGTGGGTGTATAACTCAGATGTCTGATACCAAAGTTGGCAGGCTTGTTGGGGAAAGCTCCGTTGTGATTCCAGAGTCTCTAGGTACCTAGGGGGAGCTTTCCTGGGGTGTCTTCTTTATGACTATATAACTGGGGGGGGGGGTACATGACCAATGGTCACCAATCTTTCAGGATTTGTAGAAACATGTCGGAGGTAGCTTCCCTGCAAACCTGGTGTCTCTAGGTCATTGGGGGCCAGTGTTATAGCCATTTAAAGTGCAGATGAATTGACAGATTGATTCATTAATTCATTGAAGAATATTCGTATTCATTGATCTGCTAATCTTGATGAATAACAGACAAAAACAAATCACCATTTTTTTATTTGTCCCCATCTCTAATTTCTAATCCAATTTACTATACTAAGCAACACGATTTCAGCCAGTATATCTGTTGGTGTACATTAAAACACGGATTTTTTAATTATTATTTGAATAAATGATTCTGGGAAGGAAGTGGCCCCTTGCTTCCCTACATACACTCATGTTTTCAACCACCCCTGGAGAAATAATCTTTTTCTTACATTTGTTGCCATTTTGGATATTTATCTGTAACAGTGAGCTTCAGACAAACATTGAGCTTTCATATCTAGAGTTTCACAACACAGAAATTCACAACAATCCATGACAGAAATAATGCCTTTTAATGATGTAAGCCACCTTGGATCCTTTTCAAGGAGAAAGGAAGGGTAAAAATATTTTCAGTAAATAAATAAATAAATAAATACATAAATACATAAATACATAAATAACTTCACTTCTTTAAAAAAGCTGAACTGCTGTAGCAGAGAACATTCATTTTACATGTTCTTTAAAACATGCATTACATATGCTTTAAAACTTCTATTATTTCCTGTGCTGTAATTCAAAATGCCAAAAAGATTAGTTACATTTAATTTAAATTGGATTGAAACTATAAATATATCTAATTGGCATATTTAGCAGAAACAATAGGCACACCTGTTTGAAATATTCTGACCTACACAGTTAGTTGAGTTTTCATCCAGCCGTTGGAAATATTATTCACAATTATAATAATCATGCTATAGAGACATGGAGTCTCTAGACCAAAGATGAGTTATAGAAAACATCTGCTTAAATCCACACACTGTGAGCTGAAATTAATATAATATTTTATATAAATGGATCTGATAGACTGCAGTGTTAGGACCCTCACCTGGGAATAAATCTGCTAAGCTCAGGGAGAATGATGGTCAAAGTAGGTGATACATTTTAGCATATTTTTAGAAGAGGTCCTCCTTCAAGAGATTAAACAGAACCATTTGTCATGCCATGTGATTCACTTTACTTACAGATATTCAATCAGGCATGCTTTGTTTTGGAATTGGTCATTGGAGGCAGGCATGGAGTTATTTTCCACCATTAGTAGCTAAGATTTCTTTCTAAGGAAATCCCACTGTGGAGGAAGTGGATTAACTGTGGAAAATACTACAGAACATGCTTGGCCTGCAACACCATCATATTCATTTCACTATGCTTTTTCATAACTAGCATCTCTCTGAGGTAACCAACTGCTTAGAGAAACTAGGAAAGCATTCAGATCTATTAAGGTTAGTGTAGCGTTCACCCTTGTTATGCAATAAGTTATGTATTATTCATTACTTATATGCTAATGTGGTTAAGAGGTGGGGCCACAAGAGATGTTAAAAGGCGTAGCCTGAGAGAGGAGGGGAGTCTAAGTTAAGTGAAGTCTGTGTTAGGAATCAGAGAGAGAAGGATAGTTTGGGGTCTGAGGAGTATTTAGTAACCTGTGATATTTAATATAGAAGATTGATATTAATGCTTGGTGAAACTGAAGGAATATGCTTATGAATTATTCTAGAAACCATCTATAATCAATAAACGTGTTTTATTAAAAAGTATTTACTGAATGGACTTTTGTCTTTCCTGAGTAATGCAAGTTGATAAGGAGATCAACTAGTGGCAGAGGATTTTGGGATTGCCTTTGTGAGCTCTGTGTTTGGGGAGACAAACGGGGCCACGAGCGCAAATGCCACTGTTAGATTGCTTGTTTTCTTTTACATCCAAGGCTTTAAAGGGTATACTTTCAAATGTAAAATAAAAAGGTTTCTGAAAACACATGCCAGACAGGTCCATCTGTCCAGAGACGCAGAATTGGTTATACAGTAGTTCTTTGCTGAGTGCAGAGTTAGAATGATAGTGGATCTGGCTTTTACAGAAGTCATCATATGGTTGTTGGTAGATGCTTATTCCAATATACTGTACAAGCATCTTCTCAGCAAAGGACATTGTTACCCATACCAGCAGAAAGTTAGAACTGAACTCCTTTTTAAAAAGGCATTTCCCTAAGAACATATATGAGATTTTCATACTTTCTTACTCTCACACCCACAAATAATAATAATAAAAAGAAAGCTCTGGAGGAGGAGCTACGTCCTGGTGAAGCTAGCAGCTCTTGGGAACAGCTCCTGGAGAAGCTAGAACCACTTCGGTCTGGGATCCCCCTAGAAATGGGGGAATTGAGGGGGGGTCAGGAGAGACCCTTCTGCAGCAGTTGGTGAGCTACAGAAGCTAGAAGATTGGGCAGCAACTCAATTTTTCTTTCTTCTGGAAATTCACATAAGCACGGACCGAAGATGGGCGCCATTTTTGGCAATCAGCCAAGACAGCTCCATTCGCTGAGAATAAGAGAACAAGAAGCACGGCGAAAATATATAACAAAGTAAGTGGAAGCCCTTGTTCTATGAAAAACCCCATTAAAATGAAGAACAAGTGAATGAGCCTCGTGGCGCAGTGGTTAAAACGCTGTACTGCAGCTAAAACTGTGCTCACGACCTGGGGTTCAAATCCCAGGTAGCCGGCTCAAGGTTGACTCAGCCTTCCATCCTTCCGAGGTCGGTAAAATGAGTACCCAGCTTGCTGGGGGGGCAATGTGTAGCCTGTATAATTAAATTGTAAACCGCCCGGAGAGTGCTTGTAGCGCTATGGGGCGGTATATAAGTCCAATAAATAAATAAATAAATAAATAAATAAATGTGTGAAAATTTATGACCGAAATGAGATAAGGAGTGGCATATTTAGCTGATTCAAGGTCGAGCTGATTTAAGGGAACAGTCAGGCAGAAATATGTCTTTATTAAAGAAAAAAAACTCCTGGAGAATTAACACTGGACAGACTTTGAAAGAATAAATTCTGCTGTAAGCTATTCACTTTGGACCTTTTCTCCTTTTGGATATTTATTCTTAGACTGTGTGGGACTCTGTTTTCTGTGGATAATACATTTGCTGGGACTCGGATTGCTGGACCTCCCTTTTTGGGGGGAGGAGAAAGAAGCCTTTGGAAGTAAAAAGAAAAAGAAAACAGACTTTGAGCTGTAAACTGGGAGCCATATGGCTTGAACTGAACTGAGTATTTTGATAAATGACACTCTGAAAATACAGTCTTGCCGGGTGAAGGTAATAATTAACTTTGAGAAGAGAAAAGAAGAAACAACCGGTCTGGAGGTTGGCGACGAGAAAAGGGATTGGACTACAAAGACACTTGAGAGATTCATGTTTTAAATTCCATTTCTTGTTTGTGTGTGCCTGCTATTTTACTGTTAACACTGTAATAGTTTTAATGTGAAATATTGGACTCGACGTTGATCTATACATTATGCATATTTGGGCAAAGAGGATAGGGAATTCCAAGTGAGGGATAAAATAGTGGAAACTGAAGAGTATTTTGTATACATAGATCAGATATACTGGAAAAATGGAACCTCTCCCTGGGAAAATCAGAGATCAATGGCTAGAGTGGAAAATCTCCTTTCAAATGACAGTGTTGAAAGAATTTACGGAGGTAAATCATTATCTTGACCAGATGCAAGATGTAATTAAAGATGTTAAGGAAGAGAAACTAGCAGAGGTTAAATTACATCTAAAAGAAATGCCAGAACCAGATGTATTGATGGCAATACCAAATAATATAAAGGGGATGGTGTGTCACCCAGTAAGTTACGTAGCTATAGCAGCTAGGAAAACTGAGGCTGAAAAGCGAACTACTGCTTTAGGTGTTGTTTCCCCCTCCAAAATACGGAAGAAAACAGAGTCACAGAAACAAAAGAAGCACATGGAGAAAAAGGGGGAAGTGAATCTATACTATTTCAGGTCTGTCGAGCACACTCTCAAGACAAAAGGTGAAAGAGGGGATATACCTCACAATTGCCCTTGGTGTTCTGATGGTGTTGGAATAACTTAGACTTAAGCTGTGTTATAAGTAGGGTGAAAGAGGGGATATATCTCACAATTGGCCTTGGTGTTCTGATGGTGTTGGAATAATTTAGATTTAAGCTGTGTTATAAGTGTAAGTTGAAAGCTAAAGGGGTAAATACATAGACAAAAAAGAAGAAGAAGAAGAAGAAGAAGAAGAAGAAGAAGAAGAAGAAGAAGAAGAAGAAGAAGAAGAAGAAGAAGAAGAAGAAGAAGAAGAAGAAGAAGAAGAAGAAGAAGAAGAAGAAGAAGAAGAAGAAGAAGAAAGATGAGCTTTTACTGGAATATGAATAGATTATATGTTTATATACTTGATATGAAAAGATTGAATGATTATATATCTGATGTTCTCTTATACTCAAAACCCTTTTCCCACCCCTTCCACTGCCCTTTACCTTTTGTATTCCTTCCCTGTTCCCCAATAGTTTTGAAAAAAAAATAAAAAAATAAAAAGAAAGCTCTGTCATACAATGTTTTCCACCATTTTATCTCTCACGATTCAATGTCCCAGAACAAAAAAAGGACATTGAAGATGATGTACAACAATGGACAAACACCCAGCAAAGCTGCTGCTGTTGCTATATGCAACAGCATCAGAAGCACCAGCAGCAAAAGCAGTGACAGTGAGATACTGGTTAGACCTCATATAGAGAAGGATGCCAACAAACTGGAACAAGTTCAGAGGAGGGCAAGAAGAATGATCATGGGACTTGAAACCAAGCCCTATGAGGAAAGACTAAAAGAAATGGGCATGTTTAGCCTTGAGAAAAGAAGACTGAGGGGAGATATGATAGCACTCTTTAAATACTTGAGAGGTAGTTATACAGAAGAGGGGCAGGATCTGTTCTCGATCATCCTGGACTGCAGGACACATAATAATGGGCTCAAGCTACAGGAAGCCAGATTTAGGTTGAAGATCAAGAAAAACATCTTAACTGTTACAGTATTACAACAATGGAACTAATTACCTTGGGAGACAGTGAATCCTCAGACGCTGGAGGCATTCAAGAGAAAATGGACAAATATCCAGCAAACATCTATCAGATCTACTTTGACTTGGATTCCTGCATTGAACAGAAGGCTGGACTCAATGGCCTTATAGTCTCCTTCCAATTCTATAATTCTATGACTGCCCCCCCAAGCCATCAGGGAAAAAAGGAGCTGTACATCAGTCCCATTTCTGAGAAACTGTTGGATAACTGTATTCTTGAAGGCTTTCATGGCCAGGATCTGATGGTTGTTGTGGGTTTTTTGAGTTCTTTGGCTGTGTTCTGAAGGTTGTTCTTCCTGACGTGATCAGCATGCTTTTTGTTGTGATAAGGAGGAGAGATTATCTGTTACTGTGATTGATGGGCGTCATTAGCTGGTCTTTTTTTGTGTGTGCAATGAACCCTAGTCCTTGTGGCTGGGTAGAGTTCATTGACCTTTTACAGGCTGTATTTTTCAATATTGCGAGCCAGGCCATAAACATCAACAGAACTTCAACAAAAAAGAAGACCTATATATAAGGTTCTACCCAGCCACAAGGACCAGGGATCATTGCACAAAAACTACATCCATGAATCACAGTTACAGATAATCTCTCCCCCCTTATCACAACAAAAAACACGCTGATCACCCTATCTCCGGAAAAAAGACAAAAGCTGTTCCCACAGCTATAAATACTCAACTATCCCACAAACAGCAACAGAGCATGGACAGAATTCCTACTCTAGTCCTCTGAAGATGCCGGCCACAGAGACTGGTGAAATGTCAGGAGGAACAACCTTCAGAACATGGCTAAAGAACCTGAAAAACCCACAACCATGTTGGATAACTCTTCCTCTACATGGAGAAATTTTGTAATATAGTCCCCACAGTTTCTTGGCCCTCACACAGGATAGAGAATATGAAGAACCATTTGCACATAGCTTGCGTGTCAGAGAGCAGATCTGAGGAGGATTCTGCTGAAGACTCTAAAGAATGTGTGCCAGTCAGTATTGGGATAGAGATAAATGATATAAGGCAGTCTCATTGTTTCCCCAGGCCACTGTCTGGAAAGCTTGGAAATATCTTCCTCACAAATCAGCCCTGCCTTTGCAATCATCCTGTGTTTAATTCCAGATAATGCTTTTCAATCGTGCACCAAGGTGCAGTTGCCTAAATGGAAATAAATGGAAACGCTGTTCTAGGGATCAATTTGAGCTGCTAGAACAAGTAGGCATTCCATGCAGTGAATTTGTTTTGTGCAGCACAGTATGCTTAATTTAACAGGCGGTTGCCAGTGGACCTTTTAAAACCAGCTCAGTGGCACATATAAAATAGCTGCACATGCAGTTTGGCTTTCCATTCCATTATGCTTTAGAGATTTCATCCAGATATAATGGTTTATTTTTATCTGCTCACTTTCCTTGTCGAAGAAATGATTATGCTTTCAAATTATATTATCAGCTGTTTCAGTATTTTGATTTCTTTTCATCCCCTTTCATTTTATGTGCTGTTCTTTCCAGTCTTCTAATTCAAAATATAATGGAACAAAAATAAATAAACAGGATGCAAGAAAGATAGCTCAGTGGTTTAGGTGTCTGGCTGCAGAGCCAGAGGTTGGGAGTTCGATTCCCCCACTGTGCCTCCTGTGAGCAGAGCCAGCCTGTGTAGACTTGGGCAAGCTGCACAGTTCCAGAGCTGCCCCCAGAAGAAGGGAATGGCAAACTACTTCTGAGAACTCTCTACCTAGAAAACCCCGAAAAGGGTCCCCATGAGTCAGAATTGAGTTGCAGGTGTATGATTGTGTTTAAATTAAGAATGACACTTTCCCAATGTTCCCCAATGTTTATTGTTTTAACTAGGATGAAAACAAATGCATGATAAAAAATAAGAGAAAGAGAATCATGGGGTTCAGGTCTCTAGAGACTGTAACTGTTTCCTTTCTAAGAGCAGTTAGTGGCACACCATGGGGTGTGCCACTCATCTGGACAATTTGGGGGAAATCATCCAAGAAAGTCTCTTGTGATGTTGATAAACAAAAGGTACTCATCCTCACCACTGCCTCCATGAGTTGACAACTGATGAAGTGCATCTCAGTAGAGATATGACTCTTCAGTTGTCTTGTTTTCCTTGCATGTGCAGATAAAGCACAGCAAACTGATTCACTTCAGATTCAAGAGGATGAGGTATTTTTGCAGGATTCTTGATATAAGAAGCAAGAGTGAATCTTTCTGTAAATTAAGCAAAATCATGCAAAGAACGCATTAACACAAATAACACAAAATGATGATGTCTGGTGCTTTGCTGCATAGACTTTTAAGAATTAGAAACTTCTGAGGGGCTGGCTGCATCTGCCACCTTTTTGGTGCCTGCTGTGTATGTGAATGCTTTGCTTAAAGAATGAGACTTTAGTGTTGCATGGAGGCAGTTTGGACAAAAGTGCAGGCTTTGAGGAGAGAAAAAAAACAGCAGTTCTTGTTCTTGGATGGAGGTGAAGACTAGACATGAGGACGAATAAAAAAACAAATCACTGTAGTGTTAAAATTGCTTAATATTTGTCCCTTCATATTTGTCAGTTCAAGGGACTCTAATGGGACAAATATTTGTCTATTTTAATTTGTTCCCCCATAGGCAGAGAGGGAAAGTTAGCCTTCCCTCTCTGCCTATGGCCTTCCCACTCTGCCTGTGGGCCTGCTGAACAGCTGATTAGCAGGCCCATAGGCAGACAGTCCCCCACAGCTGCCCACCTCCTCAGACTGCTCCCGTCCCTGCCCCTCCTACTTTGGCCACCACTGTCATCTACTGTTTCCCAGAGGCACCACCATCCACCACTACCCGTTGCCATCATCATCCACCACCAAAACGGCCTACTGTAAGGGACACTGGCTGCCCTTTGCAAAGATGGCAGCTGTGGCTTTTCCTGCCCTAAGGGAAGCTGCAGCTGCCATCTTTGTAAAGGGCACCAGTGTCCCTTATGGCAGGCTATGACAACAGAGGCCACTTCAGCAGGTGGTGGTGGATAGCAGTGGCACAGGGCAGTGGAAGCTGCTGAAATGCCACAGCAGATAGTGGTGAAGGTTGTGATGTCAGACTTATGGTGGTGGTGCAGCCATAGAGAAGACAGTAGACATGGGTGGTGGTGGCCAAGGTAGAGAGGTGATGGGAGCAGTGGCAGGCTGTAGGGATTGGGGTATCACCTTGGCGTGTCTAAAAAAACCCTGACAAACTGGTGGTTTGTCACTTCACAGGGATGAAATTTGTGGTTTGTGGTTCATCAGCCTTGAAGGACCATCAACCAGGTCAAACCACCATTTTAGTGGTTCAACACCATCTCTAGTGAAGACTGTGATGGGACTTGAAATGTCCCTATTGATGAAAATGAATAATTCAGCAAGTATTCTCTTCATTCTCTGTATCTCATTTCTCTCCCGGATGATGTCCCACATTCTACAGCAGTAATCGCCTCTCTGCCTTGATTGTAGAGCATTGCAGGGCTGAATTCATGTTAGATATCCATAGAAATGTGTCCCAGAAAAGCATTCAGTTTCTTTTAGATATAGTGTATGCTTAAAATAAAA
Organism: Pogona vitticeps; assembly: GCF_051106095.1. Lineage (NCBI taxonomy): Eukaryota > Metazoa > Chordata > Lepidosauria > Squamata > Agamidae > Pogona > Pogona vitticeps. The sequence goes on from NC_135785.1 coordinate 140,278,578, forward strand.
GAGTACTTCTCTGTCCCTGTACAGAGTTTGGGCAGCCTTTTTGCCCTTCAGCTCACCCAGGAAAACTGCACACTGACTCTACTGTATAGACCCGAATCATAAATACTTACCAAAACAATTAGAACCAGTGCATCTAAATTCTGTTCTGTTCTTTAACATGAGAAAATAATGTTAAACCCCCCAAAAACCTCACAATGTTCTATTGGGATTTCATGCAACTTTGTTGATTCAGAGACATTCCAATATGGTTCATAATGTATATGGGACCTGCTTTAAAATGTAAACATTTAATTCTCAACAAATCATGCAGTGTTAGAAAGAATTTACCACTGCTATCAATGGCTAAGTATCTGTAACTGGCCAGAAAAAAAATATGTGTATGACACTTTCAGGGCTGGTAATTTATTTCCGGAAAAAAATGTAAAGGCCAAAATATACTACTAAAAAAATTAATTAGCTAGTTTTGGTGTCATGTTAGTGATGAATATACACTCTGTATTATTCTGTCAACATAACAAAATATATAGCATTACAGGTCCATTTTGAGTCTGGGCATTTTATGACATTCACATAATGTTATCAATCAGTCTTGATAATCAGATGCAGCTTCTTCTTTGCCAGCTATGAATGTCACATCAAAGAGATTTCCAGCAGTTTCTGTGAGAAAAGAAAATGGTTGCTGATGAGAGTGATAATGATGATGGTGCTGCTGCTCCCTTTAGTCCAGAAATGAAGAAATGAAGTCCAGGAATCAGGCTACTGAAAGGTGTTAAGAACAATGCAGAACATATAAATCTGTTCCACTATGCCAGTGGTTCTTAACCTTGGGTTACTCAGGTGTTTTTGAACTGCAACTCCCAGAAATCCCAGCCAGCATAGCTGGTGGTGAAGACTTCTGGGAGTTGCAGTCCAAAAACACCTGAGTAACCCAAGGTTAAGAACCACTGTACTATGCTCTAGCAAGTATCTCTTATCACAAAATGGTTCGCTCTGCCGGCAACTAGCTTTGCCGCATGGAACGTCTTTGCCTTCTTGCCTGGAATAGCGCAAGACATGGTTTTCACATCCCGGCTATCCAGGAAGGGCGAGGGGAGGAAGAAGATTTAAAACAAGCACACTTCCCCCATTCGGCCTCTTTTGAGGCTTGCATTCTCAAGAGATGGCTGCTCTGCTGCATTGGCTACCAGTTTTGGCTGTGATGCAGCAGGGTTTTTTCTTCATCTATGGCTGGAGATGGTGGGTTGCATCGGCAACCCCCCAGTGGTTTGGCTTAGGGGGTTTTCCCCATAATAGTGGTGGTGCATTTATTATAAATAAATAAATAAATAAACAAACAAACAAACAAACAAACCGTAAGAAAAGGAAAGAGGGTTTAGCAAGGTATTACTTCAAGTGGAAGCAAGTGGTGGGGGTGACAAGTGTTGCGGCCCTAAGGGTTTCTGCTGCAATTTAGGGGTGGCATCAGGCCATGGATTGGGAGAAAAAAAAACATGAGTCTTGACTGGAGTGCTTAATAATAATAATAATAATAATAATAATAATAATAATAATAATAATAATAATAATAATAATAATAATAATAATAATAATAATAATAATAATAATAATAATAATGATGATGATGATGATGATGATGATGATGATGATGATGATGATGATGATGATGATGATGATGATGATGATGATGATGAAACAAAAGGGAAGCTAAAGGACAACCCCAACAGGGGTCCAACCCCTTTAGGGGCAGTAGGCAGAAGCTCCCTTCCTTAAGGGAGCACAGCAATAATTAGCTGGGATAACCAGGCTTGGAGGCTAGAGAACGTTCTTGCCCTCCCTCCCCAGATCGCACCCTTAAGCAGAGCCCATATATAAATTTATATTAGAAAGTTAAATAAATTAATAATTGCAAACCAATATTTTCAGAGAGAGTAAGTAAATACAAGATTGGGGCAAGGATTGTGGTTGAAATAAAATAGTTAAATACTATTGGGGAGATTAAGCACATTTAATAAACAAACAAACAAATAAAAGGAGAGCAAAGGGTGGATAACCTTTAATTATTTCCTAGTGGACTTAGTTGCATCACTGCTTTGGAAATATAGGAGGGAGGCTGCAGAGGCATTAAAGCTGATTGAGTATCCTTACAAGAGACTTAACCTGTGTCTCTATACAAAGGGTATCAAAAGCAGCTATGGGGCCCAAGAAGGGACAGTGTAAAGGTTAGGGGAAGCAGCTCACAAAATGCAAGGCTCCGCCCACAGTTTCCCTTCCCGGGTCATCTTCAGATGAAGAGAGTTGGCCAATATGGGAGGTAATGCAAGGCAAGATTTCAGCTTGGGAAGCCAAACGTGCAGCTCAGGTTCAACCAGGGCTGAGTGATAAGAAGCCATGTCATTCTGCTAGGGAGTCTAAGGGGCATAGACATGCCAATCTAAAGGCACTTGCAGATAGCCTGATGTCTCACATTGCTGTTTTAGAGGCAAAGAGATGAGGGTCATCCATGCTGGTGGCCTCCCAAACAACCCGATCATTGGTTGCATTAAGGGATCAGAGGAAGGTGATGATGCCTTCAACCAGCCTGGAGCGAGCAGAGCCAGACCACAGAGCAGCTCTGCAGTACAAGAGGGGAATGGACCTGGCACAGGAAACACATGTCATGTGTTTGGAGTAGGAGTCAGCCACGGTTCCTCTCACAGGTGAGGTAGCAGTGGAACTGGACACCAACCCTGAACTGGTCACCTGGCCATGGCCTGGCATGGGCCAGGGGCAAACGCACAATATACAGCAGTATAGAGTAAGGAGCCCAGGGTGTTCTGTGGGTCAGCACCAGGCATTACAATTATGGGGATGGACAGTAGGCACATTGAATTTCCCTTGCCCACTGGTCACCTTCCCAGCACCACTTGGTCTTACCCCAGGAATGGGGTTGTGGCTTTATCTATCTGTACCAGATACAGGATATAACTCAGTGCTACTTAAATCTCTGCCATTTGGTGATTATGCTATGCCCCTAGGTGATCACCTAACTCCCACCACAAAAGAAAAAAGTTGACATAAAAACTATGTGGACCTTTTTGAACTGTTGAATAGAAACTGGATGTGAAAGAGTTAGAAAAGGAAGACAAGAGAGACAAGGAAAGGCATTGGCGCAAGAAGCCAGAACGTACATGGGCTAATTGGCTACCGGGTTACCTCATTTACTGTGGGGTAATTGTAAAAGTGCAATCTTGGAGAACCTTGTTGCTAGTTCAATATCTGGATATAATATATAGGTTATACGTAGACTTCCCAGGCTACTTTATGATCAGGGCATTTAGGATGAGACAAGTGATTCACCCAAGCATGTGATGGAATGAACCTCAGCCAGGAATTTGGTTGCAATTCATGACCCCAGCGAAGCTGGCCACAGAGGACAGATGTGATAGTGGACATCTGATTCGTAGACCAGGCCAGCCTAACGATCCCCATGTAACCATGGGGCACGTGGTTCAACCTCGCCTGCTATGTCAGGAGTGCAACTCTAGGGGAAGCTGCGGTCGAAAGTCATCCTGATACAGGCATAAATGTTCAGTCTGTGGGGGCTAGCATGCAAGCTCAAGTTGCTTTAGGAGAGGGCAGAGAGCCAGGGGAAAGAATAGAGGTGGAGGAAAGAAGACTGGTGTGAGAGGGCAGCACCCTGCAAAAGGGCCCCAGCCCCATTGGGGTACCATTTAGAAAGGTGGTTACAGAATTATCCAAGGAAAGATGATGCATTATACCTGCTGGAGGGATCTAAAGTGGGCTTTAGAATATCAGCAGTGGGGGAGAGGAAGGGCTCATGGTCTGAGAACTTAAAATCTGTAAAGGGCATGGAACATGTACTGAGAGCTAAGATCGATAAAGAGGTTTTTGTGAGGGGAGGATTTTGGGCCCTTTTGACCAGCCACCAGTGCCCCATTTTAGGGTATCACCCCTAGGTGTGGTCCCAAAAAAGACAGAAGGGAAGTTTAGATTAATACATCGTCTTTCCTTCCTGGAAGGGTATGCAGTGAATGATGCCATCCCCTCTGAATTGTGCTCAGTGCATTACACGTCCTTTGACACTGCAGTGCACATGGTTAAGGTTTTGGGGCAGAGATGGTGAAGGCTGACATTAAATCAGCTTTTTGTTTGCTATCAGTTCATTCCAGTAATTGTGATCTGCTGGGATTCTTTTTTGAAGGTACGTACTATATAGACAGGGCCCTACCCATGGGTTGCTCTATCTCATGTGCTGCGTTTGAGCATTTTAGTTCCTTTTTGGAGTGGAACCTAAGGCTCAGGGTAGGAATGATTAGTGCAGCCCATTATTTGGATTATTTTTGTATGTGGGAGAAAAGGGTCAGGACAGTGTTTATTGCTCTTGAGGGCCTTTCAGGACATGGCCAAGGATTTAGGACTGCCATTGGCAGAGGAAAAGACAGAAGGGTCATCATCCATTCTGACTTTCCTGAGAACAGAATTGGACACAGAAGCACAAGCATGTTGCCTCCTGTTGACTAGGCTTAGGGAGCTTAGGGATGAAACAAGGCACTTTTAAGCAAGAACCGGGTCAGTGGGGCTCGTCAGCCTTGGAAGGCAGCCCATCTAGGAGAAGGAAAACTCTTATTTCAGACCTCCACATCCTTCTGGCTATATCCACTGATGGAAAAGGCTTCAGGAGTTAACCTTGAGTCAAAATCCAGAGCCGGAGTCCCAGAGGCAATTTGTGCCATTCTGGCAAATCCTGCAACGTAGCTGGAACCAGTTGTATTGGCTCTTGCCTTTCCATTGGACTGCTTCAGTGACATGGAGAGGGAGTATTTGCTTCTTGGGTAACAACCTATCTTCCATATTATTTTACTCAGGTTTCATGCTATGGAGAGGACACTCAAGCTTCACATACAGCATCAAAATAACATGGGAAGTAGCAGTTACCAGTTACACTTGTCCAGCAGGCCAAGGCAAAGAGGCAGTACTGAAACCAGCAAAATTAGCGAGCTGAACAGGGGACAGATGGTATTTGTCTTCAGTGTGGAAGGGATTGTCACTCTTGAATTGGCCTTCTCAGCCACACTAGATGCTGTTCCAAGACCTCTATTCAGAGCATGTTACCATAGTCTCTCGAGACTGAAGGATGCCTAATCTTTTAAGCAAAAGAAAGGTCACACTTAGGGAACTATAACAAATAGTGGGACATTTGAATTTTGCTTGTCAGGTGGTTGTGTCAGGTAGGGCTTTCCTTTGGTGGCTTTGCGATGCCATGAATGGATTACAGAAGCCGTTGCATAGAACAAGAATCATGAAAGGGATGAGGCAGGATATGTTAGTTTGTATCAATTTTTTAGATGGATTTAATGGGGTTTCATTTTGGACAGCAGATATTTCCTTAGGAGCGGACTTCTAGGTACAAACTGATGCTTCAGGTTCTCTAGGATTTTGAATTTACTTTTGGAGTAGATGGTGTGCTAGCAATTGGCCAGAGATTTGGAGGGAAGCGGATCTCACTAGAGACCTAACCTTCCAGGAACTATTTCCCATTGTTGGCGCATTGTGGCTCTGGGCAGAGGAGTGGGCTAATTCTGTGGTGCACTTCTGGTGTGACAACTAGGCAGTGGTTCATGTGATCAATACTCTTACCTCTAAGTCGAAGCATGTTATGAGGCTGATGAGAGCCTTCACACTGCACACACTGCAATTTAACATAGTAGTTCAGGCTAGATATACACCTGGGTTAGATAATAGTATAGCTGATGCCATGTTGTGTCTACAGATGGAACAATTCAGGGAGTTAGGGCCAGGAGGGAGAAAGTGTCCTGAGAGTCTTTCTCTGGAGGTCTGGCTAATTGACAAGAGGCAGTTGAGTGTGCCGTAGGGGTGGCATTGGCTCCCAGGACTTGAAAAGGGTATACGGCTATCCATACAGAGTTTGAGACTTCAGGTCTAGTGTGGGCCTACAGCCTACATGGCCAGCCCCAGTAGAACATTTGCAAAAAATTTGCAATATATCTAAGTAGAAAAGGTTTATCACTGAGCTGAATGCAAGGTAAAATGTCCGCTCTGGAATATTATGCAAAGTCCGGGGATACCCCGAATTCACAGGAGATTCTCATGTTAAGAAAATGATTGAAGAATGGAGTAAAGAAAAGGCCAGGTTGCTTGATGATAGATCTCCACTCACACCTGAGATTCTGGTGCAGCTTTGCAAAAGTTGGCAGTATATATGTAGGGATAATTTTGAGATAGCATTGTTTAAGGCAGCATCTTTGGTGGTCTTTTCGGGGGCCCGTCATGTAAGTGAGGTGGTTGCTGCAAGTAAAGCAGATAAGTGGTGGGCACACTTACAAAAGAACGATGTAAGAGTGGTAGAAAACAGAATATTTATTCATATTAGGCATTCTAAGACAGACCAAAGAACTAAGGGAATGGACATCATGTTGGGTCAGTGTTCAATTAGGTGAATATGCTCTGTTCAAGCTGTGGTGACTTTTCTGCAATTGAGAAGGGAGCATAGTGGGTATTTCTAAATATCAATTTTGGAGACTAATGGAGTTTGCGCTTCAATGGTTGAGGTTGCAGGGATGGCGTTTTGGGATGCACTTATTTAGAATAGCTGCAGCATCGATGGCTGCTGCATTAGGATATGGCCCAGAACCTATCAAATGGATGGGACGTTAGTCATCAAACGGATACCAATTGTATATTCCAGAGCTACCTAAAGTGTAGAACAGTTGTTGACCATCTTTGTGTTGTCTTGCAGGTCCTGGGGCCAATGGCAGACAGACGAGGATTTGGACCATGGGCCATAGCTTCGTGTTTTGGGCCGCCCATTACACCAAAAAATCATCTTGGGGACCCAATTTAGGTTAAGGGCCTTCCACTTTTATAGAATGGAAAGGCCAAAGAGGAATGAGGTGGGAGGAATTTAAGGCTGCAACATGGAATGATGAGCAGATAAGGCCTCCTGATGTCTTGGTCTTACTTGACCTGGGCAATCAGACAGGCAAATCATTGAGTACAGAGATTGTGGAAGATTTATGGTCATAGAAGATCGCTTTTCCACAGGCCAGTATTGTGTGGTGCATGATAATTCCAAGGATAGTGTGGAAAGCAGATTGCCCCACTCCTTGCATTAATAAGGCCCAGAGGAGTATAAATTGGAAAGTGTGCAGAGTAGTGTCCAAGGAATTGGGCATCAGGCAATAAGTTTGAGGGCTAAACTATTTTGGAATGATGCATATTTGTCGGATTTGGGTTTGGAGATCTTATAAATATGGAATACTGGGCTTCTATATCCATGGTTCAAAAATCCAGAAAATGGTCCAGTATTGTTGCACAATATCATGCCCACATTGTCAGCAGGAAAAAGGATGCCAAATTTTACACAGCAAAAGACAACCTAAATGTTGACAACACCAATGGCAACAGTCAAAATGGTCTACAAGATATCTTCTTGTGCTTGGTACCATTCACAGAATGATAGCATGCAAGGGAAAATCCGAGAAGCTGACTCTTTTTTCAATTGGTTAACCACTTCTTACCCAAACACAAAGCAATTGTCAGGGCTGTTTTTAGAAATTATATAATTGTATTTTTAGAAAACTGTATAATGAATAGATGTCATGCATGGATTTGAATGGCAAAATGGCTGTCTGTTCAAACAGAAAAATTGGTCTTCTTAGTTTATTTAAATGAATCTGTTTTCAGAAGCTTGTTAGCCTTATGTATTGTAGTTTCCAAGCATTTATTCATTCAAGCTAATATCTAAAAAAATAGACAAATATGAAGAACTATGTTATATGCAATCAAATACATGCACACTATGATTGCAGTAGCTCGAGCAAATATGTTACATTTTAATTTACACTTCAGAAACTGCTCATAGGTTCAATATTTTATTAAAAGTCAGTGTATCTTGTTGCTTATTTGCTTCCACCAAGTAATTAAGGTAGAGCTGCAAAGAAAGGACAAATGATGCATAGAACTGGAATAATTATTCTTATTTATTTACATCAGGTTAGGAAGGCAAATACCAATTACAATGGAGATAGCACTCTGCCAGATAGTTAATAAACAGAGGGATTATTTCCATACATTAAAATATACTCTCTCTTTCCCAACAGAACTATCACTGTAACAAAGCCCACTAAACAACTATAATCCATTTTTAATGCTGGTTGAACTGTAGTACTGCAGTCAAGTCTCCACTCACTATCTGAGTTTGATCCCAGCAGGGTTCATGTATCTGGCTCAAGGTCAACCGAGCCATCTATTCTCTCCAAGGTCAGTAAAATGAGTACCCAGTTCACTGGAAGACAAGTTGTTGCTTACATAATTATCTTAGAAATTGCTCAGAGAGTGTTCCAGCACTGTGGGATGGTATAGCTGAAACAAAATCATAAAACCATTTTGTCTTTAGTGGCTGTGTATATAGCAGAATAGAGTAAATGAGGGTGTTTTATTGGTAGGCAGGATATTCAAAAGCATTATCCTTGGGAAGACTTCTTCACATGCTTTCATCTGCCATCTTGTTTTAAGAGAAAGAAATCATATAAGTGCAGCTTCCAGAGGATAACATATATGTGGACACTCTGGCACACATATCTGGAGAAAAAGTTACTTTTTTCATTTCAGCTCCTACAATATTCAGCATGATCATTAGTCCCAAAGGCAACTCCTCCATTTTTGCATATATTAGGAACAAAAGCCAGGGTAAGAGAAGTTAAAACATTGACCAGCCACTTTTAACTATATCACATAAGTGATATGGGACAGAGAGGCACTCTTCTACTGGTGTCAAATGAGTTTTACTGTCTCTTTTTAAAATCTTCAACAAAGGGTTCAATCTATGGCAAAAACCCTGAGAAGAAGATATAAATCTGTGTAGTAGATGCAGCATATCTGGAGCAGGGCCCCAGATGCTTATAAGATTTTGTGGGTTTTTTTTTTTTTTTTTTTTTTTAGTGTTAATGCTTTCCAGTGTGCATCTATAACATCTCAGACAATGAGATAACATTGCCCTGTCCACATTGAGCAAGAAGACCAAAAAGATGGCAGACTGGTTCGAAGCCCATTCGGAGGAGCTGATGCCAGCCATTGAGGATAAGAGGAGAGCTCTAGCAGCATACAAAGCCTGTCCTAGTGAGTACAGCTTGCAGGCTCTTCAACCTGCTTGTAGAAAAGTCCAACAGGCTGCCAGGAGATGTTCCAATGATTATTGGCTTCAGCTCTGTTTTCAGATACAGATAGCAGTGGACATAGGTAACATCAAGGGAATGTAGGATGGTATCAAACAGGCTTTAGGTCCAATACAGAAGAAATCTGCTCCTTTGAAGTCTGCTACAGCCATGATAATTTTGGACTGAGCACAGCAGATGTAATACTGGGTGCAGCATTACTCTGAGCTATATTCCAGAGAGAATGTAGTAACCGAAGAGGCACTAATTAATATCGAGTGCTTGCCCGTCTTGGAAGAGTTGTACAGCGAACCAACTTTTACAGAAATAAAAGCGGCCTTGGATTCCCTCACCTCTGGCAAGGCACCTGGGAAGGATAACATCACCACTGAGCTGTATAAAATCTTTTGTCTTTGCTGGAGAGAAGGTGGAGTACCACAGGACATGAAGGATGCAAACATTGTCACATTGTATAAGACCAAAGGAGACAGGGGTGACTGCAATAACTACCTTGGCATCTCTCTTCTCAGCATTATAGGGTTGCCTGTGTTGTGCTGAAGAGAGTCTTGGTGCTTGCAGACAGAGTCTATCCAGAATCACAGTGTGGATTTCGAGCTAATAGATCCACCACTGACATGGTATTTTCCCTCCAACAGCTGCAGGAGAAATGTAGGAGAAAAAAACAGCCACTTGTGCTATCCTCTGCTTTTTGCGTGTGATTCCCAAATGATCAGCAAATGTGTCTGTATGTCCCTTTTCTATAATCTTTTCCCTCTACTTAAAGGGATGACCAGTTGTTTGTGGATGCTTTCCCCTCCCCTCTTAGGATTTACCTTCCTATATAACAGACCTCTGTTGACAAATAATCTTTCAGGGTACTCAGGGGTTATTGGTCCTTCTCTGGCCAACTTAAAGCATTGTTGCAAAGTAGAATCCTATCTTTGTTCTTGTCTAAAACTGTTTTCATGAGGGTTCCTTATATTCACCACTCCAGCTAGTTCATTTGCCTCATTTTCTCTTATTTCTTCATCTGGGATCTCCCAATATTCCTCAGATGTTTCTTTCTTTTCTATCTGGGAGCAAATAGTTATCAAAACTCTCTTAACATGCTCAGATAAATCCAACCCAATCAAACAAGGGGCAGGAATTTGATTTGTGATGGCTACCTTCCACATTTCATTCCACCCTTGATATTTCATGTGTACTTTAGTCATGGGTAGAGTAGTTAATTCAGTTCCAATCCCTTTTATGGTTATTTCTTTATTTTTCATGATATCTCACTGAGGGACAATATCAGAATGATATAAAGTTACTTGAGGACACGAGTCTCTCACTAGATACTTAGCATTATTTATATAGTTTCTCCAGAGCAATGAAGCAGCTCCTGGTTGCTTTCAATAAAATAACATTGCACAACATTTGCTAAAGGTGGCTATTCTTCCTGGCTCTCTGCTCTAGCAGTCACTGCGCCATTTTCAACAGCCTCAGCATCCTCCCTCTGCTGTTGTATACAGTACACTTTCTTGGGCAAACTTCCTCCTCCTTTTTGCTGTCTAAATGCTTTATTCTTTGATGTCTGACACTGAGAAATGAAATGTCCTTTTTCTCCGCACCCATAGCAAGTTTTTGTTCAAAGTATGGGGGCTTGTCTCCCTTCCCTTCACTGTTTTTATACCTCTGTTGACTTTGCTCTGAGGGTTGGTGCCTAAAATTGCTTCCAGTTGCCTGTTTGTTTCTGTGGTAATTCCTGGGCTCACTCTTTCTGTCCCCCCAGCTTCTACCACCAAATTTTCCTAAGAAAATTTCAGGTTTTTTATTTCTGATATATAATCAGCTGTCTCACTTTCTTGCTGTACTGTTTTAGGCTGTTTATCTCTGACTAAATATCTTAGTTCTCCAGGCAGAACCAAATATAATTGTTCTAGCCCAATTACATTTTTCATATCCTCTAAAGTTTCAACATTATCTTGTTCTAGCCATTTTTTCCAAATGTCAGACTAGATTTGCTTCTAACTGAGAATATGATTCTTCAAGTTTACTTTTCAATGCTCTAAATTTCCTTCTGAGGCATTCAGCATTGATTCCAAATCTCACGAAAATCAGTTTTCTGAATGCCTCAAATTCTCTTGCTTGATCTTGTGGCATTTGGGAATAAATCTCAGCTAGTTCCTCACTTATTTGCATTCTCAGAATGACCATTTTCTCTTCTCCTCTCACGTTATAATCCCAGCATGCTCATTCAAACAGGATTAAGAATGCTTCTGGGAAATCACTCTTTTGAAATTGAGGGAATTACTTTACGTCCACTTTTGAGATCCCCTCCGCTGAACTATTACTGTTGTTACAGTTTAGAGATGCCAATTCTAATTTTTTCATTTCTAATTGGTATTCCATTTCTTTTGCTATAATTTCCAGTTGTCTCTTTTCTGCTCCAGTTCTTTCTTTTTCTCTTTCCCTTTCAAAATCTAACTCCTTTTGTCTGGCTTCAGCAAAAGCCTTAGTCCTTATTTCTAACTGTCTGGCTTCAGCCTCAGCCCTAGTCCTTATTTCTAATTCTTTTAATTTAAATTCCTGACGCAACCTCCATCTTTCAAATTCTTGTGAGGTTAACCCAGTTTCTCCCCCTGAGGCTTCCTCCTCTTGTTCCATCATTTCAAGAGAGTTCTCCTCTTCCTGAGGTAAACCTTGTACATCAGATCCCTCCATAGCTAACTTTTTTCCTCTCTTAGAAGGCAGATTTCTATGTGTATCTTTGGACAAGTTGGCTGGTTTTTTTCAGAGGCAGACAGGCAAGCCTCGGTTTAAAATCTTTTTTCTTTTTCTGCATTAGAGAGATTGAGACACTGTAGCTCTCCGTTGGCAGCTTCAGATGGCTACCTTATTTCCTTAGGCACTTAGCCTTGCTGTTCCTGTGTCAGACATGGTTTCTTTTAGCCACCAAACACAGCTGTTTTAGAAATATTTCTCTTCTTTAAGCCTCAGTTAGTTTCCATCACCTCAGCTATTTCTCTTGACCCTGGCTTCCACTTAGGTCCCCTTAGTGCTCCCTTTTCTCAGAACTTTGGGATCTCAAGTTAGTCCCTAGGTCCTTCCTTTCTAAGTCTGAGGTAAACTTTTAAACCCAGACTTCTTTTCAGAGTCTTTTCTCTGCCTTAGCTTTTCCTAAGGTCTATGATCTGGGGTCCCTTTCCAAGCTGTTTGCTAAGAGCTCTAGGGTTCCCTACTCCTTTTCCCCACCTTCAGCTATCAGGTCCCACAGACTCAGAATATTTCACTTTACTTACGCTTACTGGAATTCATTCATTTTGAATCCCACAGTTCCGCCACCACTTTTGTCACACACACCCAGTGTCCCCTGTTTGTTTTCCCACTCACAGGTTCACCTTCAGATGCAACTTGTTCTTTTCATCCTTTTTCACTGCCACCAGAAGGCATTACCCTCACTGTGCCAATTATTAATCTCAGACTATTGCTGCCAAATAAAATCAGGTTTATTTATGGTTTGGTAGGTAAATCACAGAAGAAAAATCAAGGATGTTCTTTTATTATTCATTCAATAAATGTGGAACTGATTACATGTAGGCTTGTTTGCATTCATTCACTTTAATCAAGATCTCAATATATTCTGACGATCTACGTATTTCTTATTACTTTTAACTCTTTTATATTCTCACAAATTTTTCCAATCTCTTGTCTAAACACTTCACAATCTTCTCCCTCACTGACTCTCTGTCTCTTCCAGTTCTGTTAACTCTGCCCCTCCTGTCCTGTCATAGGCTCCTACACTAGAGCTCTAAAATGACTAACAGGAGTGATGTGTGGGCTGTCCACCACAGTATTCTCCCTCCGACAGCTGCAGGAGAAATGTAGGGAACAAAAATAGCCACTCTTTGTGGCCTTCATAGATCTCACAAAGGCTCTTTAATCTCTCTAGATTGAGAGCGAAGACCAAAGTCCAGCTAAAATGGATGTGGGGGTTCCTCTTTGCCGATGATGCAGCCATTGTTGCCCACTCTGCTGAAGACCTCCAACAACTTATGAATTGTTTTAGCAAGGCCTGCCAAAACTTTGGATTAACAATCAAGCTGAAGAAGTCATGGGCCAGGGCATGGGCTCACCTCCCTCTATTACCATCTCCATACAAGAATTGGAGGTTGTCAATGACTTTGTGTACCTTGGCTCAACTATCTCTGACACCCTCTCCCTAGATGTCAAGCTGGATAAATGCATTGGCAAAGCAGATACCATATTCTCTAGACTCACAAAGAGAGTATGGCTTAATCCAAATTTGATGGCATATACCAAGATCCAGGTCTACAGACCCTGTGTCCTGAGCACACTCCTGTACTGCAGTGAGTCCTGGACCGTTTGTACATGGCAGGAGAGGAAGCTGAACACGTTCCATATGCATTGTCTCATGCATTTTTGGTATCACCTTGCAAGACAAACTTCCAAGTAGAGTAGTCCTAGAACGAGCTGGAATTTTTTGCATGTACACATTACTGAAACAGTGACGTCTACATTGGCTTGGGCATGTTGTGAGAATGGCTGATGGTTGGATTCCAAAAGGTCTCCTGTATGGAGAATTAGTGCAGGGAAATTGCCCCAGAGGGAGACCAGAGCTGCAATACAAAGTTATCTGCAAACGAGATCTGAAGGCCTTAGGAATGGACCTCAACAGATGGGAAATTTTGACATCTGAGCATTTAGCCTGGAGGCAGGTGGTTCATCATGACCTCTTCCATTTGAAGAGACACTTGTCCAGCAGGCCAAGGCAAAGGGGCAGTCCCAAAATGAGAAAAATCAGGGAGCTGGACAGGGGACATATTGTATTTGTCTTTAGAGTGGAAGGGATTGTCACTCTCGAATTGGCCTTCTCAGCCACACTAGATGATGTTCCAAGTCCTCCATACAGAGCACATTACCATAGTCTCTCGAGACTGAAGGATGCTTAATCTAAATCTATAACATCTAGTTAGAGCCCTTGTGGATGCAGATTCCTCTGCTGGACTGTTCCTGATCTTTGCAGAAAAAATTTTTTTTATTCAAACTCATTGTATAGTTCCTTCAGTCATTTCCACCCATTCCACACTTTTTCCCTCCATAATGTTTTTTTCAGTTCTTTATTTACAGTCTATAGTTAGGAGAGGAAGAAAATAAAACATAGGTCCATGAAATCAAAATGAAGTTCTCCTGATTTCATATCATTTTAATGAAAGCTCTGTTGCAGAATATTCAATTTTTGTTAACTTCCTCTAGCTGTGCAGCAGAAGTGTTGGGATTCACAGAGCACAATTAGCTTCAAGTTCTCCAGAGTAGTCCACCCCTTTTTCTGATCAACTACCACTTCCAGTCTTAATAACTCATTCTGAGAAAGAATAAAAGGTTTCATTACTTATAAATCAATTGATCAAACAGCAGAATAACACATGACTTCTTCAAGCAACAAGTCTCAATAGACTCATGGACTCCAACAGAATAAAGAGAGGAAGAAAAGCTCAGAACAGAGACAGGGCTTTCTTTGAGGCAGCGGAGAAACTGTTGGTTACTACTGGATAGACTGACAGTCATCCCAGCCCCCAAAGGTCCTTCCAAGCCACACCTACTAGAGGTAGCATGTGAGATTGCAAAAATTCCAACAGGATCCTCCCCCAACCACCATTAAATTTCTGAGAAGGGATGACTTTACCCCATTAAAATGCCTTTTTATTCAACATGGGGGATCACACATCATGCTGCTTCATGTGCTGCTACACAGCTTTTATTTCCAGGAAAAAGCAAACATTCTGGGTCTGAAGTTTCTTCACCACAGGAGCAAAATAAATATATAAATAAAACCTGGGTGGGGGGAGCTGCAAAGCTGTTGCAGCAATTTATACAACTTGAATGCAGACAGTATAAAGTAACCAGATATACATGAAATATACCTTCACGCCATTCTAGCATTTCTAATTCTCCAACTCAGGATTCTTTCATGATTCAATTTTATGTCTGCTCTGCCAGTCAGGTGTGGAGACTCTGGCTGCAAGGACATGAGTAATTTGTATGGGATTTGCTGCAGAAGTAAATTGGATGATTTGTGTGGTTTTTGTTTGTTTGTTTTTTAAAAAATCCTCAGCAAATGATAAAAGAAGCCAATGGGAACCAGCTGAGCCCTTTTTGCTTCTAAAGCACAGATTCCCCCCACCCACCCATTTCTGGGGATTTCTACTTTTGTCAGGCCAGAGTGATTTGAACAATATATTCCTCATGTGCTCTAGTCTCCAAAACAATAAGGGGTCATGACTCATTACTGTGGACGGTATCATTACTCTGGTGGGTGTGTTTTTTTGGACAGTGGGCCTACCTTTGCACTATTAGTTTAGCATTAGATCATCTTTTTTCCAGAAAAAAAGGATAAAAATTTATATGAAACAACTGTGATGAACTATAGCAGACCACTATGCTTCCATGATATGTGTGTATGTCTTTGTACATTTGGAAGTACCTTGGAAAAGAAGAGTCACAGATCAGCAGATCAAAGGAAAGGAATCTCTGGCACATCAAACAATCCCCATTCTGTGTGTGATCCTAATCTGCATTTTTAGAAATGAACCATGCTTATATCAATATCTGTTCCATGCTTTCTGTGCATTTGAAGAAACAGGCTATATTCCATAAATGTTTGTGCCAAACTAAATGTGTTAATATTCACAAAACATTTTGTTGTATCTATTCCTGCCATACTGTTAATATATTCCAACACATCTGTGGAGAAGCAGTTGTGAAGCAACACCGCAATCATTGCTGTGTTAAGCTGGCTGATTCCATATTATTTCAGATAGAGATATTTAGGAAAAGCACAGACATTTCTGAGTCTGTTAACTTTTGGATTGGCTTAAGGGCAGCCATGTTAGATTACACTCCACGTGATGGAGTGAGCTCCTGTCACTTTGGCCCAGCTACTCGCCAACCTAACAGTTTGAAAGCATGCAAATGTGAGTAGATAAATAGGTACCACCTCGGTGGAAAGGTAAAACGGCGTTCCCTAGTCACGCTGGCCACCTGACAATGGAAACTGTCTTCGGACAAGCGCTCGCTCTACGGCTTGAAAATGGGATGAACATTGCCACCTAGAGTTGGACAAGACTGGACTAAAAATGTCAAGGGGAACCTTTACCTTTTTAAGGGCAGCCACGTTAGATTACACTAGAGGCATATCCAGTCAGTGATTTGCTCATGCAATGGCCAAGTAGTTAACCCTCAGAAGCATACCAGTAGGATGTGAATGCAATTGTGACCTTCATCTCAAGTCTCCTACCCACTAAAACACAGATACAAACCACACAGATACAAACTGTATCTATCACTGGAGGTGACACATAGCCATTCTGACTACCTGTCATTGATAAACCTGACCTCAGTGCATTTTATTCCCTTTTAAACACTGTCCAAACTAGCGGCTATCACTACCCTCTTCTTGCAGTGGATTCTATAAGTTTACTATGCATTGTGTGGAGAAGCACTTTGTGTTTCTGGTCTTGAATCTCCCACTGCTCAGGCCATGACTCCAGCTTCTAGTATGAGAAAGGGAGAAAATCTGTTTCCCATCCACTTGTCCATACCATCGGCCATTTTATATCTGTCCATTATGCCTCCACTTCCTCCACATTTCCTAAATTGAACAGCCCCAAACACAGTAATCATTCAAAGGAAGCTGCTCGCATCTGTTCACAATATCGGTTTCAGATGTGGATTTACCGTACCAGTTTAATGTGAAGACAGTAATTTACACTCCTAAATGTTGTGTGCATGAGGTAATGTCACCAGGCTGTACCTCCTTAATTCCCCTCTTTTTAAAAATCATTAAAGATACATGAACTCTACCTTCCCTGCAATCCACCTACAATCATCCCTGAAATCATCCTAAATGCATAACGCTTCTCAGAAGAAACCATTAAAAAATGAAGAGCACCTTCTGCCCTGAAGAAACAGAGACCACAACTGGAGGAGACCCTATAAAACCATTTACTTAAATGAAACGGTTTATTTTTGTATATCGAAATGTTTCTGCAAGTGCAATGCAGCAAACATGAAAAGCATCCCTTCCTTCCAAACGAATGTCCATATTTATATGAAGATAGTTTGTCTCAATGCAAAGAGAATAAACAGTGTACCAGAACTAAATAAAAAAACAGAACGACTAAACCATTATTTCATATATATAATGGAACCAGTCGCTAGGAGGAAAGGCTCCTGGATCAACTGAACAGTGGAAAACAGAGACATGCAAGACCAGAGATAGACTCCATGACCCAATTTTTGTAGCTATCAGCACCAAGGTGTGTTCCATTACCCAATCAGAACCTGCTTCTTTTTCTCTACATCAATATCAGCCATATTAACCCACCAGGCAGAGTTATGCCCATTTCAATTTAAATGCAGTTGAAGACAGTTTTTTCTCTTCAGTAGACTTATTTCTCCATGGTGACTTAATATATATGAAGCCTCTGTCTTTAAAGAATGGCAACATTTTTCTTAACTTCTTGTGTGCATAGAATTTATCATCAGGGATAGAGGGTTTAGATTAAAAAAAGAAAGTTTCAGTAACTTCAATGGTTGCTTGGAAGAAGACATTTTAGCTATATCTTACAAACAAAAGGTGCACTTGCTGAAATGACCTCCTCTAAGCAACATTTGTGATATAGGAACCCTCTCCTCTTTTTCAACTGATCACCCCAGTGTGGGACAGGCTCAGCAGTCTCCTTATGTTTGTTTGTTTTTTTCCAGCTTAGAAAGGTGCAAGACTGTTCACATGGCTTGAAGCCATATATAAATACTGGATTTGGGGAACAATTGCTCCTTTTGTTTACATCAGAAAACCATGAACACAAGTCAACTATATTAGGGTTAATAAAGTTATATAACATGCAAAGAGTTTTTGGAAAATTTAACAAGCACTGAAATTATTGCAACCAAAAAAGAAAGAAAAGAAAAGAAAAGAAAAGAGAACCCCAAAACAAAGTTCCTATGTCTGTGTGTTTCAAAGGGGAAGAGGAAGTAACGCAACAGACAAAATATCAGGCAACAGTCAGATGGACCTCCAACCATTTCTTGCTCAGGTGGAGATGAGTCCTTTCTGAGCTCTTGGTTTCTACTATGGGGAATCCCTGAGATATGTGAAAGGAAGTTTCCTTTCTCCTTTTCAGCTCACACCTAGAGTCTGCATTTGGCCAGCTTTGTTAGACATCCTTGTCTTATCCAAAGAGGCTATTTGCACGGGCTTCTGAGTCTTAAACTCTGGGTGTAGCATCCTCAGAGATTCAAGAACACATCCAAGTAATCCTCATAAACAGTGCAGTTTCATTTTCTGCATATGTAGTTTCAGGCCATTACAGATGTCTAGGGGCAGAAAATAAGCTTCTGCACCTGTATGTCAACAGAGATTTTTGCCATTTTTCTGTGAAGACCAGGGAAGGTCACTCTTGAGTGACCATTTCATGAGGACAGGGAAGCCCTATTCATGATGAATTTTATTCTTTACAGCATGGTGCTCTATGTTTTCTCTATCAACATCTGACAGGAGTTTCATTGATACATTAAAGCATATAGAAATGCTTCCTCTTTGTCAAAAAGGTTAGGGTAGAAGCTTGAGACTTATGCCTTGAATAGCTTCTGCATAGCAGGTGCCTACTTCTCACAAGGAGGCCAGATGGTTCAGCTTGACAGTCATTTCAATCCTGTTCATTTCCTGTCTGCATGCAAATAGCAGTAATGATCTGTGAAGCAGCAAAATCTTGTGTACTGGAATGATTGTCTTGGGGAAAGGTTCTCTCCAAACGGACAAGGTGCAGTTCCAGGAAGTCCTAATAACCAAGGGAGAATCTCCAACTGTATTTCCAAGCATTTCTTTGCCAAATGGTGCTGGAGCATGATCTGAGTCTTAACCTGTGATGTGAAAGTGTGTTGTGTGGCTTGAGCTGCTTTTCTTTGAGTCTTCTTGGCATTCTACTGCTTATGTAGAGCCCCCATACTCCAGAGCTCCTGGGCTCTTCAAGGCTCAACCTGTATTTTGCGTAGAGTCCATTCTAGCCACAAGGACTCTCTTAGGCATCAGCCACCACTGATGGATCAACTTCCTCTCCTTGTTCCTTTCAAGCAATCTTTTGGTGGCATGACTGAAGAAAGTGAGTGTGGCTGGAGGAAACAGACACCTGCTTGTACCTTCTTTTCCAGAGGTGATGAAGGTGGTGGTAGGCAGAAGGTGTTGTATGAATTTCTAAATGAGAACTGGCACAGCAAATGGAAGCACAAGAAAGTGTGTTCATGTCTCCACACCCTTCTTTTCTTGAAAGATCTTCATGAATTTTTAGAAAATCTGAAAACCAGAGACATAGAGATTGTTCTGAAACTCAGTGGAAGTAGGTGGAAGCCATCCATTTGAGGAGGACCTACCTAGTCACAGAGCTGTCTCTTAAAATTAATAGATTTAATTTATAGCTGTGGCACTCTGAGGGTTCCCAGTCCTGATAATACGAATTTCTCTCCTCCTTTTAAACTAGAATATCCATATGCTGTGCTTACAGCAACAAGTTGCTCTTCTCCATTCTTCAGCATTCTCATAAAAATTAAGGAGCAAGATATTTGCTCCACTCGGTGACTGCTTGGAAATATGCAAATGAAGTGTGTAATCCCAGCAGAAGCTTGTAGGCAAATCTAGTAGGTAGAAGCTTTTGGGCCCATGCTGCATAGGGATAAGACCAGCAAGCTCCACGAATCTGTCTATTTGCCTTTTAATGAGAAATATCATGATTTGAATGGCTTTCCCCCCTTTTTTGGCATGGACACAGTAAGCCAGTCAAAGAAATTACTACAAAAACATGCCTTTGTGTGGTGCTTGAAAGTTGGGATAAAATTCCAGGGAAAGCAGAGAGCTGCCTGAAATTTATTTTACACCAGCCATAGTTTTTATGCTATAGTGGGAAAACCTGCAGGAGTGTCCACTTAAAATAAATAACAACAACCATAATAAGACATCTGGCCTGGTGGGATGGGATATATACTTCTCCAAGTGCAATCAGAACCTTAGACTGTGTCTTCTCTATAGCTTGAATATTTCCAATAGAGTGCTGGGCACCCAACAAGTGGCTGGTTGCAGTCATGGACTGAATGCTAAGGAGGGTTCTATGTGGAATCACACACACACACATATCAAAAAGAACTATTCAGTTTGTGCTCTTCCACAACTAGAAGCACTATAGGCCTGCCTTATTATCATTACTGTTAACAAAAACAGGCACACAATTATATGCGTTCAACAGAAAGTACCTGTTTTGATTTTGTGTTCATTAGTTTTGCATTCATTGGAATACTGCAGTGCAAGCCTGTTTCAGGCAAAGAAATATATTTTTCGATAGTCTCTAAAAGAAAAGTCCAGGAAAAGTTTGAAATCACAGTCACAGTACTGACACAGTAAGATGTGCAAAGTCAGCAGGAATACAGATGTCTCAGCTAGTCTAGAGAAGAGACCAGATAAGAGGAAAATGAAACCCCAAACTAAGCAGTTGACATATTCAAGACATGATAAGAACTAGAACTGTAATGTTTAGCATGACCTGTGTTCTGAGAACAAGCTTGTTTTCATATCTCCACAGTACACATTGTATTAAAAAGTGACTTAACACATATGTGTGTCTCTGCAAATCACGTTATTGTAACCTAGCCAAGGTGACATTGGGACAGTATTGCTGGTCAAACTATCCCTGACGTGAGAACTTCTCGATCTTATTCCTCATGTTTGTTGTGATTTGTGCCCTATAAAGGTAATTCAATTCGTTTCTATTGTTGAGCTGACATGATTTAAGTTATACTCCTGCCATCTCCTTTCTGCAGGAATTTCCATCTTTCAATAAACCCTATATAATGTAAAATCCAATTTATTGTGTCCAATTGTGGCCACTTCTCTTTCTCTCCAGGTACTTAAAAAGAGCTGGCTCCTGCCAGAGTAAAACACATATGTATTTTTACAACAAAATTGGAGAGCAGCAAGGAGACTTTGGTGAGTAGGATCATCTGCCCATTTCCCCCCCTGACAACAGTGCACCGGATGCCCATAGATTGATTTTCAGTCAAGGCCGGGGTCCTTTAGTGGTGGCTGGGGGAGAGGTGTCTCCTCCTAAAGGATCCAACTCAAAAAAGCAACCCACATCAAATTCAACTTTATTTGGCAATTCGGGGTTTAAAAGGAAGCTCTCATACCATCGCTGACCAGGTAAGAAAAAGGTTTCCTTTTTTGCCTTTTTATCTTTCCTTTTTTTAAAAAAAAACAAGTTTGGAACTCACAGGTTCAATGGGTTTATAGAAATAGCCATATAAGATATCATGAAGTTAGCAAATCATTTTTATTCAGGAATTTGAACTTAAGGAAGAAGATATGTGGTGAGAAGGTACATTTGTCTTTCTCCGGTTAGAACCACCTATGGCTTGAGCCTGACAAAGTAAAATGACTTTGCATCTCTCTGGATAAAGTGAATATAGTTTCTATTGGAAGGTGTCATGAGGTCCATTAGGAAGCCCGGGATACATTATTCATACTAAGGTAATGGACTGGTATTCTTTCTAGTGAGAAATTTGAAAATGCTGGGGGTTTTGGTTTATTTTTTAAATGCTACATACTGTCCTTGATAGAAAAATCTTTTGAGTTAGCTTTCTGTAGAGAAATAGCTGCACCAATTGTGAATTTTTCAATGTGGTGGCACAGTTGCTATGTACTATCAAGTTCCTTCCAAACTATGGCAACCCTATGAATAAGCAATCTCCTAAATGTCTGTGATCAACTGCCCTGCTCAGTATTTGTAAATTCAAACCTGTGGCTTCCTCTAGGGATTTAGTCCATCTGGTATTTTGCCTTCATCTTTTCCTGTTGCCTTCAGACTTTCCCAGCATTATCATCTTTTTCCAGTGAATCCTGCCTTCTCATGATGTGCCCAAAGTATGATACAGTATGGGGATTTTGAATGAGGGTCTCCATATGGGCAAATCCCACTTATAATAGGGAAGAGAAACTAAACTGGTTCTGTTCTGTTGATGATTAAAATTGCTTAAGACATTTTCATACAGTGCTGATTTTGGGAAATGTTGAGAACTATGACCAAAAGACACCAGGAAATGAAACTGCTGTCTTATGAAAATGACATATCATGCAAGGAGGGGGTCTGGTGCCTTGGTGGTCTAAATTAAACCTGTTTGAGAAATGCCTTTTAAACTAGTACAAGAAATTGCTAAATATGCAATAACGTGTTATAGTCTGGAGCACTGGTTCTTAACCTTTGTTACTCAGATGTTTTTGGACTGCAACTCCCAGAAGCCTTCACCATCAGATCTGCTGGCTAAGGTTTCTGGGAGTTGCAGTTCAAAAGCACCTGAGTAACAAAGGTTAAGAACCACTGGTCTGGAGGAAAGGGATGGATGCTTAAAGTTAAGTTTGTTAAGGGTAAGGAAAACAACAGGAAAGGAGGGTGGGCAAATGTGTATGACTTAGACTGTGAACTCATTGGTCAACTGACTGGTGAGACAGAGAGGGTCTTCAAGTACATAACCTTATGCTGCTAAATGAATTTTTTGGAGTTTTCAGGGTGTGGTGACCCCGTTGCCTACCTGGAGTTCTCCCTGTTGGTGCAGTTGCATAATAAAAACTTTTTCTTGCATTTACCTCAGAATTTGTCAGAGTTATTTTACTCTATGTGGATATTTCCATAGCAAGTAGGACAGCCTCAGATTCAACAGCGGATAGTACTGATAATAAGTTCACTAGTAGTTTCCAGTTTATGTGTGATGATATTTCATGGATTTTGTCTTCCACAGAGTCTGAATTCATTGCTGCATCTGAAGGATGGAAAGAACTGCTGTGGCTACAGAAGCTGCTTACTAAGTTTGGAATAAAGAGAGAGATGATGATCCAAGTGATGGAAGACAAGCAAAAAGTGAATGCATGCACCAAACATATTGGTGTGAGATAGTTCTTGGGGCATGACCTGACTGAGAAAGGCATCATCAAAATGTCACTCCACAGAGATGACAGCAGACATCCTGACAAAGTCTCTTTTGAGAAGCTTCTTCCAGAACTGGTGTAGAAAGACGAGACTTCAAGAGGGCAATTGCATGTGAATTTGAGAAGGAGTGTTGGAGTTTTTGGAACTTGCATGCTTCAGGTAGAAGGTGCAGCTGGAAGGGATCTTTTCTAGGCTTGGGTGACTGTCAGTCTATCCAGGATTATCAAATCATTCCCTCCTACCTGAGAATTCAAGGAGAGCTCCACCTCTCTGCTGAGTGTACTGTTTGAAGGAAGACTGTTGAAGTCAGTTGTTTAGTTTGCTGCTATCTGTTCTCAACTGTAAATAATGAAGTGTTTTTATTCTTTCTTCTACTAATTTCTCACAGTGAGTTACTGAGACTATAAGTGCCAGTTAATGAGAAAGTGTCAGACTATCCTTCAGATCATGATAGTCTTTCCCTCTTCTGCAAAGGAGAACTTAGTGTCCATTAAGGCTGTAGAAGTAGGTTTGAAGTTCATATCAACAAGTCGAGAAATCTCAAGAAGCTGAGATAGTTATCTTTTTTTAATATCAAGTACTATTATTATTATTATTATTATTATTATTATTATTATTATTATTATTATTATTATTATTATTATTATTATTATTATTATTATTATTATTATTATTATTATTATTATTATTTATTATTATTTATTTAATTTATATGCCGCCCACACTACCCAAAGGTCTCTGGGCGGCTTACAGCATTTAAAATACAATAAAGATATGTACAATTAAAATACAATTAAAATATATATAAAATTGCCATCAGACCCACAGCTAATATTATTTCAGTTAAAAGCTTTCTGGAACAGGAAGGTTTTGACCTGGCGCCGAAATGTCATCAGTGTCGGCGCCAGACGAATCTCAGTCGGGAGGGCATTCCATAGTCTGGGGGCAGCTGCTGAAAAGGCCCTTTGTCTGCAAGCCATCCCTCTTACCTCCTTGAGGGATGGCTCTTTCAAAAGGGCCCCCTGGCTAGATCTTAACTGCCGGGTAGGCTCATATGGAAGGAGGCGGTCCTTCAGGTATCCAGGGCCCAAGCCGTTTAGGGCTTTATATGTCAAAACAAGCACTTTGAAGTGGGCCCGGGCAGCAACTGGTAGCCAATGTAACTTGTACAGAATCGGCTTGATATGTTCCCTGGCGGCCACACCACTCACCAGCCACGCCGCTCGATTCTGAACCAGTTGCAGTCGCCGGACCGTCTTCAAAGGCAGCCCCACGTAAAGCGCATTGCAGTAATCTATACGGGATGTTACCAGTGCATGTGTAACTGTCATGAGACTCCGCTCGTCCAGGTAGGGCCGTAGCTGGTATAGTTTCCGCAGCTGGAGGAAGGCGCCCCTGGCCACCGAGTCCACCTGGGCTTCCAGTGTTAGACTGGGGTCCAGGAGCACCCCCAAGCTGCGGACCCTGTCCCTTAGGGGGAGTGTAACCCCATTCAGGGCAGGGAGATGGCCCTCCAGCCTGTCTGGCAAAGCACCCACTAACAGCACTTCCGTCTTGTCTGGATTGAGTTTCAATTTATTGACCCTCATCCAGTCCATTATCAGGTCCAGACACGAGTTCAGGACAGAAACCGCCTCACCTGGATTGGTGGAAAACGAGAGGTAGAGCTGAGTGTCGTCAGCATATTGCTGACTCCTCAGCCCAAACCTCCTGATGACCTCTCCCAGCGGTTTCATGTAGATGTTAAACAGCATGGGGGACAGTATCGAGCCCTGAGGAACCCCATGACATAAATGCCATGGGGCAGAGCAACTGTCCCCCAGCACCACCCTCTGGACACGGTCAGCCAGGAAGGAGCGGAACCACCGTAAAACAGTGCCCCCAACTCCCAACCCAGCCAGCCTATCCAGAAGGACACCATGGTCGATGGTGTCGAAAGCCGCTGAGAGGTCCAGGAGTATCAACAGGGTCACACTCCCCCTGTCTCTCTCCCGGCAAAGGTCATCATACAGGGCAACCAAGGCAGTCTCTGTACCAAAACCCGGCCTGAAACCCGATTGAAATGGATCCAGAAAATCCGTTTCATCCAGCAGCGCCTGGAGTTGCCCAGCCACAACCCGCTCCAACACTTTGCCCAAATAAGGGAGGTTCGCTACTGGTCGGTAGTTAGCCACCAGCCTTGGGTCCAGGTTTGGCTTTTTAAGGAGTGGTCGAATTACCGCCTCTTTCAAGGTGGTAGGGACCACTCCCTCTCTCAAAGAGGCGTTCACGGCCTCCTGGACCCAGGTGCGAACCCCCCTGGCTGATCTTCTAATTAGCCAGGATGGGCAAGGGTCGAGCGGAGTTGTGGTAGAACGGACAGATCCAAGCACCCTGTCCACATCCTCAGGTCTCAACAATTGAAACTCATCCATTAATACCTGACCAAAGCACGGTGCGCTGGACACATCCTCTGATTCTGCAGTAACTGTGGAGTCCAACCCACTGCGAATCTGAGCGATTTTTTCCTCAAAATGGATGGCAAACTCATCACAGCGAGCTGATAAGCAGTCCAGGACCTCCACTGGATTTCCCGGTTGAAGAAGATCCTGGACCACCTGAAACAGCTCGGCTGGGCGACATTCTGAGGAAGCAATACGGCTGGAGAAATATTGCCGTTTCGCCAGCCGTATTGCCACGAAATAGGTCCGATAATGGGCTCTAAGTCGTGTTCGGTCGGACTCCCAGCGGGATTTCCTCCACCTGCGCTCCAGCCGTCTCCCCTCTCGCTTCATCACCCGCAGTTCAGAAGTATACCAAGGGGCTGTCTGGGCTCGGCGAGCAGGGAGAGGGCGCTTAGGCGCAATCGTGTCAACAGCCCGGGTCATCTCCTTATTCCATAGGGTGACCTGAGCTTCGACAGGAGCGCCGACCATATCAGACGGATAATCCCCCAGAGCATTCAGGAATCCATCTGGATCCATTAGTCTCCGAGGGCGGATCATCTTAATAGATCCCCCACCCTTGCAGAGGGAAGAAGAAGCTAATAGACTAAACTTGACCAGGAAGTGGTCTGACCATGACAATGGGGTCACAACCAACCCCTCCACATCCAAACCACCATCTTCCGGTCCCGTTGAGAAAACCAGGTCCAAGGTATGGCCCTTCTCATGCGTTGGGCTGATGACACATTGAGACAGCCCCATGGTTGTCATGGTGGCCATGAAGTCCTGAGCCGCCCCAGTCAAGGGAGCCTCGGCGTGAATGTTGAGGTCCCCCAGCACCAACAGCCTGGGAGTCCTCAACACCAGGTCCGAGACTACAGTACCTCCGTCAGCTCAGGCAGGGAGACTGTTGGTATGCAGCAGGGTGGGCGGTACACCAACAGAATCCCTAACCTGTCTCGCGAGCCCAACACACAATACAGGCCCTCGAGACCTCCTCTCAAAGGGATAGGAAGCCTGGTCAAGGAGATAGAACTCCTATAGACTATAGCAACTCCCCCTCCCCGACCCTCCGAGCGACCTTGGTGCTGGACCGAGTACCCAGGCGGACACAGCTGGGAGAGGGGAACACCACCCTCCTCTCCCACCCAGGTCTCAGTAATGCATGCCAGGTCAGCCCCCTCATCCAGAATTACATCATGGATGAGGGCAGTTTTATTTTGTACTGACCTGGCGTTCATCAACAGCACCGTGTGGCTCGAGGGTTTGCTGATATGGTCACCTGATACCATCTGGTTGGGAGTAGGACTAGAAGAGGGGATAGATGTAAGATATCTAACCTCTCTTCTCCTACGCGGGCATGTTCTACCCCCACCGCCATTCCTTCCCCTACCCAGCACCACCTCAATGGCTGCCCCCTCCAACGCCCTCCCCCCTTCCTGTTCCATTAGATCCGCTGTGGGTCTCTTCTTAATTGATGGCAATTAAAAACAATTTAAAAAACATTTAAAACATATATAAAATAAAACATTTCTAAAGCCCCTTCTCTCCCCCCCCCACCAAGTCATGTGGCTCATGTTGAGAGGAATGAGGCAGCCTGGAGCAGCAGGACCTGGTCCTGCAGACACAGAGGGGGCCGAGCAGCTCTTCTGGAAAAGAGGGCTGGCATCCAGCAGGGGCCCAACCACAGTCCACTGCCTCTCACCCAGTGGCTGTGGCCGGCCGATGGTCCCTGGCTTCCTCCTCACGCAGGCACGCTGGTCTGGTCAGGTCCCAAAAGCAGCTCTGGCTAAGAGCTCTCTCTCTCCCTAGGCCAGGTGGCTGGTGTTCAAAGGGAATGAGGCAGCCTGGAGCAGCAGGACCTGGTCCTGCAGACACAGAGGGGGCCGAGCAGCTCTTCTGGAAAAGAGGGCTGGCATCCAGCAGGGGCCCAACCACAGTCCACTGCCTCTCACCCAGTGGCTGTGGCCGGCCGATGGTCCCTGGCTTCCTCCTCACGCAGGCACGCTGGTCTAGTGATAACTATATCATTATCACAATAGGGTGCCCTGCAAAATGTTGTGCATACTTTTCCTAATGGTCCCTCTGAAGAGGAATTGTACTTCAGTGATAGCCTCCTACAACAATTCTAGGTACAGGAGTCAACTGGAAGCCAGTCTAGGAGACATGAGCCTCCAATACACCCAAGTGCAACTGGAAACATCACTTCTCCTCCACTACTTTAACATATCTCTCAATCTCCCTGGCATCATCCACCTGACAAATGGAAAGACCAGCTCTGCATGTCAGAGCCCAGGCCTTGACGCCTTCTAATTTCCTTCTGGTAGGGATTGGCGGCTCTTCTGTACCAACATGTTGGGCAGAATTGTGTCCATCCAGATGGGGATGTTCTCTGCATAATCAATGTAAGCCCTGCTATGCACGCAATTGAATTAATCCACTGTGGGCTGCATCAAGATGGGTGGACAGATGGAGGCAGGCCCTGCTATTTGAATGATATGGCAAAACCTTCTGACAGATTATGGAAAAGTTACTGGTATGGATTATAGCTCCCCAAATCCTCCAGAAAACAGGGAGAATGGGCTTGAAGAGTGTACCCATTACAGCTGAGGTACTACTTGGTCTCCCCTCCACACAGCCAAATGTCTCAGTTAAGCACAAGCATGTCACTATTTTGAGAAGGCTTATGTCAGTGACTGAGGGAGAAGCATGAACTGCTCTAATGGTGGCTATTTCTTAATCTTACCCACTTTAAAACAAGAACTTGTCTCAGCTGTCAGATAGTTGGAAAACAGCAACATAGTCTGAAACATTGACAGAAAATTACCCACTTTGTTCTCCATGTATAGTTACTATACAAAGTCCTTCTTATAGGATTGGGAGAAAGTTATTGAAAATATGCCATGTATAAGTTTTGTCGGCACTGCTTTCAACACATAAGACAACAGCGTGGGAAGATCAGTAATGAATGTGTGGGAGCAGAAAAAGGAACATGTGATAAACAAGTTGTCAGGTGAAATTAAAAACCCAACATTTGCCACAAATTCCATGTCTACCACATGTCCCCTTTCTCCTTGGCTTATAGCACTGCTACAATATGAAATGTTCATTTTGCTTACATTTAGCTTGTATTCTAGAAATGAATGCTTACTTTTTAATTTTCCAGGGGGTGCGAGTATATGAAAAAACCTGGCTTAGTCTAGTGTTTCATAAAAACTGAACTCACAGCAAAATTTTATCAACAGAAACTTCTATTTATTTGTATAGGGTGGTATTTGATATCAAGAGTGGTGTTCCCACACTAAATATTTTCTGCAGATTTGTTTTCTATTTTCCTATGAGCTCAACAAAAATGAGAACAAAATAATTGATTGAAATCCTTAAACTGGAAATTATACTGTGGATTTGTGAAATAATTCCCATTTTTGTGATTTACAGCGGTGACTAAATCCTTCTAATTAAGCGAAAGCCTTCTTCATAATCACAGACTAATTCCATTTGTATGCTTATAGAGTTAAAAAGTTTTCAAAAAAATCCAACAAAGCAAAACAATACTCCCATTGGAGTATGAAGATTTAGATATACAAACCGGTAGTTTCTTGCTGTAATCCATGGATCTAGAGGAAGGGATTATTTCTTTTTTGCTTGAAATGTTTTGGCTTGAAAACAATTGTGGCTATACAGCAACCTTAAAGAAAAAATAAGAAAGACAAATATGTCAGTCCTTGACACTGCCGAAAAAGACCATGCCATCTGGATGTTTTGGATTTGAAACAGGTGCTTTGGGGACTTGGGGGCTAATTTTTGGCCCAGATTCTACACTATGATAGGTGACTCTGTTGCTATGTGCAATTGTGCATTGCATTAATTGGAAGGTTTGGAAGAGTCCAAGAATAGTAATTAGTCAGTTGGTCATGCAGAAAAGAGAGTAGTGGCTTCAAGCCACAGTGCTGAAGGCACAGATGGGCTAGGCCATCATCTCCTGCTCTCCATAGTACCTTGATAAACTGTTGCAGATCAAGGAAACAGTCCATCTTCATCCAGGTGTCTGGTCTGTTCAAATCAACAATATAAAGTAAAGAATTCAAAGTGGGAGTGAATGTCTTCCGAAAGAAAGACCAGCACATTTTCAGTGCTGGAAAGGCATCAAATATGCAAAAAAGTTTCATATTACTTTGTACCCCCTTTTTAGGAAAAAAACCAAGAACATTGCTCTTATGACTTTCCCAGGGTTTTCTAGGTAGTGAGTACTCTGAAACAGCTTACATTCCCTTTGTCTGGGGGGCAGCCTTGTTCTCCTTGGATGCACAGTGTCGAATCAAATTCCCAAACTCCAGCTTCACAGCTGGATACCTAACTCACTGAGCCCATTAAAGTGATATTTGTTTCTTATTTATTTACTGCATTTATATCATGCTTTTCTTCCAATCAGTTCAAGGTGCGTAATGTGAGACTGCATCAATTAAGGAGGACTGACAGATGTCATGGGATCATTTTGAACAAGTTGAAGTACCTTCCCACATTACACAGTGAACAGTTGGATCCAAGCCAAAATTTTGCACTATTTGCAATTCAGAAGAACCATTTTTTCCTACTCTATTATGATGACCATAGTAAGGGTAACTAAAGCATTTTGATGGTATAGCTAAATTCTAGTCTGACATAACTATAAACTGAAAAAAATATGATGCCTTCTTTCTCTTTTCTAGCATGTGGGCTGGTATGGGTAACTGTGATGGAGGAGTATAGTCTCTTTTCCCTCATCCAAGAGGGAATAATCTCTTCCACCAGAAATTAGGCGTATCTATTTCAAAAGTTTTCCTCCATAAATTGTGATGTAGTCAAGCAAGAGCACAAATGGTTGAAGTGCAAAGCCATTCCAACTATCAAGGATTCAACAACCCCTGCCTCCACTCCACACTCCCTTCCTTCTGAGCAAAGCCGCCATCCTCACAGGTACTAGGGCTGGGGATGAATTTTCTCAGTAACAATATATTATTGTGAGCTGTCCTTGTGGTGATGCAAATTATTTTTATGTGGTCAACCAATTTTCATAACCCTTCTCTGTCAAAAAAAGAAGAAGGCATATGGGTAGACAATTGTGGGTGTCCATGTTGTAGGCATAGAGAATGTATGCTCACCATCATCAGCTGCTGTTGTGCTGCAACTGTCATCAACTCTAGCCAGGATAGTGAATCATGAAAGCAGCAGAACTTGCAGTCCAGCAGTGCTCAAAAGCCACACATTCTCTATCCCTGTTATAAAATGTCTGGAATGCCTTCTGCATGTGTGCTGTTGTCTATAGGGTGGAAATTAAACAGGAGGTGCCTGATTCTCCATCACATAGACGAATGTCATTCAGATTTACTTATTTATGCATGTATGTATTTAAAACATTTAGAACTACAGAATGCATTAAAACAAGAACGAAAAGCCACCCCAGCCTATTACATCTATGTCCCTGAATCTCTAAAGGCCTTGGTGAATAACCATGTTTTAACTTGTTGCCAAAATGAAGTTAGTATAGGCACTGGTCAAGTCTCTAAGGGGAGTGCATTCCACAAATGAAGTGCTATAGCAGAGAAATCACTTCCACCGTGTCTCTGCATAGTGAGCTTTTTGCATGGTGGGACATGGAGCACCCCTACCCCAGCACGTCTTAATGATTGGGCAGGTGTTTATATGCAGAGGCACATTCTGATTTCAAGCCATTTAGGACTTTATAGGTTATCACTTGGAACAGAAACGTATTGGCAGCCAGTACTATTCTTTTAGAACTGGTGTCATACATGGTCTGAAATACGTTCCTACTAGCAGTTTAATTACCATATATTGCATTCACTGCAGCATCCATGTCATCTTCAAGGAAAATCCTATATGAAGTGCATGACAGTATCTCAACTGAGAAGGTACAGTGTATGAACTACTGTAGCCAGGCTGTTGCTATCTGGGAATGTTCCTAGGTAATGGGCTGATTTTATGAGTTCTCCTCTTGCTCTTTCTTCATCTATTTGCCTTCATCTCTCCATTTTTTTCATCTGCTAGAACTGACGTAGCAATCAAAATAGGTAGTTAATTCAAGATATCAATCTATTTACAAACAATAAGGAAAGAAAGGTCTGCTTTGTGAGGAATTGAAGGAAACTGGGAACTGTAGTCATGCAAAGATGGAGTTTGTTAGGTTCTGTATAAGATGAATTTAAAAGCAATGACATGTCATGAGACTGTTTTGCAGAATTGCTTTGCCTGGTACTGAGGGGCCCAGGAGAAGACCAAACAGCATACAGCTTAATTAGGAATGAGATCTCATATGAATTATGGGCGGAAAGTTGTGTTACACCCACTTCAATTTAATTGGTTAACGGCCTGGAAGTGTCATAAAGAAGGTGGTCTAAAACATGTAGAACAATGGTTGTTCATGTATGTGAAAGTAATGTTTTTGTTGGTGAAGGAATGTTGAGGAATGTGAGAGGAGAGAGGTCTGCCTTTTGAAGAAGAGCGGGGAGAAATAGCCAACTTTTAGATGTGAACATGTAGTCAGAGCAAAGATGATTACTTAGCAAAGACTTTGTTGTTCTTATTTTACTTAGAAATAGCAGATTTATTTAATCATTGTAATGGATGGATATGCAAATTTTATTTATTTATTTATTCATTGATTCAATTTATACAGTGTCTACTCGGGGCGGCTTACAAAAATCATAAAATATCATTGAATGACAATAAAAACATTACAATCGCAATTGTAATCAAAGGCAATCATAATCATAAAACATTTAAAAAATAATATAGTATGATCAAGATGGGAATGAAAGAACAGAAAGATATAATTCAAGAATTGACAGGAGGGAAGGCCTGCTTGAAGAGCCAGGTTTTTAAATGGCTCTTAAAACACCCAGCGAGGGAGCCAGGCGGATCTCTGTTGGAAGGCTATTCTATAGTTGAGGGGCCACTGCCAAGAAGCTACAGCTGTATTCTAATGAAACTACTTCATTTTCTTAATAAAAACAAATAATTCTTCACCAGAGGACTGGTCTCTTGAAATGGCAGGACTTACATCTGAAACCAGAGGATTTGAGAAGGTCACTAAGTTGGTATTGGAAAATGAGTGGTCCTACATGACAAGGCTGTTGTGCATTCTAAGAAAGCACACAGTCAATAGTTTATTGCTTTGAAAGCAAGTAAAGGTTACTTTTAGGATCAGGCTTTGTTGGCTGGGTGCCAACTCCAAAAACAGATGTGGCATTTGTCTCTCAGGAAGATTGGAGTCAGTGTTTGGATATTGAAACTCCAAGAGCACTCTGTTGATGAAGGCAAACCTTGGGCCCAAGATAACAGGTTAAGCAGAGTCCTGTATCAGGCAGCTTCAAATCCTCCCTTCTAATAAGCAGAGTAAAGACATGGAGGTTTTAGGGAAAACACCACGAAAGTTTGATAAAGACTTATGGCATAATATATTCAGACTTCATATATTATTTTTCAGCATAGATCAGGCATATATAGCTTGTGTATAAATCTCTTAGAGCAACATAGACATTCAAAGAAGTAAAGGCCACCAGACTCACAACTGTGTGGCAATGTGCTGTTCTTACTATTTTGCTTATATAGTAAGAGCAGCCTATCACTATACACAAAGCAACTGAACGTAGTTAGCCAGTTTGTTCCACCTGCATGTCATCAATCATCCATTTTATATTGACACTTACAGGTATGACTTTGCATTTGTCATCCATTTTACATTCACCCAACAATATTACATTTAGCCCATTGTTCACTTGTTTAGGAACAAAGCCTGTTCATGGGGCTTGTACTATGCACATCTGAGGCCTAATGGACCTACCTCAGGCAAAAAAAGGTGATAGTTTTGTGCCCACAGTGACTCCCTGACCCATGATTTAGATCTCTTTAGGGAGAGTGATCGTCAAATGTTTGTATGTATATTAACAGTGAAAAAAATTCACTAGGTCACACTATGAGAGAGGTGAAAAAAGTCAGATTTCCAAAGCAGAGAGAAGGATCCTCAAGCTTGAAAACAATTTATCAATCTGCAGATGCAAAGCAGATAAAGGTAATGTACTTTTCTATTTATAAGGTTCAATTTTGCCCTTCTTATATGGTTGAGACCATAGATCCCCAAGAGGTTAAAATGCATTCCCTCTGATATAGGGTGCCCCTTCTAACATAATGGGTTGTAAGTGATTGACATACCAGCACTGCAGAGTTTCACAACTGCGCTCCTTGGCTGCTACACATAAAATGGCAATACAGGGCTGCAATCAGAATTGCATATTATAATATACAGTATCATGTGGGAGTCTGCTGACTTCATTACAGCTGAGCAAGGAGGTCACGTAGGCAGAATGCATCCGCTGAATGCCTAGCTCTTTAATACAGTTAATCTATGCATGTGACAGTTGTTGCCAGGCAGAACGTACTTGATGCCTCATTGGTTGTAATGTGATTCCTATGTAACCTAAGTTCTGAAAAAAGGGAGGTACCAGGCGTGGCCAAGGAAGTTTTCTTTTCCTACAGGCACGGCCGAGCATGCTTCATTTTGGAATCCCTGACTGCAGTCTCCATTGTTTTTCTTCAGAGTACTCTCCCGTTTACTGATGTTAGAGCTGGACTCTGACATGTGGTGCCTCGTGTGACTTTGCTTTTTGTTTGAACTTGCTTTTTGTGTAAGGCTTGCTTTTTGTGTGAGCTTACTTTTGTGTAAGGCCTGCTTTTTGTGTGAGGATGCTTCTTGAGTGCTGCCTGTTTTTGTGAGGCTCATTTTTCTGTATGAGGCCTATATTTTTGTGTGAGGCTTATTTTTTGTGTGAGGCTCGACAACTGAACCGGCTTACACTTACCCACGCCCTGGCAAGTGGTTACAGACACGTCAAGCATCCTTAAGGATCCCGGGTGAGTGTTTTTTGTCCAGGTGGAACATAGCCATTATAGGTTCATCTTTGTCTTCAGCCCAGAAACAATATGTGGATGACCTCCTCTATTTGCTAACTAAAAATGGACACACAGTTAGAAAGAAAGAGGTTGAAAATTTAGTTTTTGCCATAAAACAGGGGTGTCAAACTCAAATTCATCAGGGGCCACATCAGCAGTTTGGTCCCCATCAAAGGGCCGGTTCCGCGGTGCGGTGCCTGCCACCGCCGCTGCCGCCGTCGCAGGAGAAGCAGCAGCGGGAGCCGCCTGGTAGGCCTCATCGGCCTCTATCACCCCCAGCGCAGGCCCTAGATAGCTGATGTATTTTAACTGTTTGTGTAATAATTACACAAACAGTTAAAATACATCAGCTATCTAGTTCTGCTGTTTGATAATGTTGCATGAATAAATTCACCTCTGCCTCGGTGCATTGTTATGAAGACTCCAGTGCAAATGAAGAGAGGAGATGCTGGTCCCGTTGTAACTCATCTCATCCAGGAAGAGCAGGATGTTAACTAACAAGTCACCGCACCAGGACAGGCAACTCCCGCCCTCCCTCCGCAAACCTCTCTCTGACACACACACACGCACACACATCCCATCACCGTGACCCAACCCCAGGAAGAACAAATCTGTGCAACATTTTCCACTGAAACAGAAAGTGGTGCCAGAAGAACGGTAAAGATTTCAAAAAAATAAAAATCTACCTGGAGACTCTCAAAAGGAAACAAACGGAAAAATAACCCAGATACTAAAAAGGGGTGGGAGGGGAGTAAAAGTGCTCTTTTGCAGCCGCCATTTATTCGTTTAGTTTCTCCAATTGTTTAAATGTGTGCAAGAGGGGGGTGGCAACAGCAGAGCTTTGGGCTTTGCAGGACCGGAGGGTCAAGGCGCAAGAGCCCCCTTCTCCCTACCCTCGGAGGCCAGGACGAATATGTGAAATTAAAATAAAATCAGGCTCCTAGATCAACGGCGCCGGCGGCCGCGGCATCAAACGGAGGAGCAGCGGCGGTGGCGGCGGCGGCCTCCCCTCGGTTCCATGCAAGGCTCCGCCAGGCCCCTCTCCCGCCCGCCTGCCACCGCCACTACCCGCCCGCCCGCCCCAAAGACATGGGTGCCGCCCGGTTGAGGGAGGCTGAGAGAGGCCTCCTCCTCCTCCTCTGCTGTGGCCGCCGCCTCCTCCGCCTCCTGGCGCGGCTGCCTTCTCTCACATTCCCGGCAAGTCGGCCTTGGCGAAGGAGGGGCGCCGAGCCAGCGAGCGAGGAAACAAGCAAGCAAGTGAGCGAGGCCCGGGTTGCCGGCGGGGTGCGGTGAGGAGGAGGAGGAGGAAATGGCGGCTGAGGCAGCTTAGCTTAGGCTTGGCGGCGCGGCCTTCCTCTCCTGACTCTGCAGCGCCCGCTGTTTCCTATTGTCAGTCAGTAAGTTGCGGAGCTCCCGGCCATGGCTCGCTCTCTCGCTTGCTCTCCCGTGCTCGCATTCTCCGGCTGACACACACGCACTCGCTCCCCTCCTCCCGAGGGCGAGCGAGCCAGCCGCCGATGAGACGCCGACAAGTTTTTTTCCACCACCATTGAAAAAAAAGGGGAGGCTGCAAGGCTGGCGGTGGCTCCGCGGGCCATCAGATGAGGTCTGGCGGGCCGGATTTGGCCCGCGGGCCTTGTGTTTGACACCCCTGCCACAAAAGATATGTGTCATTGGGTGCCAGAAAGTGGCACAGTAAAGCTGGAAGATTGGTGTAAAATTGGCTGCAACTTTCAGAATTATCCAAAAATTTCATCAAGTGCTTTTTACATGGTGTCAGGTCCGTGCTTGTTTAAAGGGACTGACACCCAATAACATCTTATTTGCCCAACAACAAGAAGCAGGCTGTTTTACTCTTCCTCCATTACCTCAACTGTTGCCATCTGCTCCTACAGTGCATTTAGTGTCACTGCCTTGTTATGAGCCGCAAAAATGCAAACCTCCTGATATTGGACTTAATGACAATGGTGACTTTCTTGCCCCTGATTTATTTCCAGCAGATGATCATGGTCAAGGTCTAATTTGTTTGCTGCAACAGTTGCTTCTGCTTTATTGGATTCGGGGGATTCAAGCTCCATACACCCGGGCTATCCTTGATAATTTGGCTCAACAACGCCTTCTTCCTGCTGATTGGAAAATACTCATTAGGTCCTCGCCATGACAAGGCAACAATCCATGAAGGAAAGGGGATACCAGATAGGTAGGAGTTGAAAATGGTATGCAGGGGACCTAATCAGATGAGAATTGTTTTCTATAGGAAAAGGGTTTTTTAGGCACTGTGGAAGTAAAGGCACTCTTACTCTACTACAACACTTGTGATGGCATTAAAGAATATAAGATTATATTCTTGATTTTAAAACTCTTTTTATGTTGCTGCTAGCATAGTAAGCACAAGATTGCAAGTACCACTGAATTCTGAACATATTGTGCTGCTTTCATTTGGGGCTTTGCAAACCTTGTGCCTAATGTTGGCTCATGATGACAGAAGTGTATCTTCCCACACTATTTCAAAATGGGACACCTCCCCCCCCCCCCGTTGTAGCCATAAGGTATATCTGCTAGTACCAAAAGTTCTGGAAACAAGAAAGTTTTCATTGGGCAAGGATATACACAGATATGCTTCAAGAGGTTCTATCCACTCTAGGTCTTTTCAAGTTGTTAAACTTTTCACACTATTCCATTTACTCTATCTCTTTTAAATAGAGATGCCAGGGTCTGGATGTTTAGACATTATATGAGCAAAACATGTGTCTTGACTTTAGGGTGAAGGCACATACTTCCAAGATCAGGGTATCAGTCTCACAGAAATCAATAGGATTTCTGAAAGAATGGCTGTATAACATTTTAACGATAAAAGGAATTTACAAACATGTTGATTATTTCACTTTTTCCTCCTGCTGTTATTATTGACACTTCATTTCTACTATCAGTCTGCATCAATGAAGTCAGGAAAATGAATGACACCTGCTTTCTGAGGGGATGAAACACTGGAATCTACAGATGTAAAGGCTGCAATCCTGTTTAGCAAGTCACAACTAGTAAGTAAAACATGTTGGATCAATGAGACTTATGGAGAAATTAATTCACCAAATCTCCGCTGATTCAATGGGCCTACCCTATGACTTACCTTGTTATACAACAGGATTTCAGCCAAACAGTGCCTCTTACTTTTTGGTGTATCCCCCCCCCCTCAAAAAAAAAGCAGCTAAGTCCTCTTGGGCTTGGAAAACAATTTTTCAAGACAAGAGAGAAACAGAAACACTTGGAACAAGAACAAGACCATATATATGGGGAACAAAGCCACTTGTGAAGAGAATTACACTGTTCGGGATATAAACAATATTCAACTGGAGGGTAGTGTCCTTGAGGAGAAGATCTCTTGAAGAACAGGAAAGGATCTCTGAATTAATAGTCTGAAAAAGGGTCAGCAAAGATGTGATAGAAAAAAATCATGCCTTCAGTGAGAGAGGAGAGCCCTCTAGGAAGAAAAAAAATGCCCTCCAAGAAGAAAATAAAGCTTTCAGAAAAGAAGGGAAAAACTTTAAAGAGGAAGATAAGAACCTAGAGGAAAAGAATGAACTTCTCCAGGCGTAGAAGAAACTTCTACAAGGAAGTGACATCATTGCACAGTTTTTTTTAAAAAAAGGAACAACAAGCTAACCGAACTGAGGTGTATCATTGATGTTTACCACGGATTAAATATTAACATGAATGGCTTTAACTTGGTGTCAGCATTTTTAATTTCAGGATGCTTACAAAACCCTATAGTGACAGAAGCACATGCTTTCTGAATTTGTTTCTTGATCAGATTTATTTTCCAATTGTCTGATTACAAAAAAAAAAAAAAAAAACCTTCACAAATTTACTAGATTCCCCACAACATAAACATTATATCTGCATGCCTGTTGGTGAGATTTTTTTTCTCCTCACTGTTTCACTTCAGCAAAACCCTATATTTAAATGACCACCCCAACACAT
Source organism: Pogona vitticeps (assembly GCF_051106095.1). NCBI lineage: Eukaryota > Metazoa > Chordata > Lepidosauria > Squamata > Agamidae > Pogona > Pogona vitticeps. The sequence continues at coordinate 140,317,128 of NC_135785.1, forward strand.
ACCTTAGAGATTATTTGGTTTACAGAAAATCTTTGTAATTTGTTTAACTGAGTGTTTTCCAAATGCCACCCAAAAAAGTGAGACATGTAGGTCACTATAGTCAGTATCCTACCAAGGGTTTCTTGAGTAGAAAGTCTCCTAGAACTGAAATGTGTGATTATGCTGCTTACAAACAGCAATCTTGATGAAGAGAATGCCATTTGATTGCATAATAGCAAAAATAGTGCAAGAAACACAATCCCATGTAACTTCACTGGCGGATCTTTTTATTCTGCAGAAGCTTGATAGAATACTGGCCAGCATGTTTTAGAAGTACATCCAACTCCAAAAGTTTCTGCCGCAGAGTAATTTCCATTGACCTCACTTCCTCCCAAATGTTTGCAGACAAAACAGCAGCCAACAGTAACATATGAAAACTGGAGAATAAGCAATATTTTCTCCATCAAACTGCAATACTTTACAACAGGTGTGGTGATGCTGTAGGGCTGAGATGAGGTATACCTCTTTGTTGCTCCTCAGTCCTCTAGCTCCAGTTATTGCTTCAGGTTGGCTGTAACAAAGCTGGCAATAAAGCAAAGCTAGTTGAATTATATAATAACTCCATAGCAGATTTTCACTACAAAAATATCAATTTGCATTTGGCAAGGAAAGGTCTGTCATCAGTCCTTATTCAGTCCAGTTTCAAAAGGCATAAAGCCCACAGCATTGTGGGGAACACACAACCCCCAACCACCCATAATTTCTTTAATCAGGAAAACACAAGTCTCTGAAGAGGGCAGCCTCCTGTATCCAAGCAAATAAGCTAGAACTCCAGTTATTGGGGAACTTGTTCATGTGGACAGGCCATCTGGGTATAGAATCCTCCCCTCCTCAACTTTCAGACAGCAGTGTTTCCATATTTTTTGGAAGTCGAAGAGTTGGGCTAGCTTCCTCCTTTTAACTTTGTGATCCCTACATTATTTAAAGCATAATTGGAGACAGTAATTTTCCCCTACTTTCTGTTTTCTTTTTTTAATCCACGTTCTTTCCAATACAGCTATGAAGAAATTTAAGAATGTTGATAAATTCTCAACTATATCAAACTCTAATCGACTAATAACTCTAATACAACTATTCCTATCATCAAGAAGATCATCTTATATGTGCTTGCTATATAGCTGTTAAAGATTAGCCATCTGTCAGAAAAAAATAAAGTGCAGTGAAGATTGGCAGGTCTCAAGGTGCCAGTTGAAATCTCAGGGACATGTTATGCTTCCTCAGATCTTTTTGGGAAAAAGGCAAGACACACATGCTGGATGAGAAGAAAGTATTTTTTCTAATGCAACAAAGTTTAAAGCTTAGATACCTATCGCCAACCTTTTCCTGTCAACACCAAAGCTCGAAGACAAAGCACAAGGGTATTTATATGTGCAATATATTTGTCCAGTGTTGGTGGCACTCTTTTATGATAGCTCCAGTCCCTCATAGGAGAATTCAGAAGGTGGAATCTCTGAATCATATTTGACACCTTGACTCATCACCTGTGGTGTCCCTCAGGGTTCAGTTTTGTCCTCTATACTATTTAACATCTGCATGAAACCACTGGAAGAGCCTTGTGGCACAGTGGTTAAACTGCAGTGAAAGATTCTGCTCATGACCTGAGTTTGATCCTGACAGGCTCATGTAGCTGGCTCAAGGCTGACTCAGTGTTCCATTTTTCTGAGGTGGATAAATTGAGTACCCAGCTCATAAGGGGCAATGTAGCTTGCATAACTGAATTTTAAATTGCCCAGAGAGAACTTTAAGCACCATGAGGTGATATATAAGGAGCACATTTTGCTTTGCATAATTGTCCAGAACATGCTTTGCAAAATTGTCCAGAATTTGGGGGTTTAGTCTCAACTGATGATATGCTTGTTTAGTCGTTTAGTCATGTTTGACTCTTTGTGACCCCATGGACCAGAGCACGCCACGCCCTCCTGTCTTCCACTGTTTCCCGGAGCTGGGCCAAATTCATGTTGGTCATTTCGATGACACTGTCCAACCATCTCATTCTCTGTCGTCCCCTTCTTCTCTTGCCCTCACACTTTCCTAACGATGATATGCAGATGATACCAAACTCCATCTCTCATTTCTACCTAAATCTGAGGAAACATTTTTGGTTCTAGATGGGTGTCTGGCTTGGATGAGGATGAATAAATTTAAATTTAATCCAGATAAAGCAGATCTGCCTTTTACTCCTAGTCAGTAAGAGGCAATCAAGAAATAGGGATTTAAACTATAATAAATGGAGTTACATTCCCTCTGAAAACACAGATGTGTGGATTGGGTGTGCTCCTGGATTCATCCCTGAGCCTAGATGCTCAGGTTTTGGTAGTGCCCAGGAGTGTATTTGCATCATTACAACTAGTATGCAAGCTGTGCTCATTCCTATAGATGTCTTATTTGGCCATAGTGACATATGCCTTAGTTACATCCTGGCTTGGTTACTGTAATGCATACATGAGGCTTCCTTTGGAAAGGGTTTGGAAACTACAGTGAGTGCAGAATGTTGCAGCCAGATTGTTAATCGGGACATAACCCCCCTATTGAAGCAGCTCCACTGGCTGCCAGTTTGTTTCTGTGCACAATACAAAGTGCTGGTTCTAAATCCCTAAACAGGTTGGGTCCAAGCTATCCCAAAGACCATGTCTCCCTTGCTGAGCCTGCTCAGCTGTTCAGGCCTTTCTCTGGTACTACCATTCCCAGAGGTTCCTTTGTTGAAAACAAGGTCTAGGGCCCTCTCTGTCACTGCTTTAGGACTCTGGCATTTCCTCCTATGGGAATCTAGGCTGACCCTGTCTTTGCTGGCCTTCTGTAAGCAGGCAAAGACCTTTCTCTTCAGGTAGGCATTCATTTAGTGATTGCTGTCTTTGGGGGGATGTTTTAAAACAGGACTGTTTTATGTTTGTTGCTTCTCTTATGTGCTTTTAACATCAAATAGTTATTAATATGTTTAATTCTTCTAAATGCTACAATAATTATTGATTTAAGTTTTGGGGGCAAATAAATAAATAAATAAATAAATAAATAAATAAATAAATAAATAAATAAATAAATAAATAAATAAATAAATAAATAAATAAATAAATAAATAAATTGAAGCTCTGCTAGTATTTGTGGAGAACATGAGAGACACTGCAGACTAAAACAACCGGGAAAATCGGCAGTAGCTGAACATGCCCTAAAACAAGCTGGACATAAAATTCTATTTCGAAATACTGAAGTACTGGACAACACCAGCAATCATTATGTTAGACTGCACAGAGAAGCCATTGAAATCTACAAATACCAGCACAGCTTCAACAAAAGACAAGAACATTTAAAACTCAAAAAGCCTGGGTCCCAGCACTGAAAAATACAACCTGCAAAAGGTCAACAAACTCTACCCAGCTACAAGAACCAGTGATCACCACACACAAAAAACCAGCTAACAATACCCATCAATCACAGTGACAGATAATCTCTCCATCTTATCACAACAATACACCCACAACAAAAAAATATGCTGATCACCACAATCACCCATCTCCTGAAAAGGACAAAAGCTGATTCCACAGCTATAAATACTCAACTATCAAAACAAACTGCACCAGAGCACAGACAGAGTTCTGACTCCTTTCCTCTGAAGATGCCAGCCATAGAGACTGGCAAAACGTTAGGAAAAAAAACTGTCAGAACACGGCCAAAGAGCCCAAAAAATCCACAACAACCAAAAGCTGTTTTCTCCCTCTGCTTTCAGGTTCTCATATTAACTGGTTCACCATTTTTAAACAAGATTCTGGGTACATTTACTCATGTACCTCTATTGTATTCTACAAATATTTATTGAGCAATAGATTATAAAGAACAGAGGGGGGGAACAAACCTAAGAGAGCCATTACACAAATTGACAAACAGGATATCTTTGAGCATCTTAGTCTAATGTTAATTATAAGATTTAAAACTTTTGCAACATTTACAAAACAAGGGCTAGTCCCAATAAGCAACATTTCCATGTCTACTTCAGATCCACTGGGCCAATACTGCAAATAAGCTGTGTGCATTTACACGAGTCTCTTCATTCTCATTTCATACCTCTGACAAATATTAGCCTCCTCACTTCTGTTTCATTCCTCCCATGTAGCTGCTAAACACAGCCCTGTCTGAAGTCCAGTAGTAAGTCACAGGTAGAGTAGGGCCATTGAATAGTGGATATTTGTTGAATCAACACATCTGTGTAGGTTCCATTGATTCAGGGGTCCTAATTCAGTTACAACGTATTACTGCATTTTGGAAAATAACCGTGAGATAGGAGGTATAGGAAAGGCTGTAAATTATGCTGATAGAGAAAACATACGCACAGGCAGGGATGTAATTATGGAATCCAAAGTGATAACTTGCAGGCAGATTTTTTCCTAGGGAAAAAAAAACACCAATAACAAAAGTATAAAGACACAGTTACTTCAGATACGTATAGCTCAAGATGGAATAAATAACGTATTAATGAATAGTCAATGTCTTATTGAAAACCTGAAAGCCTAATGCATGAAAAAGTGAAGTATATGATCACAAACATGGTCTATGTATTTTCTCTGCTGTAAGCAAATAAAATAATGAATACTGGCTTGTTATTTTCTGTTTTGGGACAAGGACAGTCCTGGTCCTGGGAACAGAATAGACAAAGTACTTCAGAATCGCTCCGAAAATAAGACCTAACCTGAAAACAAGCCTTAGTATGATTTTTCAGGATGCTTGTAATATAAGCCCTACCCCCAAAATAAGCCCTAGTTAAATGAATCCCTGCCCTCCACCATTGTGCAGCAACCAGAAGATGACATGACCATATTTGAATAAATGTAGATTGTTGTACATGAAAAAAAAACATCCCCTGAAAATAAGCCCTACTGCATTTTTTGGAGCAAAAATTAATATAAGACCCTGTCTTATTTTTTAGGGAAACACGGTATTCACCAAGTGGATAAGAAATGTATCAGTCTAAGGTACATTTTGAACTATGCTTATGAGAAGTAATTGTGTCTTAATACTTTTGTTATTGGTGTGCTTTTTTTCCTAGAAAAATCTGCCTGTAAGTTATCACTTTGGATTCCATGATTACATCCTTGCCTGTGGGTATGTTTTCTCCAGCAGCTACCAGGCCACCACCCCCTCTCTGGATGGCCCAGAGAGAGGATGGAGGTGGCAGAGAAGAGAGTTGGAGGTGCTGGGTTGCGGCCTCTATAGATACAACCACCAACCAGCGGATTGCCAGAGAAGCCATGCACTGGGGCTTCCCTGGCAATAAGTACACTGACAGGCACAGAAGCAGCCACCCAGCTCCTGGCAGGAAAGTTGGGCCATTGTCTCTGAGTATGTGCCCTCTGCCCTGCTGATCACCCTGATCAGATGGGTGGTGGACAAATGCTCAGAGGCAGCATCCTGGCTTCCCTGCCAGGGCCGCTGCCTCCAAAGGTGACACCTTGGGATCACAGTAGCAGCAGCAGCAGGTAGGATGAGGTGATGAGGGCCAATGGGAAGGGGCGAGCGGTTCATCCTGGCTTGCCAAAGCAAACAAAACACCAAGGGCAAAAAAGTTTGGCATTTTGTTTTGCTTGGGCAAAATTGGATCCCTTAAATGAGTTGTGAAAGAAACCATGAAGCATCCTGGTTCACTGGGTTTTTGTTCATGGTTTGATACTGAGTATGCAAATGAGGTGAAATGAGAAAGGGACTCCTCAAAGGTGTCATCAGATATGTCCTTTGACTTGCTAGGATCATACCTCATGCCCCTTGGATTACAAATCCTGGCTTGTCCAGCAACAAAAACCTCTGGAGGAAAAGGAAGACAAAGAAATGAAACAGAGCAATCAATCTCTCAGATGTCTCTTAGGGATGCAATTGACTATTTACAAGCTATTTTGAGCCCATGAATCATTTTTTTCTCCTGACCTTGAGTTTGAAAAAAGCATGCAATACAGATAACAGTCTCAAGTGGGAATAATGGGGTGGGTGCAGCCCCTGTCTCTTGTTAGCTATCACTCCCTGCTTGAAATAAAGCAATTATCTGGTTTGTTTAACAGAAGCCAAGTGGTACGAATGTGCTGTATGTAGTAGTGCATCCACTGTACATACACTGATCAAGATCTCTTTTTTTGCTGGTTTTGTATTTCAAAATAAAAATGGTGAGCCACCCTAAAAAAACGTTCATGCAGTGCTAAATCTGTCTTTGCTAATTGACATGCATGGAATGAGAATGAACTTCCACATGTAGGAATAGTATATATCAGAATGATCAATGTCAGGGACCGTACAAGGAAATACTATTGTCTTAAGACCTTATTGTGAGCTTCACAGAGAAACTCAACAGAATTGGTCATAGGTAGAAACAATTCCCCTTCATGGATTGCTGCCTTGTTGTGGCAAAGGATTTGAGTAATTCGGAGAAGTTATGGGCTATGCCGTGCATGGACACCCAAGACGGACAGGCCATTGTGGAGAGTTCTGACTAAATGTGATCCACCTGGAGCAGGAACTGGCAAGCCACTCCAGTACCTTTGCCAAGAAAACCCCATGAACAGAAACAAAAGGCTAAAAGATATGCTGGAAGATGAGCCCCTCAGGTTGGAAGACTTCCAACATTTTACTGAGGAAGAGCGAAGAACAAGTACAAGTAGCTCCAGAGCTAATGAAGTGGTTGGGCCAAAGCCAAAAAGACGCTCAGCTGTGGATGCGCCTGGAAGTGAAAGGAAAGTCTGATGCTGCAAAGGAAAATATTGCATAGGACCCTGGAATGTAAGATCTATGAACCTTGGTAAACTGGATGTGGTCAAACAGGAGATGGCAAGAATAAACATTGACATCCTGGGCATCAGTGAACTAAAATGGAGGGGAATTGGCAAATTCAATTCAGACAATTACCTTATCTACTATTGTGGGCAAGAATCCCATAGAAGAAATGGAGTAGCCCTCATAATCAACAAAAGAATGGGAAAAATTGTACTGGGATATATTCTCAAAAATGATAGAATGATTTCAATACAAGGTTTGTCCAAGGCAAACCTTTCAATGTCACAGAAATCCAAGTGTATGCACCAATCACCAATGCTGAAGAGGATGAGATTGTAAGTCTATGAAGACTTACAACACCCTCTAGAACTGACACCAAAGAAAGATTTTCTTCTCATTATAGGGAACTGGAATGTTAAAGTAGGGAGTCAAGAGATAAAAGGAACAATAGAGAGGTTTGGCCTTGAAGTTCAAAACGAAGCAGGGCAAAGGCTAATAGAGCTTTGTCAAGAGAACAAGCTGGTCATCACAAACACTCTTTGCCAGCAACACAAGAGACGACTCTACACATGGACATCACCAGATGGGCAGTACCGAAATCAGAAAGATGGAGAAGCAGCCAAAGATGGAGAAGCTCTATACAGGCAGCAAAAACAAGACCTGGAGCTGATTGTGGCTCTGATCATCAGCTTCTCATAGCAAAATTCAAGCTTAAACTGAAGAAAGTACGGCTGGTCAGCTATAATCTAAACCAAATCTCTTATGAATACACAGTGGAAGTGAAGAATAGATTTAAGGAACTAGATTTGGTGGACAGAGTGCCTAAAGAACTATGGATGGAGGTCCATAACATTGTACAGGAGGCAGCAACAAAATCCATCCCAAAGAAAAGAAAAGGCAAGAAAGCAAAGTGGCTGTCCAACAAGGCCCTACAAATAGCACAAATGAGAAAGGTGCAGAAAATTGAATGCAGATTTTGAAAGAATAGCAAGGAGAGACAAGAGGGCCTTCTTAAATGAACAGTGCAAAGAAATAGATTAAAATAATAGAAGGGGAAAAACCAGAGATCTGTTCAAGAAAACTGGAGATATTAAAGGAACCTTTTGTGCAGAGATGGACATGATAAAGGACATAAATGGTAGGAATCTACAGAAACAGAAGATATCAAGAAGAGGTGGCAAGAATGCACAGAGGACTTATACCAGAAAGATCTGCATGTCCTGCACTACCCAGATAGTGTGGTTGCTGACCTTGAACCGGACATCCTGGAGAATGAAGTCAAGTTGGCCTTAGAAAGCATAGCTAACATCAAGGCCAGTGGAGGTGATGGCATTCCAGTTGAACTTTGTATTCTAAATAATTTTAAATTTGATTCAGATTTTTAATGAACTGTTCAGCATTTAAAAATAAAAAACCATAGTGTCTCAATTACTCTTTGCAACATTAGTATGATTAAATTTGGAAAATTAATTACTATCCATAAATACATTGGTAAATTATCATGTATAATTAGGATGTTTAAATAAGATTAACTACATTTTATAATCATATGCTTATTTTTTCAAAAAACTAATGCTAAAATAGTATTCTAAGATATTCTAAATGGATTTACAGGGAGAGTATACACACAAATATGTGGTTATTGGGTGCTCATTGTACTGTTTGATAGATGTTACCCAGTGAAAGATTTTCCCTGCAAGTTTCAGAAACGTATTAAAACAATGGTTTTGTTTGGATAAAAGCTTCATAAACCATGCCCATCCCTACTTTCCTACTAGTTTGGACCTGGACCTACTGGCTTATACGCAGTCACAATTCCCTGTTATATCCAGAGTTTTCATGGTTTCCCAGGTTGATCCGAACTTCACATAGTCAAAATTAGAATCACTGAACAAAATCTGGTATGTAACAGAAAGAGAGAGGGGACAATGGAGGAGAAAGAATGTGTAAAAAATTCATTTCACACATTTCTTAATATTCAGATCAAAATTGCATGCATAACTAGTTTAAGCTGATTTTAAGAAAAATGGAAGTTGACAATTTGTGCAAACAAGGGGCTTTAAGTGTTTTATTCATAAACAAATGGTTTTGAATCATTATGAACTCAATCTTCATTGTGCTAAATTAGGGTTGCAACTTCTTTTTTTCTAATAAACTCATCATCTCCATAAGTTTAGTCTCATGCAAGCACCATGACTGCTGAGTAGTATCAAGTTCAATCCTCAAGTTAAGTTTGAAAAGGGGAGGGCCCGTCAGGGTTTTTTATCCACCAAGGGAACATCTAGTTCCTGTGTAAGTCTTTGAAAGGCTCCCATAAGACACTGACACTGGGTCATGCCTTTCCTCCCCCCCACAAAAAAAAAATCATCGAAATAATGGACAATATATGGCAAGCCCATTCTGCATTTAAGTGGTCACTCCAAAAAGGAGCTCAAACACTCTGTCCATATAAAGTGAAGAAGGAGCAAAACCTTGTTGGTCATCTGGGTCACAGTCATCTCAGTATAGAGAGAGAGGAGGCAAAACACCAACTTAATGTTGCATTTCGCCAATTTCTGAAAAGGAAGAGAAAGAATGTGGAAGTGTCCATATTTGCGCATCAGAGGGAATCCAGAAAGTAATGTTCACTGGTTCAGATCAAACAGAGGAATTATAATATATAAAACATTTCTTAAAGTAAGGCACCAGGGAGATCACAAAAAGTCCCAGTACCATGCCTTCATGAACCTCCTTGTTTATTTTTGTGTGCTCTATGTTCTCCATTCCAATTACTGACCTCATGTTTTTGGCCCTCAATGCAACCCTAACCATTGGAATATGCTAGCCAAACATAAACTTATCTAACAAATAACTGGCATCCTCCCTCTTCAGATATGTTCACATCCAGTTGGCCCGTACTGCTAGTTTAATTGGACTGGGGTTCTTTTGGAGGATCAAAGGGCCATTGGGGGTAATGTGCTATCCATGGTACCTCACCCATAGCCATCACTGGATATTTGCCCCATGTCCTGGTGCTCCACGGCCAGGACACAGCCGCTTTGTCAATTGCCAGTGTGAACACAGTCTCACCTGGCTATTGCTCAATGAGTCTGCATCTCCAATGCCATGTGTATAGTCTGGACTTCCCCCAACCCCTGGTGTATCTGGGTCTCAGTCACTGCCTGGGCCTGGGTCTGGGTCTTCAACACTACTCTCAGGAACTGTGCCCCCACCGCTGCCATCCCAGATGCCCCAGGGAGCTAACGTTCCAATGAAGAAATGCAAGACAGCATCTCATCAGGTAGTTGTCCAAAATGGGATGCCCTATGTGCCTTGGAATCCCTTTCTGCTGTAGCATGGGCCCCCTCCCAAGCTTAATATAGCATTGAAGTCTGGTCATTCTTCCTCATCCAAGGAGGACTGTGCAGGTCATGATCTTTACAATGCTTTACATTTTACAGGGTGTTTACCCTTGCTACACACATGTCCCACTGACTGAAATTGGAGTAATAAAATCCCCACAGTGCTGACACCCAGAAGTGCTCCCATTCTGTGCTTCCAATGCATGAAGTGGTTTGTGCTGATCTGGTTCTTTAGGAAGCTCACAGCAGCAGTACCAGAATTGCTGTATGGTTTGTGGGTGATGCAGGGGAGCTGGGAAGTCACAGATAAGTAACCCCAGTACATGGCTGTAGTTAAGGGCAGCTTGGGAGGTGCAAATAACAGGAGCAAAAGGAAGCCCCCTGGCACATCCCTGAGGAGCAAGGAGTGTGGGTGATGCCCCAGCATAAGGAATTTTGTGGGTGTCTTAAGTCATTTAAGACACTAGTCTGTGGGTAGTTCTGTCATACTTTGGGCTTTACACTTGTTGTGGTTGCTTTTCACCCCTACCCATTCAGCCTTCAGGTGAACAAGTATGGACCCTAATTACCAATGTGCTGTACCTTTTTGTAGGTGATGCAAATTCGGTGCCTCTGGGTAGAAGTGTTGTGGGGCATCGCTTCCTACTTTCAGTGAGTGCAAGATGGGACCAAAAAAGGGACAGAGACCTAGCAAGGTCAAGCACCCTTTAAAGCATGAGGCACCAAGTGGTTCCTTACACACACACACACACACACACACACACACACACACACACACACACACACACACACACACACACACACACACACACACACACACACACACACACACACACACACACACACACACACTTCTCTTCTGATGAAGAGGAGTGACCAGACTTCAATGCAATACTAAACAGGCTCAGTGCTTTAGAGAGGTATCATGCAGCAGGACCACCGCCCAACCCCTACTATGGCAGCCAGAGAGGGATTCCAAGGTGTACTGTACAGAGCAGCCGAACTTACACAAACAGCTGATTAGATGTTTATTCAGACACCTTCAGTGAAATCTGGTTATCAGTTTCAATGCTATCCAAAATGTAATTGTCCTCATTCATTCATAGATTTTTCTTGGAAATTTTTCTATTGTTCTATTCCCTACACACAAGGTTCTCCCAGATATTGGGTGTGGTCTTTTTAGATGAGCAAGGTCTGGGTAAGCATCTGGTCTTCAAGTATCCAAACAGCTTCTCAGTATTATTACTTCTGCTGCTGGCTGTTGCAGCAGCAGCATATCTTAGATGATGAGGTAAACTCTGTGTGCCTTAATATTTTTGGAGTACATAACTTTAAAAACTATTTTAGTGCACCCTCCTTTTGATGAATAGAGGGCATAAATAATTTCAAGTGATTGAACAAAGAAATAAACACTCCCATCTAATAGAGGAAAAATCTTGTCAGGAGAGAATTAGCTGTGATAGTGAATTTGTCCTGCTTTACACGTAATGGCTTCCTATAAGGATAGAAAGCAATTTAAACACAATGAAGTTGTACAATGCTCTCTCCATTAATCATTTATAGAAGTCCTTGTACTTTATTTTATGTTATGGTAAGCCTCTGAAAGCAGCCTTTGAATGAGTGACGTAGCACATATTAAAAATGAATAAATAGCACATTTTGCCAAATACTTTTGCTAAACAGTAATTTTAAACTGCTCTTCAAAAGCCTTGGAGAGCAATCTGTTGACTAGCTATGGATCCATCTCATATCCAAGCTCTTTTGTTTGAATTGTGTGACACACACTACATTTTTCAGAAGTAAAGGCCAAGATACAATGCTTTTCCTACTTTTCAGGGCACTCAAGGGCATTTGTATATTTAAAACACTAAAAAGGGGTGGGGTGGGGGTTGAATCCAAGGACATAAATGTACTTTGTGTCTTATCATTCACCATGTCTGGGAACAGGTGGGGTGACTCTTGGGGGCACAATAAGGACCAAGTGGATATTGTCCAGCTCCAATAAATTTCTTGACATTGGGGGTTGAAGGAATTTCCTGGTTTTGCTTTCATTTTTTCACAAAAGAAAAGCAGCCAAGACTTTAGCAAATCAGGGGTCATGATCTTCCTGTCACCCTCATCGCTCCTATTTTGCTTGAAGCTTCCATTAAGAGCTTGAGAAAAAGATTTAGGAAATTATTTGCATTTCAATCAAGGCTGGTTGCTAAAACATAATCTTGATAGTGAGCCATGCTGGTGGAATTTCAGAAGTACATGATTTAATCAGAAACCAAGCACTGAACAATTGTTCTATCTGGTAATAGTTATGGGTGTGTGAATACAACCCTCTTTGATTCAGTCCAAATTATTTGTTTTACAAATAGCATCTGATTCTTTTCAAACTTTCAATTTATAGCCTACTCACGTCAATTTTCAGCCTAATATTCAAAAGTATTTATCCACATTTATATGGAGTGAACAATGGGTGGGAGAGACTTATGAAGTTTGGGGAAATAAAGAACTCTAACTTGGAAAGTGGGGGGGGGGGGAAGAGTTTGAAGTTAAGTGCCATCAATACTGCTCATCCTTTAGTGTACAGGCAAAGTTCCCACCAGTTATAGTAACTGCAAATTACTAAAATCTATTCAAGGAAAGTTTTTTGAAGATGCAAAGAATATCTTTGCTTACTATGTTAGCTGCCCCACTGAGTAGAGTACCTGTCCCACATTTGTCACCTACCTTATCTGGAGCACATACAACATTAAAAAAAGTAAATCATACAAAATATGAACTTGTCTTTAGTTTTAATAAGAGGAAAGTTGGACTTTTCATTTATTTTGGGGAACTGCAATTGCTCAAAACTCACTCCAGGGCTACTTACTCAGGAAAGAAGGGGAAGAGGGAGTGTTATGTCTCCCTCTATTCTCTTTCAAAGTAAAATCTTCCCACCCAATACCCACCTCTTGATTTCAATTTTCATACACTTAAATTTCATCTAAATTGAGTTGAGTGTAATTCATCTTTGGGGATCATGCTAGGCATTAGGAGCAAGCATTTGAGAAAGAAAGATTCAACTCACTATTTTATTTCCTGCTGAAGGAAACTGCTACCGGCCAGATTTGGGTTTTGGTTTTCCAGCAAGGAATCAGGCATAAATGCAACAGCTGAACCAAAGATTCAATTTTATTTTAAAGAGTGAAGAGCAGGAAAGGTCAGCTGGAACTTCCCTTAAAAGCAGAGAAGACCCCCAAACATATAGTATACACACATTTTATAATGATATGGACAAAGAGGCATAAAATGCTATGATTCTATTGGTCAACTGTACCCCAACTTTGGACCCAGTCCCTCATTGGGTAATTGATGCCAACTATGCTAATCTATTGATTACATGTAGATATGCATATTATGCCCCCATCTCTCCTTGACCTGGGCCCTCGATGCGCCTGAAAGTCTGGGGACAAGAGTGTCCATTTTTCTTATCTATTGGTATGTTTATGTGTCTTCTTCCTGGGCCCTGATATATGGCTTTCAGTATTGTGAATCACTCGTGAATGTTACTTGTTGGCTTCCTCCTACAAGCACTCCAATGATGGACCTTCTATTACATCAAAAACATGGATAGGCAGAGATGGAGTTACATTGTTATTCTATGTCAGCTATAAATACTTATAGTGAATGTTTCAGGGTTAGGTCTTTCTCTCAATGTATTGTCAGTTCTAAAATGTAGTTTCATCTTTTCTCAGTATCAAAACCATCTAATGCATAGATTCCATGGCCTGCTTTTGTTCCTCTCTTTCCCCAAAAGCCTAATAATATAAACATAAATTGTTGATATTATTAGGCCTGCTTTTGTTCCTCTCTTTATCCATGGCCTGCTTTTGTTCCTCTCTTTTCCTGAAAGCCTAATAATATAAACAATATATATTGTTTATATCAGAGGTGGGATTCAGTCGGCTCGCACCGGTTCTATAGAACCGATTCCTAAATGTACTATTGGTTCGTAGAACCGTTTGCTGGCCTGAGATGAATGAAGGAGGAGGGGCCAGGTGACGAGCGAAGAGCGGGGGCACAATTAGCTGCCTCCCTTCCACACTGAGCCTTCGGAGGTGGGGTGTGGGTGAGAGAGATAAACCCTGGAAAGAGCTGAGGCATCACTGGGGGAAAGGGGGGGGGAGGATGAGTCCTTGACATCACTGGAGGAAAGCCCATGGCCTCAAGGCAGAGAGAAGGGTGATTGACAACACATGAGGGCAGGACACAGAGGGAAAAAATTCTGGGGTGAGACCGCTTCAGTCAAACACCCAACCATCCTCGTTTTACTATGATTTTTTTCTAGTTAAACATAACATATAAGACTGTTGCTCTGCCTAGAAACAGTTTTTTTTAATCTCAGAGAATATCCAGGGCATGAACTGGTCTCACTGATCCACGCAAGGTATGGAATAGAAAAAAGTCACACCACAAAGAGATCACACACCCAAACACTTCCTCCTGCCCCAAAACTGACAATTTCAGGAGACAAATGGCACACAGATGGCCCAGGCCACTCTGTAAGAAGGATGAAGACAGCTATCAGTATTTTAACACTAGTAAGATTTACTATTCTTGAAGGCCATATATCCAGGGCCAAGAAAGGAAAACACATAAGCATACCAATAGACATAATTAAGGGGAATTGAAACTCTTCTCTCCAGACATTCAGGTGCATCTTGACCAACATGGGGGGGCTGGAGGGATTCCAAGGGGGAGGGACCAAGGCAGCATTCTCCAGAAAAGACATACACATGAGAGCATACTAATCAAACATTTGTTGACATTGGTTGTTGTGGGTTTTTCTGGGCTCTTTGGCTGTGTTCTAAAGGTTGTTCTTCCTGACGTTTCGCCAGTCTCTGTGGCCGGCATCTTCAGAGGACTGGAGTGTTGAGATTGGTTTCAAGCTTTCATTTTTGAGATTACTTTCAAATAAGTATGCTTCTTTTTGTTCACAGGATTTTTTAAAAAATATAAGAGATATGCAATTTTGCCTATGATGAAATACAGATATGTAGAATGGGTCTGGCAGCAAGGGACTGTTAACCATTACTTAAGGGACTGCAGAAGCAGAACAGAGGTGAGTCCTCTTGAGAGATTTCCACCCTCGGGGATATTATACTACATCAGCTTGTGGAGCCCTTGATGGGCAAAATGGCTGCCCAGATAATAATTATATATATATTTGAAAAAATTAAAAGTGAAAGGCTTTTATCCTGCCAATCAGCAAAACTTTACCAAAACTTGATAAACTCAACATAAGACCCAGGGACTGGCAGTGCCTTGAAAATACTTGTGAGTGCAGTGGCTTTTCATTGAAGAAAGTCCTTAAGGTAGAAAATAAAGCCTCCATCAAGAGAGGCAGTATATCTGCCTACCAGGTGTTGGAAAGCATTGATTTTATTTGATTTCTCACTCTCATTGGTTTGATTTTATCTTTAACCATAATCTAAACCTTTACATCATCTTTTAAGCTCAACCCCTGTTTGGGGGATATAATACCTAAAAGGCAAACCATGTCTGAGCATAAAGCCAGCTTTTTATTAAATATTTCCCTGCCTTAGCTGTTTGCCATGCAGTCTTGACTCTGGCAGGCAAAGACTTTCCAGGTAGGCTTTTAACATGTAAACTGCCCTGGAGAAATGGCTTGCCCTTTTATCTTGTAAAATATATTTTCAGAATTATTTTAACAGGATTCCCTTTAGGACCTTTTAGCAATTATTTATTTGTTATTGCATTTTTATGCTGCCTTATAGTGGGATGTAAAATATATATATATATATATATTTATCATTGTGTCAGTGTTTGTGATATTAAATCGTTTGTGAGCCCACTGCAGTTACTCTGCAGGGAGAAAGATGGGTTACAATTTTTTAAAAAAACAAACAAACCCAGGCTCCAGGTTTGCCCTAAGTGCCAGAGTTTAGAAAAATGGATACTCCTATTTTTTTAAATAAATAAATTCCTGAACTTTGGAGAAAAAAGGTCAGAAGCCTGTTGGTGATTAATTAGTTATGCAAAATTAACTTACAGCAACTCTAATAGGGTTTTCAAAGGAAGTATACATTTTAAAGAGTGATTTTACCATTTCCACTCCTAGTGAATTTCCGTGGCTGAGTGAGAATTTGAACCCTGGTCCAAGGTTGGGGACCACTGCCCTATAGGACATGAGACAGTTTTCTCAGTGTTTTGGGGGGTTTCCCTGCCAACTCATGCTGCAATTTTAAAAAAAAGATAACCATTTATTTTGGCTCCTAAAAGCACAATTTGAGTGGCCATACCTCTGGAGGAGGTGCACCATCAAGAGCGGAGAACCCCTTCCAGTCGATGATCAATTTTGACTTTGGGGAGATTGTGTTGTTTACATCCCAGTGATGAAGAAAGAAAGAAGGCCAAAGAGCAGAACCAGCACTACCACTGCATTTTCCCTGCAAAAAAATTATTCTGCCAGCAATTAAGGGAATTATGTATTTGCAAAGGCTTTCACGGCTGGGATCTGATGGGTGCTGCGGGTTTTTTTAGGCTCTTTGGCCATGTTCTGAAGGTTGTTCTTTCTAACCTTTCACCACAGAGACTGGCGAAATGTTAATAAAAACAACCTCCAGAGCCCGAAAAACCCACAACAACCAATTAAGGGAATAACCTTTCAACTTTTTGGAATTGGCAGGTAGATGCGGGGAATCCATACAAAACCTGTAGTTGCTGTTATTGTTATGTGTCGTCAAGTTGCCCCCTACTTAGGGTGACCCTAGGAATGAGCAATCTCCAACATGGCCTGGCCTCAACAGCCTTGCCCATTTATTGCAAACTCAAGCTTGTGGTTTCCTTAGGGAGCAGGTCTATCTTGCATTTAGCCTTCCTCTTTCCCTGCTGCCCTCCACCTTTCCAAGTATTATGGTCTTTTTCCATAGATTCCTGCCTTCTCATGATGTGCCCAAAGTAGGACAGCCTCAGGTTTGCTTGTGTTTTTTTTTTGCCTCCAGAGATAATTTAGGCTTTATTGGATCTAGAACCCACTTACTCATCTTTTTTGACAGTCCAGGGTATCTGCCATACGATCTGATCAGGCCAAGGGTCTCTGCAAAGATGATCATAATTTTCTTAATTGGGACAATCCTCTTTGAAGAGCCACGTCTCAGCAAGCTGTTTTAAGTTTCTGTTGTTGTTACATGCTATCAATGTCGCCCCTGGTTTAGGGTGACCCTATGAATGAACAATCCTGCACAGCTGCTGCAAACTCAGCCCTGTAGGTTCTCTGATGGTGTCAATCCATCTTACATTTGGTTTTCTTCTTTTCCTGTTGCCTCCAACTTTTCTACAGAACCTAGAATGGGGAGGGATTAAATGATTGTGGCATTGTTCAGAGACCAGTTGACATCCCAGGGTGGCAGCCCTCTCTTGCTTGTGTACAGAAAAAGCTTCATTACTATTACTGTTGCTTTGTGGTATAAACTTTTTTTCGGAAGGGGTCAGAGAATTTGAGAGTTATTAAGTTCATCTTCACTTTACATGTGTGTTACATACTATTCAAGATGACCCTAATGGGCCTTTCAAGATAAGTGAGGTTTTCCTTCCTCTTCCTTCTCTTCTTCCCACACAACTACCTTCCTTGTTTCCCCATACCAGGGAATAGAGATTAAACCTGCACTGCATGGGGTTACACTCTCCCTGAAAACTAAGGCTTGTATTTTAAGACTCTTTCCTGAGGACTTGTGTGGGGCTGAAGAAGAAAAGGGGCAGAGGAGGACAGAGGGGATGAAAATGGAAGGTGGAAATTTGGGGGAGACAGTGGAGGGGGGAGAGTCCTATGTTTTTGGTGAAACTGCATCTGATCGAATCTGGGAAGAGGGTCTTCCTTATTCTCGTTCGTAAGGGGCTGGCAAGGATCTGTAGGGAGAAAAGTCTGGGTGGTTCTTGTAGGGGTTTAGGGGGCAGAGAGGAAAGGGGGTGTCCAGGGGACATGCTTTGAAGCAAGGATTCCTCTTAGGGAATTGCCATGGGACCATGATTTCTGTACTTAGGGTGAGACTGAGATGTATGCTTCTACTTACACGTCCATAAATAAATGTTATTATTACATTTTAAAAGATATTTAATATTAAAAATCTTCCTTTAAACATAATCTAGTTGTCTGTACCTCTTTTACTGTTCTTATTGCAGTATTTAATGCATGAATTATTAAACTACCTTTTGGTATATCTTTTGGTTTAGTTAAAATGGTCATTAGGACATAGAACCTGTTGTTAATTTATTTGAATCCAACAACTGGTTTGTTGTTGTTTAGTCATTTAGTCGTGTCCGACTCTTCGTGACCCCATGGACCAGAGCACGCCAAGCACTACTATCTTCCACTGCCTCCCGGAGGTCTGTCAATTTCATGTTGGTTGCTTCGCAGACACTGTCCAGCCATCTCATCCTCGGTCGTCCCCTTCTCCTCTTGCCATCACACTTTCCTAACATCAAGGTCTTTTCCAAGGAGTCTTCTCTTCTCATCAGATGGCCAAAGTACTGGAGCCTCAGCTTCAGGTTTATATATATTTCCTTCCTACAAGAGGAGGGAAAAGAAAAACAGATAAATATGAGACAACTCTAAAATGTCAGTGCCACTGAATGAGATCAAGAGGCAACTTCATCCCAGCATGAACAGGCAGACATCTGATGAAGCAGTGGAGGCAGTCAGAGCACTTTGACCACAGTTATGGAGGTCATTTCTAAAAGTAAAAGAATTCTACATTTGTTATTCCTGCTCCTGCTCCTTTCTAACTCTCCTTATACTTTCAGATGCTGCCTTCATCAAGCGCAAGGCATGCAGGCTGGAGGGACCCCAATCCTCAGCCCCTGTGTCAACCCCAGTGGGAGGCAACAACAACAAAACTGTCCTATGTTTCTTCCCTCAGTTTGACACTGGGAGGAAAACAAAAACAGCACTCTTAGAGCCCTGCCTTGCCCTTTAAGCAGCACCAGTGCTGGCAATCCCTTCATCTGAAGTAATTAAAGCCTCTTTAAAGCTGCAGACAAGTCAACTCTCATTGATGGTGACAGAAAATAATTCTCCATCTCACTAGTGAGGAGAGAGAGAAAACCTTCTGTTCCTGTCCTCATGTGATGATGAGATAAACAAGGAGTTACATCCATATGCAAAATGCAAGAAGCATCATAAACTCCACATATAACTTAAAGGAGGATGCAAAAAGCTAACCCAAATAAACAAATACAGTGCTTAAGAAGGTTTTCAGCAATTTCCAGAACCACTTTGATGGGTTACCATAACTTTTGCAATTTTACATGACTCAAGAAAGGAACTGCCATGAACTGGAATGATTTCCCTCATATTGGAAAAACTAGTCACAGTGAACATTGCAGCAAATAACACTGGCATTCTATAGGCAGCACCTTTGGCAAAGGAATGAAAAGGACTATATTTGGTCAGGATAGAAGAGTTCAAAAGAGCATGGACTGTTTATTTTATGTTTCACCTTATTAAAAGAAGGCTTGCGCAGCAGTCCACTGTTTTTTTTACAGAAACAGATTTAAAGATTCAAATTTGGTTTGGATGTATTTGGGCTTGATGTCCAAAACAGAATTAACATGTGAAAATCTGAAGTTAAAATTCTGTTACATAATGCATGCAAATTCATAGGGTGTGTTCCATTACTGTCCAGCAGATAAAGTGCCACACCACAATTCACCTTGGTCTGGGATTCCTCTCTGCCTGCAACTAGTTAGATACTGCAGGGGTCAGACCTTAAGAACACTCATGTTTTCTTTGTTTGTTTGTTTCTTTTCCTCTGTTCTAATACCCAGTGTCATCTGCTTTCATGAGGTTGAGGCATTCATTCATTCATTCATCTTCCGGAGGGAATTTCTTCCATAGTAATATAGCACTGAGACCAGTGCATCAATTTATTCATATGGGACATTTGTGCTCCTTTAAGTTCACTTTCAAGCATGGAGCATAACAGATATTTTCACAATACCTAGATGATGTTCCCTTTATCTTACTGCATACCATGTTTTTTGCTTCTTTTTCTGTAACTTTTTATCCTTCCCCAGACTCCTGTTTTACTCTTTTACTTTTGTTTGATTAAAGACTTGCCCTTTAACACAATCTACTTCATTTGCAGTCTGAAGCTCACCTTTTTCTTTTTAAAAAGTTAAAAAATTTAAAGGTTTCCCGTTCCATCACCACCACCCTGGTTCTGAGGCTCTGGATCACTTTTAATCTGTGGAAGCCTTTGGGGCCATTGGGATGTGGGGAGCCTTTAATGTCCGAAAGTCACTGTGAACAGTTCCAATCCCAGCAGCAATGCTCTTCAGACACTAAAGGCTCCACCACCCATCTTGAAATCTTTAGGCAAAAATAAAAGCCTTGCTTTTGAATTGTAGTGCTGGAGGAGACTCTTGAGAGTCCCCTGGAATGCAGGGAGATCAAACCTATTCATTCTGAAGGAAATCAATCCTGAATGCTCACTGGAAGAACAGATCTTGATGCTGAGGCTCCAATACTTTGGCCATCTCATGAGAAATCTCCCTGGAAAAGACCCTGACATTGGGAAAGAATGAAGGCAAGAGGAAAAGGGGATGACAGAGGACAAGATGGTTGGACAGTGTCATTGAAGCTACCAACATGCATTTGACCAAATTCCAAGAGGCAGTGGAAGACAGGAGGGCCTGGCATGCTCTGGTCCATGAAGTCACGAAGAGTCAGACACAACTTACTGACTAAGCAACAACAAAAGCCTTCATCTAATGACATCACCAGCTTGGTCAGATATAACTGCACATGAGGATTTGAGCCATTGTTTTGAAATATCCAGAGGCACATTGACCTGCTTTAGTTTAACATTGAAATCACTGAATCAACACAAAATGATTTGGACTGATCCAGATCAACTTTGGACCAATATGAACCACTCAGATCTGTTCCAGTCAGTCTAAATTAGTTTGGATTTGTGACCCAAAGTGTTTGCATGGCCCAAATAAAACAAATCTTCAATTATTTAAATCTTTAATTGTAAAAATGTTTTTTAGAATGGCACATGTAAATGAAAAATAAAACTCAATAGTAGGCAATTTCTGGTAGCTGGGTATATTTCTACCAAGATAGATAGACTAAAGTGTGAAAAATTAGTAACATACTTATTCATCTGTTGATTCCCACTGAGTAATTCTTGTCTCTCGTATCTCTCATTCCATCTACAGCTATTTTTTTCCTTGGTTGCCTTTAGCTTATGCCACTGGTTCCCAGCCTGGGGTTCAAGACCTCCAGGTGGGTCATAAAGTGTATTCTGGGGGGATCACCATTAGAGATGGGGTATTCGTATTAATATACGAATAAATACGAAAGAATACGAATATCCCCCCGCAGGTGGATATAACAAAGGTCCAGCCTCATGGGGCCAGACTATCCACTCAGCATTCCGGCGCTGATGCCAGTTCGGTGGAGCCTTTCTATCACTCTGTTGTCCGCAATGGATTAGCCACTCTGTGACCTAGCAGAGACGCTTGTCATCCCACTCCTGACAGGAGCAGCTAATCTATTGTGGACAACAGTGCAATAGGAAGACATCAGTGGAGAAATGGTGAGTGGACCCTCATTTCCACCTGTGAGGGGGATATTCATATACAAACACAAATACTCCCATCTCTAATCACCCTTTTTAGTTGCACTGACCTTAAATTGATCCCCTAGATTTATGGGCATTGAATTCAATGCCATTTATTCCCAGCTGGATAATGAAGACATCAGCCTGTGAGCTGCCACCATAAGCTTCCCCTCTTTTATTTTTTTATTTTTTTAGAAGATGGAAAATTTTGCCAAACTGTCTGGGATACTAGCTGGCTTTGGCATTGATGAAGGGGAATCTGCAGTGCTGGGCAATGTCCATCAGGGGAATTTTGCTTTGATTTTACTCCAGTGCTCCCATTGGAGCAAGTTGCTTCCCCCTTCCCACCACCTCCGACCTTGCTTGCTTCTGGTTTCCTAACACCCATGTCACCCTGGGATTGCTTAAAATCTTGAGTGCAAAGAGAAGTTGTGCATGTGAGCACATGTGTGTCATTCTTTCTCACTCCTTGTTCATGAAGGAGGAGGGAAAACTCTTGTTAGTGAAAGAGGATCGAATCTTCAATTATGCAACAACATGTAGTCAAGTTTGGCACACAAAGAAGACACTCACATACACACTTCTCTTTTCTGCTGTGCAGCTAGCACAGACCCAAGCCCATTCCAATTCATTTCCCCAGAAACAAATCCAACAGGAGCTGGAGGAGAGTTAGTGACACCCAAGTAAACACGGCCCCATAGCCTTGCTACTTAGTAGCCTGAGTCTGTGCAGGTTTACTCAGAAGTCAATCCTAGGTTGATAGCTTAGGGCCAGGATGCATGCCTTTTCAAGAAGGCCTGTCTAAATGAGCATATGAACTCCATCTCTACAGCTTGTCTCTCTCAGTCCCTTTCCTCACTGGCATTTCCAGAGCTGTGGCAGCATCCATACTGAAATAGCCTTGACCAGGTGTGTGCGTGGATTCTCCAGAGTGAGGGTCCCATTGCAAGTTAATAAACCAGGAAAGAGCAGATAATTTACGGCATTCTCCCACACATCCTCTTCTTCCAAAACAAGCTGCAATCAGTTGCCTTCCCTATTTGGGGGGGGGGGGGGTCTTTTATGCTCCTGGGCCCTGCCTCTGTGTTCTGGGGCCAGGCAGCTCTCTAGGGAGGCAAGCCTGCACCCCTCACAAGCAGACAGATACCAGACCTTGAAAAAGTACTTTTTTTGGTTTCAATATCATATTCCTCTGGCCAACATGACAAACGGTGTGGGAATTTAGGGACCTGCCATTTCAAAAGTTAACTTTTACAAGCTCTGTGCAGATTGCATACCACAATGATTGCAATAATGTATTCTTTAAGGTTGAGGAATTTGCACTGCCTTTATATTTATTCTTCAATAGGTTTTATCTTAAGCCACTGATGGATTTGGTTTAAGAGACTATCCCTAATGAATAAAAAGCTTTTAAAGGTAAACATAATTATCAAGTCATGTTTTAAGCCCTAGCAATCCAAGGTCAGAAAGCTGTTAAATTTAGAGGAAGAGGAGGAGGAAAATAATAAGATGAGGAGTGACCTGTTTGGGGCCTGTTAAAATTTGGTACTGCAATGCATTATTTATCATAATGTAATAGAAACTTGAAATGTTGGCCTTTTTGAGGCAAAATTAGATAGATTATAAAGGCCATCTGGCAGTTATTTCTAAGGGAAAACATGTTGTAGAAAAGAATTAACAGTAAATGAAGATGTATGTATAAAGAACATGGACATTTGAAATACTTACAAATACTACAAATAAAAAAGCAAAAGAAAATTAACTACTTTTCCACTGCACTGTGAACCTAGTCAGTTTCTTTGTGTTTTGTTGGATAATCCTGCAGTCTTTTATGGGTATCACTATTGTTACTGTTGTTCATAACAGCTTATACTGGGTAATCAAAGTCAGATTCTCTGGCCCAATGGGAGCATTTTTACAGTCTGCAGATCCACCCAGATCCCCCAAATTCAAAACACCCCTGAAAAATAGTTCCCAAAATAGGCAAAGGATTATATATTTATGGGTGGAACACTTGTAGAAAAACACTGTTCTGCTTCCCAGCCTTGGTAGGTCCACTGACCACATTGTGCCCACACTGAAATGTGGAAACATTTTGTTTTCTTTTCAAAAAGTTGTTTTCTGACATTTGCAAATATAGTGTGGCCTGCCATAGAGGCTAGAGACATAAATTTGGCCCCAAAACCCACAAATATTTTCCACCTTTTATAGTCAGCCCTCACTGATAGGAGTGGCTAGGTCACATAACTAGCTACATTTAAAAGAAGTTAAAACTATGTACAGCAGTGCTTCGCGAGATGATTTTAATTTGTTCCACGGAAATCGCTGTCTTGCAAAAACATCGTCTTCCAAAACCCAGTTCCCCATTGAAATGCATTGAAATCTATTTAGTGCATTTCAAGGGGGGGAAATCACTGTCTTGCAAAACACAGTTCCCCATACCATATTGGGGAAAAGCAATGCCCTCATTTGCACTGCCTTTGGAAATATAGTGAGTCTCAGATGGCCATCCCCCTCTTTCTCTCTCTAGCAAAGAAAGAGGGTGAAAGGAGTCAAAGCAGCCCCCTAGTTCCTGATAATGGTGACTCCTTTTGCCCTGATCCTTTACCACAGGGGAGAAAAAGAGGAGAAAGCAATAGAAGACATCACCAGAAATTGCTGCCTTTGCAATAGGTCCTGATGAAGACAAAAAAAAAGATGAAAAGGAGTCTAGAAAAACCAGGGAAATCACGAGGGCAATCCCCCATTAACACAAATTATGCAGTTGAGTTCCCTGCATTTGGGGAAATCAAAGTGATCAGCAGTACACCTGAAGTTTAATGGATGAGCCTCCCCCCTGGGAAAACCACTTTTATGACACGGTATTTCCTCCAACTACCGTACAATTGCACTCATTTCACATGCTAGCAAGGTTATCCACAAAATTCTCCAAGGTAGGCTTCAGCAGTATGTGGACCGAGAACTCCCAGAAGTACAAGCTGGATTCCAAAGGGGCAGAGGAACTAGAGACCAAATTGCTAACATGCGCTGGATTATGGAAAAAGCCAGAGAGTTCCAGAAAAATATCTACTTCTGCTTCATTGACTATGCAAAAGCCTTTGTGTGGACCACAGCAAACTATGGCAAGTCCTTAAAGAAATGGGAGTGCCTGACCACCTTGTCTATCTCCTGAGAAACCTATATGTGGGACAGGAAACAACAGTTAGAACTGGATATGGAACAACTGATGGTTCAGAATTGGGAAAGGAGTACGACAAGGCTGTATATTGTTCCCCAGCTTATTTAACTTATATACAGAATACATCATGCGGATGGAGGAATCCCAAACCGGAATTAAGATTGGCAGAAGAAATATCAACAACCTCCAATATGCAGATGATACCACTCTGATGGCAGAAAGTGAGGAGGAATTAAAGAACCTTGTAATAAGGGTGAAAGAGGAGAGTGCAAAAAACAGCCTGAAACTCAACATACAAAAAAACTAAGATCATGGCCACTGGTCTCATCACCTCCTGGGAAATTGAAGGGGAAGATATGGAAGCAGTGACAGATTTTACTTTCTTGGGCTCGATGATCACTGCAGATGGCGACAGCAGCCACGAAATTAAAAGACGCCTGCTTCTTGGGAGGAAAGCGATGGCAAACCTTGACAGCATTTTAAAGAGCAGAGACATCACCTTGCCAACAAAAGTCTGAATAGTCAAAGCTATGGTTTTTCCAGTTGTGATGTATGGAAGTGAGAGCTGGACCATAAAGAAAGAAGACCACCGAAGAATTGATGCCTCTGATTTGTAGTGCTGAAGGAGGCTCTTGAGAGTCCCCTGGACTGCAAGGAGAACAAACCTATCAATTCTAAAGGAAATCAACCCTGAGTTTTCACTGGAAGGACAGATCCTGAAGCTGAGGCTCCAGTACTTTGGCCATCTCATGAGAAGAGAAGACTCCTTGGAAAAGACCTTGATGTTAGGAAAGTGTGAAGGCAAGAGGAGAAAGGGACGACAGAGGATGAGATGGCTGGACAGTGTCTGCAAAGCAACCACCATGAAATTGAGACAACTACGGGAGGCAGTGGAGGATAGGAGGGCCTGGCGTGCTCTGGTTCATGGGGTCACGAAGAGTTGGACACGACTAAACGACTAAATGACAACGACGACTTCCTCTGCAAGGTATGAACCCCTGACCCCCCCCCCCAAGGCATGGTGACCCCCTGGCTGCACCTCCCACTCAGTACAGGGCTGCACAGCTCCAGTCCTGTGAGAGGCAACGAGAGCTGCTCAGTGTTTTGGTGTGCCCTGTGGAACCCCCATCAAGGGCTAGGTGTTTCTGCCACAATCCTCTAGTGCACAGGTATTAGCATATGCTAATACCTTATGCTAATACCTGTGCACTAGAGGATTGTGGGAGGAACACCTAGCCCCTGATGGGTGCAGCCAGGGGGTCACCATGCCTTGGGGGGGGTCAGGGGACAGAAGGGGGTAGGAGGTGAAAGGTCCATTCCAACTCATACCTTGTAGGGGAAACACCATGTCATAAAAGTGGTTTTCCCAGGGGGGAGGCTGATACATTACACTTCAGGTGTGCTATTGATCACTATGATTTCTCCAAATGTGGAGAACTCAACTGCATAATTTGTGCTAATGGGGGATTGCCCTCGTGATTTCCCTGGTATTTTTACAATCTCTTTACCCTTTGGTTCTTGGCTGTTTTCACCATCCTCTACCATTTAAATTTGCAGCCATAGCCCCATTGGCAATGCTTTGCAAGATGGTTTTTTCTCCCATTGAAACACATTAATTACATAAGACCTACTTTTTTATCCCAAAAAAGTAGGGGAGAAAGTGTATGCTGCTATTTTCCAGGAGGCAGACCCTGGAAAGCCAGCAGCATACATTTTCTCCCCCACTTTTTTGGGATAAAAAAGTAGGTTTTATGTAATTAATGAGTGTTCCAATGGGGGGAAACTGTCTTGCAAAACAGGGTAAAAAAACCCACAAAACTCGTCTTGCGAGGCAAGGACCCAAACATTGTCCAATGGAAATGACCCATAGGAACAATTGTTTCCTGAAGCATAACATCGCTCAAAAAAAGTCATCGTCATCGTCTAGTGAATTCCTCCTTTTGTGAGGTAATCATCTAATGAGGCACCACTGTATTACAAATATCTAAATGACAGAGCATAACAGGTCAATGTACAGAAAGAGCAAGGCTGAGAGGCAGGTATTTTGTGGAAGAAGCATATCATTATGTATGTTTCTCTCTCTCTCTCTCTCTCTCTCTCTCTCTCTCTCTCTCTCTCTGTGTGTGTGTGTGTGTGTGTGTGTGTGTTTTAAGAAGCCATGGTAGGCTAAGAAAGCTCCCACCATTAACCAGGTGTTAACTTAGGATACTAGAGCATTCTTCACAATTCTGTTGAAACAATATATCATACTTATCACCCTGGAAAGTTTTCATGAGTACAAAATAGCAAGCAATGAAATGCAAGCCATCTAATGTTGATCCTAAATCTACAGAATCTCATGCAACTCAGAATTATGTATGTTCATGGAAAACTTTTCCTCTCTACAAAGTTTAAACAGAGCTGCCACCAAGGTAAACACTGTAATAATTATAGCCCTACTTATTTTGTATGCTATAAGTTCATAAAATAAAATAAAATAAAATAAAATAAAATAGATATATTCACAGATTGATCTTAGAAAAAAAAACAATGGCACTCTTTACTTTTAGGACAGAAAAAAAAAAAAGAAACAGGCTTGCTACATCTTCATTTGCTCCCTCAACGTCCTTTTTGCCCTCTTCCTATTCTTCTTTGTATTATAAAATAAAAAGTTCACATTGTGAGATTAGAAGAAAGAAAGAAATCATAGGTACCATAGGTTGAATTTTGTATGCTACAGCCACAAAAATTAACTATAGTGCAACAGTAGAAAATATAGTGAGAAATTAAAATGTTTTTGAATGTTCAAAATATTTTAATACTTTCAAACTTATTAATTTTTTTTGGAAAAAATCTCAATTTCGGTAGTTATTAATGTTTAATTGTCTTTAATACAGTTTTTGTATAGCATTTTAAACTGGTTAACGTTCTATCCTTTTAATTGTTCTGAGGTGCCTTGAAGGAAAGGAGGGAGGGAGGAAGGAAGGAAATCTGAACCCAACATTTCCATATAAATAAATAAATAAATAAATAAATAAATAAATAAATAAATAAATAAATAAATAAATAAATAAATAAATGAATGAATGAATGAATGAATGAATGAATGAATGAATGAATGTCCCTGTGGGAAGACAGAGGAGGTCAAGAGGAAGCATCCAATGAACAAGTATGACGGAGAAGACAGCAGAGGTTTCATTCATGGCATTGTCCAAGAATCTAACCCCATTTTTTTTGTAAATAATTTTTTTATTTGAACATATAAATCTACAAACTACAACAAAATAAAGTATAAAAAAATAAAAAAATATCCCCCTCCCCCCTTTCGAGAACAGAGACTCCAACCTCATTTAAGTCCCGAATTGGTTCAGTATTATTCCTTTTTTGAAATATAGGTAATTTCTTTGTATTAGTAGTAACTTTATTACAGTCAAGGACCAGTAAAGCCAGAACAATATAAAATAAATACATACAATTGTAATTTTGTAAAATTAAGCAGAATTATAAAATTTCCATTAAAAACATGATAAAACAGTCCCTTCTTTCAAATTATTAACATCATTTATGTTTAAATTAAGTAAAACCTTGTGCAGTGTTATATTATAAAAGTGTTATATTGTCAGTCTAAAATGATAACCCAACTATCTGGTCATGAATAACTACTGCTGCAGCACAGAATTTGGCCACTTGTCTTGTGATACAAGGAGTATTGTCAGAGAGTAGCAACTGTGCATAATACTCCTCTGATCTCCCAGGAGATTTACAAATAATAGGAAGTAAAAGCTCCATACGTAAATCCCAATAGCAAGTACAATATAAGAGAACATGACCCACTGATTCGACTTTGTCACTATTATATGGGAAGAGACAATCTGATGGAGGCAACAAAAACATCCCTCCAGAAGCTTAGAAGGTAATACATTAAGTCTAGCAAGTGTAAAAGCCCTTGTGGCTTTAGATGAGATTGTACTGGCTAAATATGAGGAGGTGATAAAAGCAGATTTATTCAGAATGTTAGATTTCCCCAGCTGGACAACATGGTCCTGTAATTCTATATCCCAGACCCTTAACTCCACCGCCTTGACAGCATCCATGAGATCCATTACTATAAGTGTACTGAGAGAAAAACCAATTTTCGATATCTCTTCAGTTATATTCTTCTTACATTCCAACTGAAAAGTATCTGGTAGCATCAGTGGGGCTAAGCTTTCAAAAAAAAAAAAAAGTTTAAGCCAGTGCTTTACCATAAGAACTTTGGCCCACGTTTTGATGGACACTAACCCGACCTCTAAGTGAAGACCCACATTGGAAGTACAACATAGAACTCCAAGGATGGCTCTCGCCAATTTGGTTTGAACAATCTCCAGAAGTCATATGTTAGCGTAGGCAAACAGGTGAGAGCCGTAAAGTATTTGTGAAATAATTTTGGCCTTAAAATCTTGTATTGCTGATGGAACATGTTTACCCCCATCAGTACTGAAAAATCTGGTTAGTGCTACGGTGTTTTTCTGGACACTCATTGCTGCATGGTTTACATGAGTAAGCCAGGATCCTGAAGAATGGAAGACTATGCTGAGATATTTGTATCATGATGCTTGGTCTACAGGATGTCCATTTAGAGACACTTTATGCGTTATTCTCCTCCTACTAACAACCATAATCTTGGTTTCGGCATAGTTAATTATTAGTTGTCCTTTATTGCAGTAGGAGATATATTGAAAAATTAATAAAATATTTATAATAATAAAAAAAATCAAACTGCTTGGAATTAAAAATGATATTCCCTCACTTGAAGATGGAAGGTTGGTAATGTGGTTTATACCTTGAGTCATTAGAGATTATACACTCTCCATACTTGTAAAAATTAAAAGTTTAGCTTATATTGTCTTATCTATGTTGTCTGGTTTCATACTCAGTAGAAACAGTTCTGTAGTTATTGAAAACTTAGAAAGCAATATTTTTGTAACCAAGTATGCACTCCTATCTAATATTGTTTCGCTACGCTGCAAGTCCACCACATATGATAAAAGCTTCCCTCGTGTGTCACACACTTCCAACAAACCTTTGACACATCTGTATAAATCTTTGACAATTTTTCCGGAGTCATATGCCACCTGTAAAACAACTTGTATATATTCTCCTTGAAATTAACCGATTTTATAAGCTTTATATTATTTTGCAATACAGTGGGGTCTTGACTTACGAACGACCCTACTTGCAAACAATTCAACTTACGAACCCGCCCTATAGGGGAAATAAGGACTCGACATACGAACTTCCCTCGAGTTACGTACAGGAAAAAAAAGTGCCCCCTCCCTCCCCTTAGAGGCTTCTGGAGGGGAAAAAGGGTCAGAAACTTAAAAATAAATAAAAGAATGTCACTTACCAGGCCTTGGTAGCCCCCAAACAGCAGGAAAAAGAGCAGGAAACAGCTAAAAGCCGACACCCAGAAGGGAGCCTGGCAGCCATTTTGTGATTTCCCCCCCCCCCGCTCCTGCACCCTCCTCTCCCCCACCTATCAGCTGATCTGCTGACTCTGAAGAGGCTTGGGGAGGCTTGCTCAGCACCTAAAAAGCCTGCCTGTGTGTCTTTGTGCTGAAAAAATCAGCACAACATGCTTTAAAACATGATTTAAAATTGGCTTCAGTGAAAAAAAAAAGTTTTCAAAAGTGCTTTTAAAATTGTTCCCTGCCTCCCCCTTCCTTTCCTGAACCTAAGGAAAGAAAAAAGAAAAATATCCCCCTCTAGTGGCAGAAGGCAGAATAGCAGCTTCCCATTAGTTTCTATGGACGGAAAAGAGCAGATACAGATTAAATGGTTTTCAATGCATTCCTATGGGAAATGCAGACTCAACCTAAGAACTTTTCGACCTAAGAACCACCTTCCAATACGTATTAAGTTCGTAAGTCGAGACCCCACTGTATTTGCAACCATTGATCAATATCAATATTATGTCCTATATTTTGTGCCCACTTAATCATACATTCTTTAACCATCTTGTCTTACATTTTAATTTCTAACAAATAGTTATGCATTTTCTTAATTATTTTATCTTTTGAGCCTAACAGACATTTATCAAATATTGTTTGTTTTGGGTAAACTCTATTTTGTCTTTTCTGTACCTGGATTCCACTTGTGCTCTGGACCATCAGTCTCTCTATATATATATACTATGTCTCTAACTCTTCTTTAGACCTTAACTCACAGTCCTTTTAAAATAAATCTTGATACCTTAGAAGCTTAACTTCCGTCATAAGATTAGGTTGTGCAAAGGCCTCTATAGATGATACCATTACTGGTGTTTTTTGGTAAATTTGTTGAATAAACTTTTTCCAAGTTCCTAATAGAGCTCTTTTTATCATATGGGAATTGAAATGTTTCTGCTCTTTATCTTTTTTATACCATAGAAAAGCATGCCAACCAAACTGCAAATCATGTCCTTCCAAATTGATTAGTCTATCATTTTCCAAGGTTATCCATTTCTTTATCCAGTCTAATACACAGGATCTATAATACAAAACCCAATCTGGAAGACCAAAACCCGCTCTCTGTTTGGCATCTTGCCTTACTTTAGTTTTTATTCTTGGTTTTTTACCTTGCCACACAAATCTCATAATTATCTTAAGTTCTTGAAAAAAGACTGTTTTAATATTATGGGAATTGTCTGAAATCTAAATAAAATTTAAGGTAGAACATTCATTTTAATGGTTGCTATTCTTCCCGTCAACGATAACTGTAATTTGTCCCATCTCTGCAGGTTGATCTGTATCTCTTTGATCAACTTTGTATAATTATCTTTGAATAATGTGCTCGTTTTCTTTGTGATTTGGATCCCTAAGTATCTAACTCTCTTTTCTTCTTGGAAGTTAGTCTTTTCTATTAGCTTCTGTCATTCTTGTTCTCTTTTTAACAAATATTTTTGTTTTCTTTTGGTTTATTTTCATTCCTGCCATATTGCCAAAATTTTTAGCATCTCTATTCAGATCTTCTATTGAGTCCATTGGGTCTTCCAATATAATGACTAGATCATCTGCAAAGGCTCTATGGGTATATGGCCTCTTACTTTCAGTCCTTTTATTTCCTTTTTATCTCTAATTTGTTCAGTTAATATTTCTAGAGTAAGAATAAATAGTAATGGCGAGAGTGGGCAACCCTGTCTAGTACTTTTCTTTATTTGTATTTCTTTTGTCAACTCTCCATTGATCCTATCTTTTGCCTTTTGCTGGGTATAAATTGCTTTAATTTGTTCCAAAAATCTTTCTCCAACTTGTAGCACTTCGAGTTGATACAGCATAAAATTCCAATTCAGATTAGCAAAGGCTTTCTCCACATCCAATAATATCATAGCCATCTGTTTTTCCAGGTGAGTTTCATAGTACAGTATTCCAAAGAATTTAAGATTATCCTTATGTTCTTAGTCATCTGCCTTTCTGGAAGAACACCTGACTGATCTTGATGTATTGACTGTATTAAAATTATTTTCAGTCTAGTTGCCAACATGGTCGCATATATTTTATAATCCATGTTCAGTAGTGAGATCAGTCTGTAGTTTTTTATTTCTTTACCCTCCGTGTTTTCCTTATGTATAAGGGAAATTATAGTTTATGTCCATTTTGGTGGCAATCCTCCCTTTTCTTCTACAAATTCCAAAAGCTTATATGGATTGAACAATACATTTTCTAATTCTTTATAATATTCCGCTGGCAGACCATCTGGGCCTAGTGCTTTCCTGGGACTTTTTTTTAAGGGCTTCTGTAATTTCTGCAAATGTTAAGGGCTCTTTTAAGGACTGAATTTGTTTTTTAGTCAGTTTCATTTTGTTGTGTTTCCATGCATATTCTTTCTGGGCTTCTTTATCTATTTCCTTTCTATTGTATACATTCCGATAGAAATCTTCAGTCTTTTTTATTTCTTCTTGTTTACATTTCTCAATCCCTGTTTCATCTTTCAATGTTTGTATTACTGTTTTCTCCTTCTCTTTCCTTAATTTATATGCTAACCATCTCCCTGGTTTATTTACAATTTTGAAAATTTTGCTTTGCAAATTTAAGTTTCTTTGCATTTTCTTCAGTGAGCAATATATTTATCTGGTGTTGTACAAACTTTATCTTCTCTTTAAATTCTGTATTTGTTGGGTTTTGTTTCAACTGTAACTCATCTGAGGCTAATCTATGTTCCAAAATCTTATATTTTTTCTGTCTTACTTTTTTTTGTTTTGCTGAAAGTCTAATAGCTACTCCTCTAAAAAATGCTTTACTTGCCTCCCAAACCATTATCATTGATGTTTCTGGCCTTATATTCTGTTTGAAGAAGAAATCTATTTCTTCTTTTACTTGCTTGATAAAATCCTCATTTTTTAAATGTGCAGTATTGAGCTTCCAATTAAATTCTCTTAATTTGCTACCCAGTTGTAATGAAATTGGACTATGGTCTGCAAATGTGTTAGGTAAGATGTCTATTTGTTCCAATTCTTTCATTAGGCTTGTTGAGATCCAACATGTATCAATTATTTGCCACAATGTACGTCTATTAGAAATAAAGGTATAGTCTCTTGTCTTTGGGTTACATGTCCTCCAAGCATCTATAATATTTACCTCTTCCGCCAGTTGTAGAACGTTTCTTGAGATTGTACCTCTCTTTTTTTTATTTATCTGATTTTGTGTCTAGTTCTTTGTCAAAAACAGCATTAAAATCTCCTATCACACAATCATAATCTTTGTCAGTTCTAGCTGCTGTTGTTTAAATTTTTTTTCTTGATTTCCATTTGGTGCCTAAATATTGAGAATTAGCACTTTCTTTGATTCTCTTTGGAGTTCCACCATTAATATCCTTCCATTGTCTGAGGCAAAAATTAGTTTTGGTTCCATTTCTTTCTTTATGTACATAGCCATGCCTTTCTTCTTTTTACTTACATCTGAAGCTGCAAAACAATCTTCCCAACCTTGAACATTCCAAGAGTTTCTGGTCTGCTCTTTTCATATGGGTTTCTTGAATGCAAATAATATCAGATTTCTGTTTCTGCAATTGTAGAAATATCTTTTTTCATTTTTGAGGTGAATTCAGGCCATTACATTGACTGAAAAAATCTTCATTTGTTTTCTAGTCATCTTGTTGTTGATTACTATCTTTCTGGTTTTTCCTCATCATGCTTCTGGTACATCTTGGCTACTTCCTGTTCTCCTAGCTCTGTATCTAATTCTGATTGTGATGAGTGATTTGATTTCTCTTGGGGTCTTTCTTCTGGTTTTCCCTTCTTCTTTCTTTCTCCCTGTATTTTTAGATTCTTCTCATTTGTTTTCATAAAATCCTGCGCTTTCATCAGCGATGTTATATCTCTATGTGTCAATTCACATCTATATGAAAGTCCATTTTGTTGGAGTATTTCTTCCCTCTCTGCCTCATTTGCCAGGGAATTTGTTTTAAGACATTAATTTTCTTGTCGTCTATTATCAATTGTTTATCTTATGAGATGCTTAAAACCTTATCTCTAATTGATTTCTTCATAAATCTTACATGAATTTCTTTGGGTAGCTTATTTCTTTTGGTATATGCTGTGCTCACTCTATAAGTTGCTTACAAACACTGACGGAGGTCCACTACTTCTATTTCTGCAGCCAAAGCTTTACTCATTAATATCTCTAGGTCTTCACCATCCTTTTCTGGCACATTTTGAAATCTCAGCATTTTTGATTCTCTCTCCATCTCTAACATTATTAATCTGTTGTGATTTTGTTTTCGATTCTCTTGTACTGCCTGTAGTGTTTCTTCAGTTTGGCTCACCCTAGCATCTGTACCTTTCACTTTTTCCTCAATATCTTGTGTTTTTGTTTTTATTTCCATTATCTGTTTTTTGGCTTCTGATATATCAGTTTTCATCTCCTTCATCTGATCTGCTATTTGGGTGAGACATACATTTACTTGTTGGAATCCTATTGTTAAAATTTTTTGCATGGTGGTCTGCCATTATTTGTTTGATTCTTATGCCACTAATTTTCCCAGGCCTTGAGATTGAGCAGGAGAGGTTCCAGGCATTTGGGGCTTTGATTTTTTTTGAGGCCATTTCAATTTTTGCCCAACAGTTTAAAACACAGCCATGGTAGAAATGTTCCTTCTTCTGAAAATCCTAGCAATGTTGTTATATCCCTCAACCTCTATTCCCAGATTCCCCATGCCGTCCAACGAGAAAAATCCAAGCTGATGACAATCACAGAATTTCAAACCTCAATATTTGTACAGTTCCAACCTCGTTGCTATAATCCAAAGTCCCAAGCAATGTTCCAGATATCAAAATGAAGCTAGGAAAGATCTCCGGCTTTTCCGCTTCAATATTTGTACAGTTCCAATCTTAGTACGATATTCCAAAGTCCCCAAGGCTTTTCACATATCAGTTAGGTGTATTGAGGCTGACACTTAGCTTTCCTCCAGTAGGTGTCATTATAATCCACTGTATGTTCTTTTGACTATAAATCCAATCAACAACTCCAGTCCTGGTTTTCTCAGTTACACAGTCCACTTTCAAGAATCATGTCTCTCCCAGCTAACTTCTCATAGTTTACAATATAATCCTTTACAGTCGTAGCCTCTGAGGGGGGCTTCCCCACCCCAAGGATATTATATAGTTCCCAAGATTTGGTAGCATGCTGTCTACTGTTGAGAAGTCTAGTAGCACAATGTTGTTGGTTGTTTTCTGTCTAGTTTCTTACTGATAACAGCATAAGTTCCATCTGTCATTGTTTATTTCATCAAATAATTTTTCCAGGATCAGGTTTTATTTTATTTTCCTCTCACCGTCTTGCTGCTGGCCTTGGTCAGTCTGCAAAGAGCTGGTTTCACTTTTAAAATAGCAAAACAGCAGAGCCAGTAAGTAAACTCACCACTCCTCCACTTCTTTTCGGCCCTTCCCACTTTATAGTATCATTTTTAGAATAAGGGCTTCAATGTTATTATTGTTGTCAATTTTTAGCTGTAGTTCTTCATTTTCCTCTCCTCCAGGGTGGGTGGGTTACTTACAGTTAGTTGCCTAAGATGGCTCCCGGACCCGATCTATGCTTGGTGATCTCTTCAGAGGTAAGAAATGCAAGGTTGCTGCCCAGCCTTCCTTCCTCTGATGCTCATTTACTGCTCAGGGAGACTTCTCCTAGCCTCCCCTACGATTCCCCATCTCATGAAGGACCCCCAGACCGGGCGGTTCCAGCTTTCCCCAGGAGCTTTTCCCAGGGGATGCTGCCTTAACTGTGACAAGCCCCGCCTCCTGATAATGTGATTTCTGAAATCTGCAACTGCTTATACTACTATGTGAAATTTCTTGATAGTGTTCCCAAAGCCCCAGTGACTACAGGGACCACTGAAGTGTGTTTCTTCCAGACGTGAAATGTTTCAATTGCTATGTCTCTGTACATTGTAAGTTTTTCCAATTCTTTATTTTCAGTTCAGGCATCCCTTGGAATTGCAATTCCGGACACTTCTTTGTTCTATTACTACTATGTCAGGTGTATTATGTTCAAGGTGTTTATCAGTTTGGATCCAGAAATTCCACAGGATCTTGATTTCCTCATTTTCTGACATATTCTCTACCTAATGTTCCCACAGATTTTTGGGACCTTGCCATTCTATCATGTCTAACTTTGTAATCTGTATGTGCAATCTTTGGCCATTCACAGATGAGGTGTGACACAGTTTCCTCTTTTTCTTGGCAGAATTGACATTTGCTGTTAGCACTAACTCCTTGGATCTTAGCTTTCATCATGTTGGTTTGGAGAGCTTGTTCTTGTGCAGCAAAAATCAAGCCTTCAGTTTCTTTCTTAAGGGATCCTCAGTTTTAGACATGCCCATGTTGAATTAGGATCATGCTTTCTATCCCTATTTCTCAGATGTTGACTATGTAGTGGTTTATTTTTCCACCTATTTAATTTCTTTTCAAATTATTGCTTCTTATATTGGGTCTTTGTTTCCATTGTTTTAAAAAAAAATTCCATTTTTACTGCCTTAAGTAATTTTTCTCTGCTTGTACTAATTGAATCATTTAGGCTTTTTTCCCCCCTCCTCTATTACCTCCTGTATTTGCAGTAATCCCTTGCCTCCAAATTTTTGTAGTAAATATGATCTATCCACATTGCTTTTTTGTTGTGGTGTTCAGGCTCTAATTGACTGTAGGGTACCAAAAATTTTTTTCCATAGCAGACACTATTTTGTTATCTGGTAAGAAAATTGTCTTCTTACAAATAAATCAAAGGCACTTTAATATTAGAGTAGCTCCTTCCTTCTGGATTTCTGTTGGGATTCTTTTTGGAGAGGATGAAAACATGTTTTGTTGTTGTTTTGATATGGAAATAGTAGTTGTACCATTTTTTAAACACAAGGGCTAAAATTCAGTAGTATGTCACATCTAGAGTAGGCCCATTTAAATCAATGCAATTTACAGATGAAATGACTCACCAAATCCCCAATGATACAATGAATCCAATCTACTATCATTGCGATTTACTGCTGAATTGTAACCATTGTAGAACTTACACATTTTTCAGAAAAAAGAACACTGACAGCTACTTGAAACAAACATTTTCACACGCCGTGAGACATTTAAATTCTCAAAGTGTCAGAAAATACCTCAGAAGCTATGAAAAGCAGGGTTGTTGGGATCTCTGTGTTTGTTTGCTTTTCTTTTTTCTTTTCTTTCGTTTTTGTTTTTCCCTGCCTCAATGACAGTTATCATAGGCTCCGTTGACTTCAATGGTAGACCTCCAGTTGGGACAAAAATCAGATTTAGCCGGAACAAAGAAGAATTTATAGCCTGATGAACAAATTAAGAATTATGGCAGGGCCCTGTTGCTTATCACTAGATGAAACAAAACATGAAATAGATGTAGGCATCTACTTTTCTTTGAATTATTTAATGTAATCTATTGACATTTTTAAAAATGAAGGAAACTAATTATGTTTTAAAATAAAATGTTTTGGAAATAAGGCGATTATGAATAATTAATATTTTATATCTTGTGTGTCCAAGCTCCTCTCAATTTTGATATTAGTTCTATAGATTTCTACAACAGCTCTCTCTAGTGGATACAAGAATGTTTGTATTGCATAAGTACATCATTCATAGAATCTATTAGCATGCATATATTAAGGTTATGCATTGCTGATGACTGCAAAGAGGCTATAAATGCCTCACACTCTACACATATTCTGAACTCACAAACATCTGAAAGGCCACAGATCCATTTTGAAGGACATCAACCCTGAGTGCTCACTGGAAGGACAGATCCTGAAGCTGAGGCTCCAATACTTTGGCCATCTCATGAGAAGAGAAGACTCCCTGGAAAAGACCCTGATGTTGGGAAA
This sequence comes from Pogona vitticeps, assembly GCF_051106095.1. Lineage (NCBI taxonomy): Eukaryota > Metazoa > Chordata > Lepidosauria > Squamata > Agamidae > Pogona > Pogona vitticeps. The sequence continues at coordinate 140,355,368 of NC_135785.1, forward strand.
GTGTGACGGCAAGAGGAGAAGGGGACGACAGAGGATGAGATGGCTGGACAATGTCCATGGGGTCACGAAGAGCCAGACATGACTAAATGACTAAACAACAACAACTCAAATATCAGTCTCAAACCAATCACAAAATTGGACACCTACAAACTAACAAATAATATCAGAGAAATTCAAGTTCCAGAACAAAGAGATAGCTCCTCAGCCGCTCTCACAAGGAAGATAACAGCTGAAAATCTCAGCTATGACCCTCACAGATCTAGGGCTGAAGCCTCCACCATTTAGAACAGTTCACCTTCCAAAACTAAACAGGACAGCAGAGGAAAGGAAGCACACGCTAATTTTGCAACCTCTCCAAACAGTACTGTATCTGAATTAACAAGCCACGTGATTTTACAAGCAAAATAAAAAAAACAGAGTAATCAGGTAAAAATGCTCCCAAGGCCAAGGTCTCTTTCAAGAGGTATTATACTCCTTAGAAATGACAGAATACATCATCCACACAAAGAGAAGATACATCCAGCCTGCACATTTGGAACTATCTTCAATTCCATCCCTGAGTGGCTCATGCTGAACCAAAGCAGTATCAGTAGGTGTTTCCCCCAACAAGGCAGTTAAAATCCAATGGATTGACATGTAAATTACCAATAATTTTTAAAAAGAAAAAAATAGCTTTCCCCTTCTCCCTGCAGAAAGGGGAAAGGAGACAGGAGAAGATGTGTAGGATGAATATTTTTGTGTTTTCTTTTTCTTTACACTCCAGTGCTATGTCTCTGGAATAACCTATACAATGAAGTGGTATGCCACTTAACAATGCATGCATTTTTTAAAAATCCAGCTTTCCCCCACTCTTGTAAAGAGGCAGACAGAAGTGGAGGCAGAGGATTTTTTTTCCTTCTTCTTTTCAATCTAGTGCTGTGTCACTTGGGTAGCAAGCCAATGAAGTGATGTGTCATACATATTTTTTTTAAAAAAATCCAGCTTTCCCTGCTCCAATGGAGGGAGGAGCAAGAGAGGAGATGGGGAATGGAGGTGGAGAGGGAGGACTGGCATATACAATGCAAACATAATTTTTATTTCATTTTTTTAAAAAAGACGCAGAACAGTGTTAAAAGTCCTTTCCTTGTCATTTAGTTCTCAGAAGTGCTAGAATAAAATAGTTTTGTCAAGGTCAAATGTACGGAACCCACGCAATGACCTCAGAGCACTCTAAAATTTTTATAACATCTCTTTGTAGTCCAAGTTTTATAGTCTGCCACAGCTAACATTTATCTCTGAAAGGGTTAATTCCAGTGTGAAAACAGATAACTGGTCAATCATATTAAAACTCATCTGGGTAGCAAGATATAAGAAGTTTCATTGTTGGAATGATTCAGACAACATTAACTTGCCTCTTTTTATAAGCCTTATTCATGTACATTGCTGCTATGCATAAAAATCAAAGAATTATAAAAATATGTAACTTTTTTAGGAGTCACATGTTACTGAATCTTCCAAAAACATTCTTACAGCTAGGAGAAGGCTGGAGGCACAAATGCTTAATAATATGAAGACTGTGCTTCATATTATTATGTAGGCAAATATTTCAGTGAGAAATATATATTTCTATCTTAAGTTTTTAGCTATAAAAGTTACAGGACAAACCTGTCCAGCAGATGTTGAATCTTTATTCTGAGATCTAGCTTTTGACTGATAAGCACATCTATCTTAAATGGATTAAGCTTCCATTTGTAAAGCTTGTTTGCTCATTATTTCTAGCTTCCAGACCTCCTATTTCTCAATGGGTCCTATTCATCATATCCCTCCACTGTCTATGGCCTTGGTTATGTTTTTTTGCTTTACCTTTGGATTACACACATAAAAAGATTGGCTTTTCAGGTTTGACCTTGGATTTTATTTACATATACCTATGTATACTTTTTCTACAATTTTTTTTCTGTTAGACTTTCTTTCATCCTCTTCACCCAATGAGCTGCTGGGGAAGGGATTGATTTTTGCCAGGGCTGTGAAACAATCTCTTGCAGAAAACTTTTCAAATTAGGGCAGCTGGCTGACAACATCTCCTAATATGGCTCTTGAACAGAATGGGAGATGAACTAGAATTCTGTTGCATCATCATCATCATCTGTCAAGTCAATTCTGACTTGTGGCAACTCATTTCAGGATTTTCTAGTAGAGAGTACTCAGAAGTAGTTTACCATTCCCTTCTTCTGAAAAGCCTCCTCAAGGCTACACAGGCTCACTCTTCTCCCTGGAAGCACAGTGGGGAATTGAACTCCCAGTCTCTGGCTTTGCAGCCAGGTTGCTAACACACTGAGCATATCCACAGGATATAATTATCAGGGAGCACAGCAATCCTCCCTAGCAAATAATTGTTACAAATAAGAACAAAACCAATAGAGCACAATGACCACAAATCTTGAAAATCTCTTTGTTCCCAGATGTCTCCCAGGGTGTTGATAGCTATGATGTAAAATTTCTCTAGCAATGGGCACTGCTTACAGAAAACTCTTCTTTACAGTATATAGTAATATCCTTACATAAGAGCAATTTAATAGGACTCTGGGTATAATTGTAATACAAGCAGGTTGGGATCCAACTATCTTGTCAAATATATCATCACCAAATAGTTCCTTAACCTTGAGTCTCAACCTAACGTTGATACTCACTTTATTGACATTTATCTCTTTCCAGACATAAGTTGGGGGTTTCTAATCTTCACCTGAAGTAAATGAAACAAAGGAGAGACAATAGTGTGTTATCAGTGCATTGAAAAACTTTACCCCAATGTTTCACATTAAAGTTTCTTTTAGAGTTCAATATAGTAGAGCCAAAGGCAGCATATACATTTCTGGGATTCTATAATATATATATATATATATATATATATCATGCAGCATAGTTCTGCAGTAATATATTTTGAAACAAAATCCTGACCAGTTAGTTAGGAACACTAGAGCATGGTATGGTGTTCCACATTCTCAAACCAAAGCAAATGAGCTGAAAAAATATATATTAAAAGCTCATGAGAATCAACAAGAATGTACTATCACTGTCATTTCATGGGGGAAAGTAGTCTGAAATGAAATGATCAAAGCTATTTCCATTCTAAAAGTGAGGGTAGAAACTGGATTAAAACAATACGGATTAGGAGATTCATTTTTGAAAACTTAGAGAAGACTAGTCACAATTCACTTCAGCATGTCATCCAGGGGGAGAAACTTAATCACAAAGATAGTAGCTGTTAAAATAGTTTGGAGGCTGATGAGAGATTTTGCAGAAGTGGTTTCACAAGTATTTCTTTGGAGGCAATTCGGACACACACTCCTCCCTCAAGAAAACATTATCCACCTCACAGTAAAGTTAGGAAAGTTGAATAAATAGGAATGAATGCAATGATACTCTGAAGCCATTTATAGCTGTTGCAAGATGATGTGGGTCTTGGCCTTGGAGCTTTGCATCTAAGGCAAAGGAGAATTAGACATGATGAGAATAGTGATGCACAGTGGCATACTGAACCATTTCAAATACCTTCTCCACACCCTCATGCTGCAATAACTGAAAACCAGCCAAGTACTATCAATGGGATTATTCTCTAAACTTATTTTACCCTAGTACTGCTTCAAAAACAGAATAGTCAAAATTGAGGCAGTTGCAACTGATCTCATATGTAAAATGCCTTGCAAACAGGCTGTGCCAAAAACTGAGACAACACATGATACCATTTGGTGGGAAGTCTTTTACAGATGGGCTTTCTTCAGAATAACTCTGCTAGGTGGCTTTGTAAAAACACAAGGGAGATGAGACCGTAATTAATATGTGCCTCAATCACCTCTGTGGAGTAGGCTAGGAGTGGGCACAGCTCTTCCCACTCCAGTCAGTCCATGGTTAAAGAAGGGACACCAATTTGGGACATTATTTCCATCATGCTCTGACCCAATCAGCATCTCAAACAGGGATGTTATTTTGTATCTTTCTGAATCTTCATGGAAAAAAATGCATTCCTGTCACTCCTGCCCATCACCATTGCTGGATGACAAACACAGTCTCTTGGTGAGTCAGGGGCTGCTGCTGCTAGTGATGATTTATGCGTGTGACACCCTTGATATGTGGCATTGTATTTAACACTACAATCAAGGCGGATGCAAGGTGGAACTCTACAGAGATGCTAACCCTCAGGTCATTTTAGAGGCAGTTTTCCAGCAACAAGAGCATGTTGCTCTTTGAATATTTTTTTCTAACCTGAGCTTGCTAAAATAAAATATCCACCAGATGGCAGTACAAGCTTATTTTAAAAATCCTCCACAAAACCCTTTTGCTAACGCCACAACACTGAAGTTCGCAGAGTCAATATTTGTAACTATCATTGCTCTTCTTCTCTTTTGGAAACTGTGGCAAATTGGCCTTTTATATATATTTTAGTATCAGTCAGAAGGGACTTGAATCAGATTCCAGTGTCTGGGATGAGGACATGTGAAAAAAATAATACCACCTCACATTTTACAGCACATTTGCCCAAAGAGCCCTGTCTCTTAGTTGTAAATAGGACAGTTTTTTTAAAGAAAACTACAATAAAGGTGAAACAAGAACAAATGCAATGAGAGCCAATCAGTGTGCAGTTTTGCTGCTTATGCCCCCTGGAGGTCACTCTAATAATAAATAAGCACACACACCATGTTTTTTCATTTAACACTCACTGGCCAAAATCCTATTGCTTAGTGTAATAAGTCATGTCAAAATTAGACCTGTGGGCATTTAGTGAGCCAGCTCCCATACAAGTTCCATTTATTCAAACAGGACTACTTTTACTGCTTCTTTCTTTGCTAGTGCAATTTACTACTTTAAGTAACAGTTTTTGGCTAGTTTGTTTCATGTCCAATATCTCAGCACTCTGAGGCAAACCATAGTTTTCTTTTATTACAGTAACATAGCTATGATTATTGTTCATAAATAACAGATTTGCAGAGGCAATGAAGTTCTGGAAGAATTAGGTCTATCTAATGCTACTTGTTGATTTCAAGGCTGTGGAATGTAATGAATCAGGGATTACTTGGGCCAATTCAATAACTGTCAAAAAACAATGATCCAGTCATATACTCTTCTCCAGAAAGAGGATCCTCATATTCAAGAAATGGACAGCTAAAGATTCTGCTTTCACTCTGAGGCACACCATAGTTTTCTTTTATGTGTGAACATGGTAAACTCTAGTTCATTCTAATTCTAGTTAATTAGGACAGCTGAGTGTGAAACAGTGCCTGGCTAAGTGAGACTCATGAAGCTGAAAACTGTTCACCAGGGTTCAAAAGTTTTCAAAAGTTTTTGCTGGTTTCCAGTCTGTATCAGCAAATATATATGTATCTTAACACAGGGTATGTCATGGGGCTTGAAAATCACTCATCAAGGTGACTTGTCACGTATGGGCATGACAAGGGAATTAGGAACTTGAGGAGTATTCCTTACAGTTATGATGAAAAAATTAACAAGTAAACAAACTAGAGTAGAGTAGAAGAAGGAAAGATCTTGTGAATCATCCAGAGTGGCCTGGTAGCCAGATGGGCAGTAAAGAAACTGAAGGGAGGGAAGGAACGAAGGATCTGATTTATAATAAAGCCTTCCCACTTTTTCTGCTTCTTTTGGGCTACTCTCATGTTTATTGGCAGAACAACTGCTTGGCACTTCAAAGCCCTACCTCCTCAGGCAGGTGCCCACTCAGAGGCAGCACCTGGCGGAGGCAGGTGAAGGAAGCCAGATGGATGCCTGCTGAAGGTGGCAGGACTTGGAAACAATAAATGAATCAGCAAGAACTGCCAAACCAGCAGATCGTGCCCATCTGGAAATCAGGAAAATGAAAGGCAGACAATGGGATGTTCTGCATGGGCTTTATACAGCTGATCTCTCTTCCTGAGAGCTGGCTGCACTTTCATCTATGGAACGGTGATTCCATTCAGCTTTACTTTCGAGCTGTACTGAATAAAGGGGACATAGGCACTCCAAATTAACCTACTCAGAATAATAATAATAATAAATTGCATGCATATTTAAATAGATATATTTAGCATCTCTGTTCCAAAACACAACATGGTCCATACAGGTACTTACATAGTAGTAATCATCCCCAGCTAATCATCCCCACAGGGGGCCAGGCTGGCCCCTTCTTTGCTGTCCTTCCACAAGCAGGCAGACATTTATCTTCAGGCAAGCCTTCCCTCAGTAACCAGCTACCTGTATGTGTTTTTTTAAAAAAATAGAATGTTATGCATTACTGCTTTGACTGGATTTTTAGTACTACTTGTATTTTCTGTTTTTCCTTTTCTCAGAGTGACATTTTTAAATTTTTTATATGCTTATTGATCTTTGCCTCAGTATTGTCTGTTAATGATGGAAGATGCCTCCTCATTTATTGTTCATAGTTTTAAATGTTGTCTTTTAATGATGTTAACCACCATTGCACACTCATTGTTTTCAACCTTAAATGTTGTATTTCATTGTTGTAAGCTCCCTTGGGTCCTTTTTAAGGAGGAAAATGTGGTACAAATATTTTAAATAAATAAAATAAAATAAATAATCTTTGAAGACCAAAGAGTTCCATATGTTTTTTTCCTCCCACCTGAGGTAGTGGTAGTATCAGCTGTATTAATAAATGATGGCTAAGGATTTCCTGGCACTGACCCTACCTGCAGATGAGACATTTACTTATCGCAAACACAATCTCTTCCACCGACATACACTTATAGCATTATATAAAATGGCTTATCTGAAGCATTCTTTGAGGTAATACATTGCTGTTGTTGTTGTTGTTCTTGCTACTGCTCTTTCAACTTATATACCACTTGACAACATAATTATGTGAGAAACACCTTGCCCTCCAGCAAGCTGAATACTCAGATTACACAACCTTGGAAGGATGGAAGGCTCAGTCAACCTTGAGCCGGCTACCTGAACCCATCATGACTGAACCATAGAATCGCCATAGGGTTGGAAGGGATCTTGGAGGTCTTCTAGTCCAACCCCCAGCCCAAGGCAGGAGACCTCATACCATCCCGGACCTCCATATCATCCTGGACAGATGACTGTCCAATCTTTTCTTGAAAACCTTCAGCGATGGGTCACCCACAACATTGGGAGGCAAACTGTTCCACTGCTTAAAGGTAAAGGTAAAGGTTCCCCTTGACAATTTTTGTCCAGTCGTGTCCGACTCTAGGGGGCGGCGCTCATCCTGCTCTTCAAGCCATAGAGCCAGCGTTTTGTCCGAAGACAATCTTTCTGTGGTCACATGGCCAGTGTGATTTAGACACGGAACGCTGTTTACCTTCCCACTGAGGTGGTCCCTATTTATCTACTCGCATTTGCATGCTTTCGAACAGCTAGGTTGGCGGGAGCTGGGACAAGCGACGGGTGCTCATTCCGTTGCGTGGATTCGATCTTACGACTGCCGGATCTTCTGACCCTGCAGCACAGGCTTCTGCGGTTTAGCCCACAGCACCACCACGTCCACCACTGCTTTAGTGAGGATAATATCCTCTGGTGGCAGCGAAAAAGGAGTAAAAAACAAGTCATGTCTAAAGGTGAACTTGTCTGAGAGGCAAAACACACAGGGGTCGCTGGGGGTGCACGACACATACATACATACATACATACATACATACATACATACATACATACATACATACATACATACATACATACATACATACATACATACATACATACATACATACTGTACATACACCACCCATTTGGCAGCCAAGGCCACTTCTGGTGGTTTACAACAAATAGACAAGCAACACAATTTTAAAAACCCCACAAACAGTTAGCACTAGTATTAGGCTAAGTGAAATAGATGGCTGAAAAATCTGATTTTTCTTATCATAAAATAGAAAATGGTTCATAAAGAGGGCTCTTGAAACTTTCTGCTTTAGGTTCCTTCTGTGGAGACAAGCTATCAGAACTTTACTTTTATTTATACAGTGGTGCCTCGCTTAACGAGCGCACCGTATAACGACGAAATCACATAGCGATCCGTTTTTTTTATCGCTAATGCGATCGCTTACCGATGGCCCCTATGGCCGGAAATCGCTTTGCGAAGATCGGTAAGCATTTCTCTTACCAATCTTCACAAAACGAAGCCGTGGAGCAGCTGTTCGGCGGTTTCAAAATGGCCACCGGAAGCCCCAAAATGGCCGCGTGCAGCGTTTTCGCGCCCTGCCCTCGCTTACCGAGGGTGCGAAAATGGCTGCCGGACCAGGATGCATCGCTGAATGGTGAGTTTTTGCCCATTTGGGCTTTCCCGTCCCGCTCAGCGATGTTTCGCCATAGCGAAGGTTAATCCGGAACTACTCAGGGCAGCTTACATACATAAAAACATAACAAACAACATCTTTAAAACATTTAAACATCAAAATTTTAACAATTATATAAATCCTTGCCAAGATGGAAAGATTAAAGAAAAAGTAAAGGTCAGTTTAATTGATTAGAGTGAAAGACAGCATCCTTCAGAAATGTTTTGAATCCTTAAATGTCCTTGGAAGTTCATCAGATCCTTAAGTGAGCAGAAACCACCCCCCACTCCCACCTCTGATGCCAGGAGAAATTTGGTGGAACATCTGGGTCCTTTTTATGGAGAAAGGTGGGATACAAATAAATAAATAAATAAATAAATAAATAAATAAATAAATAAATAAATAAATAAATAAATAAATAAATGAATAAATGAATGAATGAATGAATGAATGAATGAATGAATGAATTAATTAATTAATTAATTAATTAATTAATTAATTAATTAATTAATTAATTAATTAATTAATTAATTAATAAGAAAGACTTCACACACACACAACATCCTCCATGTACCATTATTGCAAGCCCCATGATGCAGTAGTTAAATTGTAGTATTGCAGTCAAGCCTCTGCTCACAACCTGAGTTCAACCTGGAGGGAAGTGTGCAGTGGGGGGTCCCTCAAGGTTCTGTCTTGGGCCCAGTGTTCTTCAACATCTTCATATATGACCTGGACGAGGGGACTGAAGGAGCACTAATCAAATTTTCTGATGACACAAAGATGGGGGGAATTGCTAATACTTTGGAAGATAGACTCAACTGAAGGACCTAGGCAGACTTGACCATTGGGCCCTATCCAATAAGATCGGCTACATCAACAGGGGGATAGCACCAAGATCATGGGAAGTGATAGTATCATTGGTGAGGAGCATGCATTAAAGACATTTCTTTGTCTCAGGTTGCTCACAAGGGCATGTGCAGTCGAGATTCCTTTGTTTGCATTTTTAGAGCAAAAATTAATATAAGACCCTGTCTTATTTTCAGGGAAATAGGTGTCACAAAACCGTGACTACTGGTTCTTTTGTATCCCAAGAAGAACAATATTAAACAGCAAAGGACCTCACAAGACACATTAATAAATGCAAAAATTGAATATACTTTATTACCTATTGATTACAATTCTAAATAAAGGGGCTTCATGCATTCAACACATTCACACCACATGCCTACTCACCAAAGAGAGAATTCTTAATCTGCATTGTTCAAGTTCCAAAGAAGGTAGTTGGTTCCAAAAGCTTTTTGGTCTCAGCAGACAGACAGACTAATGTTTTCCCAGACCCCTCTTCTTATATTCTATTTAGGCAGGGTTTTAATAGAGCATGCATTAAAGACATTTCTTTGTCTCAGGTTGCTCACAAGGGCATGCGCAGTAGAGACTCCTTTGGAGTACTGTCTTGCAAATCATCTATCCATTAACTCCGCGAAGACTAAAATTTTAGTCTTCTCCAAATCATGGACTCCATCCCAATGGAAAATACAAAACCTCAGCTTTCAGCAGGTATCATCCTTCAAGTATCTCGGAGTTACATTTCACTACCGCCACTCTTGGTTACTCCACCGTAAATCTGCCATATCCTCAGCTCTTCTATCCCAGAACGCCATGGTCAGATTCTTTTTCAACAAAGGCAACCAATTCATTCCTGCTGCTCTTCAGGCATTCCAACTCAAATCCGTCCCTCAATTACTGTACGGAGCACCCGTTTGGATTGAAGTCGCCAACTCCGAACTGGATTGCTCAATCTCTAAATTTCTTCGTAAGATCCTGGGGATCCCCAACTCAATCAGACTGTCCACGATTGCATTAGAACTAGGTATCCACCTTCCCTCCACCTCTGCTTGGATTTCTACCTTCAAATTTTGGCTGAAACTTCATCTCAACTCCCACCCAACCTCCATCTTATATGATCTTATTCGTGATTCTCACATATCCAACTAGTTCAAACTAGTAGATGCTAAGCTTTCCACCCTCGACCTATCCCCTGAAACCTTGGCCGACCTTGACCTTCCTAAAGCCCACCTTATCATTAAGTCTAAACTACTGGAACAAGAAACTCGGACCCTCCTACTTAATCTAAATCCCACTTGCTCACCATCTTACTTTGGGCTCCCCCCCTTACTGGGCCACCCAGCCAGTTATCTCTTTCACCTGACAGACCCAAGGAAAAGGAGGGCCTTTCCTCTTGCTCGTTTAAACATCTTCCCATCTGCTTATCACTTTGGCAGATACTCCAATACCCCCCGATCAAACAGATTCTGTCCACTCTGTTTCTGCGAATCAGATACAGTAGCCCATATTTTACTTTGTTGCCCCTCTCACTCCACCCTTAGATCTTCCTTGCTACACCCTTTTCTCCTAACCCTCCCTCCCTCCCTCTCTGACCCCCTCCCAATTCTCCTAAGTGATTACTTTCCAACCACTACCCATCTCGTGGCGGAATTTCTGTCAACTATTCTTATGAGAAACCGTAATCCCCATCCCTCCCAACTTCAGTTTTAACCTTCCCCCTCTTTACTTCCCTGGTTACATTGTCTATTTTTCTTACTGTAATCAAATGCCAATAAAGGTTTATGTATGATGATGATGATGACTCCTTTGTTTGCCCCTAGATACATGGTCTTTATCACTTATTGTGAAGTATGGAATGCTTAATGTGTCTTCCACCACTTAGTGGACAGGTGTGGAATCTGCTTTGCTCAGGAGGACCTTCGTACCGGGGTCTTCTTAATCCCCTTGACTCTACTCCCAGCAGCAGATGGTTTTTGTCAATTTACTTCAGAATGTTAACAGTTCAAAAGTTGGACCTCTCACAATGAGGCTTCTAGCTAGAAATACAAAGTCCCATAGTTCCTCTGGTTCTGTTGGTCTCCATCTTTGTGTCCTAACTCTCTCTGGTTCTTCACCTGATCCAGGCCAAACATGTACACACCTGACATAGGGTAGTTGCTACTACCACCTTCTTCTGCCTCCCCTTCTCTTGCCATTGTGTACTTTTGTTTTGGCCCATTTGAGTGCTTTGCATACAACAGAATTTAAAATAGGATGAAGAGTACAGCTTCTACAAATTGATAACCTGACTTCAAAAAATAACCACAATAAGCAGCTTCTGAAGACAATTAAGTTACTAAAGAAGCAGAATTGTTTATGAATCTCTGTGTTATTATGACACAATTAACTAAGCTTGAATTGTCTCTACAGGGAAGTTTTACTGTTACTATTAAGTTTGTTTGTATCTTTGAATTTCCCCAGAAAGCTGAGGTAAGGCTTAGAAAGCCAAGGAGGCAAAAAACGAACTTTACAGTTCAGCAAATTCCCTTTGCCTTTTATGCTTGATTTATAAGTTTGTGGATCCCGAGTGGTCATTAGTGCACTTACTGGCTTTGTTGATACTACAATTGAATTAGTGAAGCAAATTTTACTATATGATCATATTTTTTAGTAGCAATTATTTAAATTTAGTTTTCATTAAACCTTTTCTTATTATTTTAATTAAACTATAGTGAACAGTTTAATAGGTTCTCTAACTAAAGATTAATTGCTTTAAATGTTTTAGACTTGTAATCTTCGTTACTTTGATTATATTAATCATATATTCAGTATATATTGTTTAACTAAATATATAGAAAGACACCCCCAATTTGTTATTATTTAGTTATTACTAATTATCGCTATGAATAATAGGCATAGGATAATTTTATTGATAGATCATGAATATTAGTTTTTGAACTATTATCTCTGACATAATTTATATCTATGTCCATAGCTTAGTCCAGTTTACAACCTAGATTTTGTACTATTCATATCTCAGATCTCTGTATTGTACTGTATTCGGCTGGAGCTAATTTATAAACATGGTAGTAAGAGGAAAATCAAAGAAAACCTTAGCTCATTGCAAAGATGTCCAGAGTACATTTTAAAATCATTTCTCTATAGTACAGGAGAAAAAAGGAAAGAGTAAGATGATACTGGTAGAAATAAAAAGCAATTTACCCGAGGAAACAGTGAATGCTTACCAAGAGAGTACTCACAATATACTCACAATATAGATATACTATCTGCTGGTATAGACCATTTTTCATCTCTCTCTTTAGACAGTAAAGAGTTAGCTAATAGTTCAGCCTTGGAGCTCCTTGGCCCGCAATGTGCATTGCAAGAGTGACTAGAATTGAGACTACTAGATAAGCAATTAGACTTAAAATTATATTTCAAAACTTGATGTCAAAAAGTTACACACTCTTTGAAGCTCCAACTTCTATATAAAATACACTGTGTCCAAGTAGTGCCCCTATTAGAGGCCAGAGGCAACCTATGAGAAGACATATTAGTAACAGACAACAATCTATAGTTCTAGATACTACCCCTTTAATTGCAACAGAATAAGACACAAAGACACTGAGAATTCTTAGATTTGCTCTGATCAAACACCATCTTTTGTTTCACCAACTTCAACTATGTCAATAAAAACAGTAAGGCTTACTAGGCCTGCTAAAAATAAATATAAACATAATAGGGTTGACAGAGCGTTTGAAAGATGAAAGAAAAAAGATTACAAACATAAAAAATTCAGAGTAATGAAGAGAGATGGGGGTATTTGTATTCATATACAAATACCCCCGCACAGGTGGAGATAACAAAGGTCAGGCCCCATGGTGTGGGACGGTCCACTCGCCGATCCACCACTGCTGCGGGCTGCACCATCCCGTTCTATCACTCTGGACTTCACGATGAATTAGCCACTCCTGGCAGGAGGCAGGACAACAAGCCTCTCTGCCAGGTCAAAGAGTGACTCACCAGTTGTGAGCTCTGGAGTGATAGGATGGGATTGCGTAGCCTGCAGCAGTGGCAGATCGGTGAGTGGACCATCCGGCACCATGGGGCCTGACCCTTGTTATCTCCACCCATGTGGGGTATTTGCATATGACTACCCCCATCTCTAGTAATGAATATAAGAAAGAAATTAGCTGAAAAGGGTGAAGTATGAAATTTAGTTATTTCACATTCTTTAAATGTCTACATAAAAGATCCAAAGTATCAAAACCAAAGACAGAAACAAGGCTAAAGAAAGGACAGAGCGTAAACCTTGCCAGGGGAGGGAGAACCAAGGTAGGCAAATAGAAAGAGACAGTATAGACTCCCTTCCCTACCTCCAGCATGTGAAGATCTCAATGCACAAGAAGCAATACAAGGTTTTGCCTTGCCAATGCAATCTAAGGAAGCACTACAAGAGCTTGTACAGCAGGAGTTATTGCACCCAGCATCACAGCAACTAGGATGCAGAGATTCACTTGCCATGACAAGAGGTGCTTGGGCCCCCAACCAGCTGCTGGTCATCTAAGTTCAAGGTTTGGATGGCTGGCAACTGGGGAGGGACTCTATATTTTAGCCAACTAGGTAAGAGCTGCCCTGGTAATAGCTTGGGCCAGGGGGTTGGGACTCATCGTTGAGGGTCAGGGGAGGGGCAGAAAGCACCGCTGGAGCCTGCCTCAGGTTTCTGCACTACATTCCTACTCAGTAGTGGGATTCAAATAAATTAACAACAGGTTCTATGTCCTAATGACTATTTTAACTAGACCAAAAGATGTACCAAAAGGTTGTTTAATAATTCACACAATACTGCAGTAAGAACAGTAAAAGAGGTACAGACAACTAGATTATGTTTAAAGGAAGATTTTTAAATATTAAATACTTGAAAAACAGTTATTGAAGATATTTCCATATTTGAAGAAAGAAAGGGGGGTGAGAGAAATCACTCTCAAAATGGGACAGAGAGACATTCACACATGCAGGTCAAGCGCTTGAAGCGTGCAGGATTTAATAAAAGATTGAGCAGAGCTGTAGGAAGAGTCGGGACGTCAAACCCCTGAAAACAACAAACATAGCTTGAAGGCATTGATAGAGAAAGAGACAAGCCAGCTTAAATAAACACGACATTGGCCCTGCCACAACAGGGACCTGGCAAAACCAGATGGTAACCATGCCGGGGATAATTTAATAATTTAATGTAAATAAAATCCCTCCTGCAGGGATGTTTGCTAGCCATTTTATCCCAGGAGTTTGCCTACTTCTCCAAGCAAAAGGCCAAAAGAAAGGAAAGACCAAGTTCTAGCTTAAATAATCCTGGAAATTTTTATTAGAACTCCGAGATCCATCAGCCTGGGAGGAAAAAAAACATGCTTCATTCATTCCATTGCGCTTGGCCAGAATTTTAAGGACAACTATTTGCAGTCCCTTTTTGGGTGGAAGGTCAGCTTCCAGCTATCCCCCTGGTAAATTCTGGGGACCCTCACCAGCAAAAAGCACATACACATATCCATACACACCGGCCCACCTGGGGCCTAAAAATATAAATATTTTTCCACCATTCAATCCAAAGAGATAAAAAAAACCCAAAGAAATGAGGAAGAAACTGGCCCAATATACCTTCTATCTAAATATTTGTTGTTTGTTGTTAAGTCGTTTAGTTGCATCCAACTCTTCATGACCCCATGGACCAGAGCATGCCACGCTCTCCTGTCCTCCACCGCCTCCCAGAGTTGGGTCAAATTCATGCTGGTCGCTTCGATGACACTGTCCATCCATCTCGTCCTCTATCGTCCCCTTCTCCTCTTGCCTTCACATCTTCCCAACATCAGAGGCTTTTCCAGGGAGTCTTCTCTTCTCGTCAGATGGCCAAAGTATTGGAGCCTCAGCTTCAGGATCTGTCCTTCCAGTGAGCATTCAGGGTTGATTTCCTTTAGAATTGATAGATCTGTTCTCCTTGCAGTCCAGGGGACTCTCAAGAGCCTCCTCCAGCACCACAATTCAAAAGCATCAGTTCTTCGGCGGTCAGCTTTCTTTATGGTCCTGCTCTCACTTCCATACATCACTACAGGAAAAACCATAGCTTTGACTATTCGGACTTTTGTTGGCAAGGTGATATCCCTGCTTTTTAAGATGCTGTCAAGGTTTGTCATCGCTGTCCTCCCAAGAAGCAGGCGTCTTTTAATTTCGTGGCTGCTGTCTCCATCTGCAGTGATTATGGAGCCCAAGAACATAAAATCTGTCACTGCCTCCATATCTTCCCCTTCTATTTTGCAGACGTAATGGGGCCAGTGGCCATGATCTTAGTTTTTTTGATGTTGAGCTTCAGACCATTTTTTGCACTCTCCTCTTTCACCCTCATTACAAGGTTCCTTAATTCCTCCTCACTTTCTGCCATCAGAGTGGTGTCATCTGCATATTGGAGGTTGTTGATATTTCTTCTGGCAATCTTAATTCCGGCTTGGGTTTCCTCCAGTCCGGCCTTTTGCATGATGTATTCTGCACATGTTAAATAAGCAGGGGGACAATATACAGCCTTGTCGTACTCCTTTCCCAATTTTGAACCAGTCAGTTGTTCCATATCCAGTTCTAACTGTTGCTTCCTTTCCCACATATAGGTTTCTCAGGAGATAGATAAGGTGGTCAGGCACTCCCATTTCTTTAAGGGCTTGCCATAGTTTGCTGTGGTCCACACAGTCAAAGGCTTTTGCATAGTCAATGAAGCAGAAGTAGATATTTTTCTTGAACTCTCTAGCTTTCTCCATAATCCAGCACATTTAGCAATTTGGTCTCTAGTTCCTCTGCCCCTTCGAAATCCAGCTTGTACTTCTGGGAGTTCTCGGTCCACATACTGCTGAAGCCTACCTTGGAGGATTTTGAGCATAACCTTTTGAGTGCAATTGTCCGGTAGTTGGAGCATTCTTTGGCACTGCCCTTCTTTGGGACTGGGATGAAGACTGAACTTTTCCAATCCTCTGGCCACTGTTAAGTTTTCCAAACTTGCTGGCATATTGAATGTAGCACCTTAACAGCATCATTTTTTAAGATTTTAAATAGTTCCACTGGAATGCCATCACCTCCACTGGCCTTGTTGTTAGACAAGCTTTCTAAGGCCCACTTGACTTCACTCTCCAGGATGTCTGGCTCAATATTAGCAACTGCACTATCTGGGTTGTCCGGGATATCCAAATCTTTCTGGTATAATTCCTCTGTGTATTCTTGCCACCTCTTCTTGATGTCTTCTGCTTCTGTGAGGTCTCTCCCATTTTTGTCCTTTATGTCAGGCCTGAGCAGAATGGAGTGTATTAATGAGAAGCCATAATGATCAGGTGTGTTAAAACTGAGTCAGGATGACTCAGCAGTGCTGACGCAAGTCAGGGATGATGCAACTCATGGATGATGCAACATGTAATCTGATTGGTCCTGTATATGTATAGATGTGTGAATTGTACAGTCAGTTTTATCTTCCTGCTGAAGATCACTTCTACACATTATGCTGCCAGACTGCTGTAAATACTGCTGTAAATATATGTTGCTGAAGGAAATGCTGCTGGACTGTGTGTGAGTTATTTCTAGACTGCCTGGATGCGAATCGCTCTGCTAAAACTGTGATTTGTGCTAAGAAATGCTGACAGAAGGTTATGGGCCCAGCGCTGCACCCTGCAATACCTGTGTTGCTTCAAGGATGCCGGTGAGTACCAGTGGGTACCAGAGAGGCAAGAGAGTCCAAGGAAGTGAGAGTTTTGCCATTTAGAGCCCAGGAGGGGAAGAAAAATGGAGGACCAAGAGAAAAGCAGCAAAATGCAAGTGTTTGGCAGTATGTAACGTTTTCCAGTAACCAGACTGAATGAAAATAACTACCAGACGTGGTCAGTGAAAGCTGAGATGTTCCTGAGATGGGAGGAATTGTGTGAGATAGTAAGCAATCCCCCTGACCTAGATGAGGTAGAACAAAGGAAAAATGAAAAAGCTTTATCTACAATAATTCTTTGCCTGGAAGACAGCCAACTGGCTCACATAAGTGGACTGCTGGGACACGCTGAAACGAATTTATGTTTGTGATTCATCAGGAACTAAAGTATCCTTAACCAGAAAGCTGTATAAGGCTAAGCTAAAAGAAGGTGAAAGCATGTCCCATCACTTGCAAAAGATGAAAAACCCATTTAATGAGCTTCAGCAGAGAAATATAGACTTTACAGAGTCGCATAAGGCATATATTATTCTGAGCAGTCTTCCAGAATGTTATGACGTATTAGTGACAAGCCTTGAATCTATGCCAGAAAGGGACTTAACTCTTCAGTATGAGCAGGCTTCTTGAGGAGACTAGAAAAAGAAGTGAAAGATCAGAAGATAGAAGGAAATGTGACAGTCCAGAGAGAAGGAGACAATACAGCCCACAGCGAAGGAGAACTGCTTTCAGGAGGGGAGAGCAAGAAAACAAAGCATTTATTGTGAAACTTTGCTTCATCTGTAACTCTGAGAGACATCTTCAGAAAGACTGTTCAGAAGCCTCCAGCAGAAATAAAACTGACAGAAAAGGGAGGATTTTTCTTGTGCACACAGCTGCTGATAAGATCAAGGTCAGAGCTACTTGGATCCTGGACAGCGGAGCTGTTTGCCATTTAACTAATGATAAAAGGTTGTTTTCTTTTCTAGGAGCTTCAGAGCACAGCGTCGTCAGTTTGGCAAATGGAGAACGATTTCCTGTGGCTGGAGAAGGACATGTATTTGTACCATGTTTGAGAAAAGAAATTAAAAATGTTCTGCTAGTTCCAAAACTGGACTGTAACATACTTAGCGTCTCTAAGCTGCATAAGGCTATACAGTGTTTTTTTGCTAACAGCACTTGTACAATTAAGAAAGGAAATGAGATTTGTGCTGCAGCAAAACTAAAATGGGGTTGCAGAGCGTAGGAATGGAATCCTACAGACAATGAAGGATGCTCTATTAGCTGATGCTGGTATGAGCCACGCCTTTTGGGGAGAAGCTGTGGTTACTTCTTCCTATATTATAAACAGAATTTACTCTTCTACTATAGAGCAAACTCCATACTATATGCTCTATGGGAGGGAGCCTTCCATACAGCATATGAGAGTTTTTGGTTGTAGTGCTTGGTTACATGTACCAAAGGAAACCAAAAGAAAAGGAAAACCAAAAGCAAAGAAAATGAGGTTTTTGGGCTATGAAAGAGGGTCAAAGACATATCGTTTCCTGGATGGAAACAAAAATGTAGTAATTTCCAGATGTGCAAATTTTTGTGAACATGAGAACTGGGATAAAGTGCATGCAAACTCTCAAGTGTACATTCCCTTTATAGAAAGACAGAAAAGTCAAGGCAATCAGATAGAGCCAAAAGAAGAGACTGAAGAAAGTACCAGTCACAGCAACTCAGAAGAAGATGATGGAGAGTGTAGTCAGGAAGAAAGTGAACCTGTAGTTAAAGAAGAAAGACAAATCCCAAGAAGGTCAGAAAGGGCTAATAAGAATATCCCTCCAGAAAGGTTTGGTGTGGGAGAAATAAGAGTATGTCATATATACCAAGAGCCAAAGAATTTTGAGGAAGTGATGCTTCTTCCTGAAATAGAAAGAAAGAAATGAGAGCAGGCCATGAAAGATGAGTTGAAGTCAATGGATGAACATGAGGTGTTCACTGAAACCAAGTTGCCACCAGGGTAAAAGGTAATAGGCAGCAAGTAGGTTTACAAGAGAAAATTGCAAAACAATGGAGATTACAGATACAAAGCTAGATTGGTGGCTCAGGGATACACACAGAAGAAAAACGTTCATTACGATGAAGTTTTTTCGCCCACAGTGAAAACTGAGACAGTAAGATTGGCCTTAGCCTTAGCTGCATCAAGAAACTATGTTGTAAAACACTTTGATATTACAACTGCTTATTTAAATGCAGAGTTACAGGAAGAATTGTACATGGCACAGGCACCTGGTTTTGAAAACTTCAAACCAGGAATGGTGTACAAATTAAACAAAGCAATTTATGGCCTACAACAGTCAGCGAGAAATTGGAACCAGTGTCTACATTCAACTTTAGAGAAATTGAAATACAGGAATAATTTGGGAGATCCATGTTTATATGTTAAAGAACATGGAAAAGAACTAGACATTTTGCTGGCATATGTAGATGACATTTGTGTCATGTCTAAAGATCAAAGCCAAATAGATTTGTTTGAGAGGCAATTGAAAAAGGAATTCAAATTGAAAAACTTAGGTCCAATACAAAGTTACTTGGGGATGCAAATCCAGAAACAAGAGAAAGGATTTGTGTTAAGTAAAAAGACAAAAATAGAACAAATGTTGACAAAGTATAACATGTAAGAATGTAAAATTGCAAAAACTCCAATGACAGTGGACTTTCAGAAATCAGAATCTGAAAGTAAGGAGTTTGAAAATCAGGAGATATACCAATCAGCAATAGGAAGTCTGATGTACCTAGCCAATTGGACTAGACCAGATATTGCTGCTGTGGTAAATATCCTGAGTAGACATGTGTCAAAACCCACACAAAACCATTGGCAAGGCGTAAAAAGGGTATTCAGGTTTCAAAAAGGAACACTTGACAAATGTCTAGTTATAAAACCTTCAAATGAGTTAAAGTTAAAAACATTTGTGGACAGTGATTGGGCAGGTGATGTAACAGAGAGAAAATCAATTTCAGGATTCGCAGTACTGTTTGCAGATGTTCTAGTAGGATGGAAATCAAGAAAGCAGAATTCCATTGCAACTTCAACGAGTGAAGCTGAATTTGCAGCTTTGTCTGAGCTGTCTTCAGAGATTACTTGATATAAACAATTAATCAAAGATTTGAAAATTGAAGTAAACCAAGCAATTATAGTGTATAACGACAATACAACGTGCATCCAGATGGAGACAACTGATAAAATGTGAAGCAGAAGTAAGCACATAGACATAAAATATCACAATGTCAGGGAAGCAATAAAGGAGAAATTAATTGAGTTACAATATTGTGAATCAGAGAAAAACTTAGCCAATATTCTGACAAAACCCCTGAACATACAGAAACACATAGAAATAACTGAAAAGTTGGGTATATGTTCTGCTCAAACCTTAAATTTGCAGGGGTGTCAAGGAAAATTACAGGCCTAAGCAGAATGGAGTGTATTAATGAGAAGCCATAATGATCAGGTGTGTTAAAACTGAGTCAGGATGACTCAGCAGTGCTGATGCAACTCACGGATGATGCAACTCATGGATGATGCACCATGTAATCTGATTGGTCCTGTATGTGCATACATGTGTGAATTGTACAGTCAGTTGTATCTTCCTGCTTGAAGATCACTTCTACACGTTATGCTGCCAGACTGCTGTAAATATTGCTGTAAATACACGTTGCTGAAGGAAATGCTGCTGGACTGTGTGTGAGTTATTTCTGGACTGCCTGGACTGCAAATCACTCTGCTAAAACTGCGATTTGCGCTAAGAAACGCTGACACTTTATCATGTTCATCTTTGCATAAAATATTCCTTTAATATCTCTAATTTTCCTGAACAGATCTCTGGTTTTTTCCTTTTCTATTATTTTCCTCTATTTCTTTGCATTGTTCATTTAAGGAGGCCCTCTTGTCTCTCCTTGCTATTCTTTGGAAGTCTGCATTCAATTTTCTGTAACTTTCCCTATCTCCCTTGCATTTTGTTTCCCTTCCCTTCTCTGATATTTGCAAGGCCTCATTGGACAGCCACTTTGCTTTCTTGCATTTCCTTTTCTTTGAGATGGTTTTTGTTGCTGCCTCCTGTACAATGTGGGTGGGTCGGAAGGAGGTGGAGGCCAGGGCATGCCTTACTTGGAAGGAGGCCACCTTGGCCAAGCCCCAGCCCAAGGGGCCACGGGGGAGAGAAGCCTTTGGAGCAACGCGTGCAAGGAGGCAAGGAGGCGGGCCGTGCAAAGATTTTTCCTTTTTGGTTTTTTTTGATAACTAGGAAGTAAACAAACGTGTGAATGCACTCATGTGTCCAAGCCACCCACCCCTTTCAGACCCCATTGGACCAGATCGATTGGATTTGCAGACCTGGAAACCCCTCTGGACCCTGGAAGGGGTGGCGGTCCCAGTGGTGGGATTCAGCAGGCCAACAAACTGTTCTGCAGAACTCATAGAAAATTAGCTACCGGATCTGTGGAACCGGTGCGAACCGGCTCAATCCCACCACTGTTCCTACTCCAGAGTTCCTACTCCAGTCCTCTGAAGATGCTGGCCACAGAGAACACAGCCTAAGAGCCCAAAAAACCCACATCAACCACTTGCAATTATTACTTAATTAAATATTTATAGGCAGAATTTCTATTGTGGCAAGAGCATGGAAGCAGGCCTTCAAATTAAGACTGAAAATTATCTTTTCCAACAGGTCTCTTCTTGTCTTATTACAGGAAGATTCTTTTAGATACTCCTGGCAGAAGCAAATACATAGAAAGATAGAAGTCTTAGGTTCATCACAAGAATTAATTAAGAACATGGACAAAGCAGAATCAAGATTAGCTATAAGGAAGCAGATTTACCAGATAAATCTCCCTGGTACTCAGAGGAGAGCTCAACCAGAATGTTCTCCCTCCTTCTTTGGTATCTGTATTCACAAGACACTCCTGTCACATTTCTTCCATCTAACTATTGCATGTTACTTTTACATGCAAGACTGAATATTATCCATTCAAGAGAGATGCAAGGAAGGTTCTCAGGATAAGCTTATCCCTAGAAAGTGTATCCATGTGACAACACTAGGCTGGAAACTTCTGCACATATTTTGTGCTCTTGCCTTTTTTATGCAACTGCAAGAGAGTGTTTTATTAAACTTTGATTTGATTTACTGGAAACATCATCCTTTGAAGCCCTTGTTCCTAATCTATTAGAAGATAAAAATCCTAATTTTACTAGAGCAAAGTCTAAATTTGTTGCAGCTATTCAGTCCTCCAAGATAATTGAACCAATTTATGGTGTCTAAATATTGCAGTTTATGCTGCTCAAGAATCTTTTGAACAGCTTCTAAGGAAAGAAAGGGGGGGGGGACACCAGAAATTGGTTCATTATTGCTTCACAATATGCTCATGTTGCCAGCAGGAAAAAAGGATGCCAAGCTTTCCATAGCCAGAATGATGGAAACACCAATGGCAGCAATCAAGATGGTCTACAGCAGTGATTCTCAAACTTGGGTCCCCAGATGTTCTTGCATTGCAGCTTCCAGAAATCTTTAAGGTGAAAGAAAAGTTGGATATCCCCCCTATTTAGTGTGACAGTGTGTACATGTATGTGTGAGTAGGGCATCTGTTAATTGTGAATTGAGTGTGTGGATCCAGGTGTAGCAGTGTGTGAATGTGGATGAAACCCAGCTTCCATTTTAGGTTTAGGGCACCATTTTGAATATTTTCGTGCCAACATTGCTAGGGTACTAATGGTTGGACACATGGTTTTATAAAGCTCAGGGTTTTGTTAGCTGGGAATTGGTGGCTTCGAAAAGGTCAAGTTATTGTGATTTGTTCCTGGGGGATAGGCTTTAATTAATATTTTTATTATAATTTCATAGGTTTTATAGGGAGCATATTTAAGTTACACACAGTTGGAAAAGCAAATTATTTTCTGCACCTTTGGTTTCTAATAATATAGGTTTGATAGGCAGTTAATAAGTGATTGAATTAATTAAGCCAGGGAGGAAGGGCAACTGGGGTTACTAGGAGTAGATTTTGGGGTATTAATAATAGTAAGGTAATTTCGGAGATAGATAGATAGATAGATAGATAGATAGATAGATAGATAGATGATAGATAGATAGATAGATAGATAGATAGATAGATAGATAGATAGATAGATAGATAGATAGATAGATAGATAGATAGATAGATAGATAGATAGATAGATAGATAGATAGATAGATAGATAGATAGATAGATAGATAGATAGATAGATAGATAGACAGACAGACAGACAGACAGATAGATAGATAAACAAACAAACAAACAATCCGGCCAACTGCCCTAGTTCCTAATTCCTACTTCCTAATTTACAATAAATAAATAAATAAATAAATAAATAAATAAATAAATAAATAAATACATAAATAAATAAATAAATAAATAAATAAATAAATAAATAAATAATCTGGGCAGTAGCACTAGTTCATTGGATTATTAAACTTCCTATTTTACTAGTATAAGAGCCAGCTTGCTCTGGCAAGGTTGAGAGATAAAATAAATGGTAATAACTTTAATAATAAAGTTAAATAAGAATACTGAAATCAATAGGTTATTAATTATAAGAGTAAACTTGGAATCAGTAAATATATTATATTGAATTGTGTATACCCATAAAGGGAATAAAGTAGGAAAGGCTTTCTATCAGCAATAGCACTGAGAGGTGGTCCTGAAGGAAAGGCAGTAGCTTCAGCGGGATGTCGCTGCCGGTGGGGGTTGCTGCATAGGACAATAGTTTTAGGCAAACACTGGCCAGTAAGTTTGGCTATTAAGGCTACAGCGGATAAGGTTGTTCATCATTATTGGATATAGCTGGTGAGGGTTGAGGAAAGGCAAATAGTACTACAAGAGTTAACAGTGGCGTTGCGTAAGGGACACGGTAATTCAAAGGGAAAGCAACCAGCTAAGAGAAAAATAGCACCACAGTTGTCACCCCCACAGTCCTCTTCGGATGAAGAGTCATGGCCAATTTGGCAGGCGTTACAAGAGAAGATGTCTGCTATGGAAGTGCAGAAGATGCCTCCTCAGCGTAGTGATGAGCAGCCATGTAGATTGGCTAGAGAATCAAGGAGCCTCAAAAAATCTAGATTGAAGTCATTAGCACAGGATCTAATGAATCATTTTACTGCCCTTGAGTCCATACAGGTGTCCAAGATGGTTCAAAGGAAGGACGCTGATGGGTCACCAGTTCGTTCTGGATCAAGGAGCATGGAGAAAGGGGCAGCATCATCTATAGGGGCCAGTGATCCGTGTTCATCAGGACAGGAGGGACAAGGAGAAGTGGAAGAAGTTGAATTTGCTACGCCAGGTGGCTTCCACATCGGATGGTGAGTGTATAATCGCACCACAAATACAATCGCCTCTGCCCGCTTGGCCTTGGGCCGGCCGAGCCATGGGTGCCCCATACACAAGCACACCACAAACGGCACAAGACACGGGGTTCCCCAACGTAGTTTGGCCATACGCTGGTCCTCAGTGGGGTATCTGGTGCATGCGCTGGTGATTGGCACCATCACTGTCTCAGCCTGCTAGTTCTGAGAGTGTAGGGGGTTGGCAGCACCCATCAGTCCCCAACACCAGTTACAATATCATACCTATAGGATCCCTGCCCTATGGGGATTATTCGACACCTCTAGGAGACCATCTGGCTCCTGCAATGAAGGAGAAAATTTGAAGGGGTCAATTTGTAGATATTTTTTGGCCTCCTTAACAGAGAATGTGATAAAAAAGACCTTGGTAAGGAAGATGAGAAAGAAAAGAAAAAACATAGAAGGAAAAAGCCAGATAGAACATGGACCAATTGGCTCCCTGGCTTCGTGATCTACTCTGGTGTCTTGATTAAAATGCAACCATGGCGGGCACCAGCTCTGTTTCAATATTTAGACATCACGATTAGAGCTTACGCGGACTTTGCACGCCAAGCCTGGTTGCGATACGATGAAGCGTCCCAAACGAGGAGTGCTATTCAGCCCAACCTTCGTTGGGACGAACTGCATCCAGGTTCGTGGCTTCAGCATATGATGCCAGCTAAGGCAAATTTAGGTGACAGATTTGATTGTGGTCATCTGAATTGGAAAATGATGCAAACACAACCTACCTGCCCAATGGAGGGTCAGGCGGTTCAACCCCACTTGCTGTGTTTCCAATACAACACCAGAGGTTTTTGTGGAAGAAAGCCATGTAGATTTTGGCACGAGTGCCTCCCCTGCAGGGGGCAGCACCCAAACTCAAGTTACTTCAAAGCAGGTGCTCAGAGGCAGGATAAAGGGGCCGGAGATCCCAAGAAGCAGAATGGGGGCGGGGGTAACCCTGGAAAAGGGGCCCAGCCCACTTAAGGTGGAAGTCTTAGAGGAATGGTTGAAGATGTACTCAAGGGTAGAGGACGCTAGATATCTCTTGGAGGGTTTTAAGTATGGCTTTAGGATACCAGCGGTAGGCAAACTCAAAGAGTATTTTGCGCAAAACCTGTGGTCAGTAAAAGGCATGGAGAGTATAGTGCAGAAGAAAATAGGCAAGGAGGTGATGGAAGGGCGGGTTTTGGGACCTTTCCCAGAAACGCCCATTGAGAACCTCAGGGTTTCCACATTGGGCATTGTTCCCAAGAAAACACAGGGTGAATTTCACCTTATTCATCACCTGTCTTTTCCAGAGGGAAATTTGGTTAATTATGCTATTCCTCCAGAGCTATGCACAGTTAGGTACACTTCATTTGACGAAGCCGTTGATATGGTTTAGAAGTGTGGGGTAGTGGCTGAACTGGCAAAATGTGATGTGAAATTGGCATTTTGGATTTTGCCTTTCACCCGCGGGATTTTAATTTGCTGGGATTTCAGTTTGGGGGTTCATATTACATAGACAGGGCCTTGCCCATGGGCTGCTCAGTGTCGTGTGCTGCCTTCAAAAAGTTTAGTACATTTTTGGAATGGAAGGTTAGACAGTTAGCGGGCTGTACTTCGACGGCTCATTATCTCAATGATTTTCTCTTTTGTGGAGAGATAAATTCAGGAAAATATCAGTTTATACTAAATACATTTAAGGAACTAGCATTGGAGCTGGCGTTGCCTTTAGCCCAGGAGAAAACCGAGGGGCCGGCCACAGTATTAACCTTTTTAGGTATAGAGATAGATACAGTACAGCAAACATCTAGGTTGCCCTTGGAGAAATTGGTAGCCTTGAAGGCGAGGATAGAATCATTATTGGTTAAGTCCAAGGTGACACTTAGAGAGCTGCAGGAGATAGTTGGACATCTTAATTTTGCATGTAGAGTGGTGGTTCCTTGGAGAGCCTTTATCAGGCACCTTAGCACAGCCATGACAGGTTTAAAATGACCGTTACACAGGACTAGGGTTACATGGGATATGAAAGAGGACCTTAGAGTTTGCTTGTCATCCTGCCTTCTGCCAGGACTGGGTAATCAATTGCAGACAACGGTGTGATAGGAAGGCACTGCGGAGTCGGTGGCAGCAGTGAAATTGTGAGTTAACCCTCATTATTTCCACTTGTGTGGGGATATTCGTATTCAAATATGAATATGAATACCCCCATCTCTAATGGACCAGCGTGCCTGCATTCAGAGGGAGCCAGAGACTATATGCCGGCCACAGCCCACTGTGTGAGAGGCAGTGGAACTGTGGTTGGGCCCCTGCCGGTTGCCAGCTCTTTTTCAAGGGAGTTGGCTCAGCCTCCCTCTGCTTCTCCAGGACTGGGCCCTGCTGCTCCTGGCTGCCTCACCCTCCTCTCAACATGAGCCATATGGATAGGGGGGAGAGAAGGGGCTTTAGAAAGGTTTTATTTTATATATTTTTAAACCTTATTTTAAATTGTGATTAATTGCCATCAATTAAGAAGAGACCCACAGTGGATTTTAGGGAACAGGAAGGGGGGAGGGCATTGGAAGGGGCAGCCATTGAGGTGGTGCTGGGTAGGGGAAGGAATGGCGGTGGGGGTAGAACATGCGCACATAGGAGAAGAGAGGTTAGATATCTTACCTCTATCCCCTCTTCTTGTCCTACCCCCCAACCAGATGGTATCAGGTGATCATATCAGCAAACCCTTGAACCACACAGTGCTGTTGATGAATGCCAGGTCAGTACAAAATAAAACTGCCCTCATCCATGATGTAATTCTGGATGAGGGTGCTGACCTGGTGTGCATTACTGAGACCTGGGTGGGAGAGGAGGGTGGTGTTCCCCTCTCCCAGCTGTGTCCGCCTGGGTACTCAGTCCAGCACCAATGTTGCTTGGAGGGTCAGGGAGGGGGAGTTGCTATAGTCTATAGGAGTTCTATCTACTTGACCAGGCTTCCTATCCGTTTGAGAGGAGGTCTTGAGGGCCTGTATTGTGTGTTGGGCTTGCAAGACAGATTAGGGATTCTGTTGGTGTACCGCCCACCCTGCTGCGTACCAACAGTCTCCCTGCCTGAGCTGACGGAGGTGGTCTCAGACCTGGTGTTGAGGACTCCCAGGCTGTTGGTACTGGGGGACCTCAACATCCATGCCAAGGCTGCCTTGACTGGGGCAGCTCAGGACTTCATGGCCACCATGACAACCATGGGGCTGTCTCAATGTGTCATCGGCCTGACACATGAGAAGGGCCATACCTTAGACCTGGTTTTCTCAACGGGACTGGAAGATGGTGGGTTTGGATGTGGAGGGGCTGGTTGTGACCCCATTGTCATGGTCAGACCACTTCCTGGTCAAGTTTAGTCTATTAGCGTCTTCTTCCCTCTGCAAGGGTGGGAGATCTATTAAGATGATCTGCCCTCAGAGACTAATGGATCTGATATGGTCAGCGCTCCTGTTGAAGCTCAGGTCACCCTATGGAATAGGGAGATGACCCGGGCAGTTGACACGATTGTGCCTAAGCACCCTCTCCCTGCTTGCCGCGTCCAGACAGCTCCTTGGTATACTTCTGAACTGTGGGTGATGAAGTGAGAGTGGATACGGCTGGAGTGCAGGTGGAGGAAATCCCGCTGGTAGTCTGATCGAACTTGACTTAGAGCCCATTATCTGGCCTATTTCATGGCAATACGGCAGGTGAAATGACAATATTTCTCCAGCTGTATTGCTTCCTCAGAATGTTGTCCAGCAGAGCTGTTTCGATTTGTCCGGGATCTTCTTCAACCGGGAAATCCGGTGGAGGTCCCGGAATGCTCATTAGCTCACTGTGATGAGTTTGCCATCCATTTTGAGGGGGAAATCGCTCAGATTCGCAGTGAGTTGGACTCCACAGTTACTGCAGAATCCGAGGATGTGTCCAGTGCGCCGTGCTTAGGTGAAGTATTAATGGATGAATTTCAATTGTTGAGACCTGAGGATGTGGACAGAGTGTTTGGATCTGTCCCTTCTATCACCACTCCACTCGACCCTTGCCCATCCTAGCTAATTGGAAGATCAGCCGGGGGGGGTTGCACCTGGGTCCAGGAGGCTGTGAACACCTCTTTGAGAGAGGGAGTGGTCCCTACCACCTTGAAAGAGGCGGTAATTCGTCCACTCCTTAAAAAGCCTAACCTGGACCCAAGGCTGGTGGTTAACTACCGACCAGTAGTGAACCTCCCTTATATATATAATTAAATAAATTTAAATAAATAAATAAATTTATTAAATGTTTCACCTTATGACACACAAGGTTTCAGGGCCCTGTGCTTTGTGGCTCTGTTCTAATGTGCAATTTGGTGGATGGTGCAAACAACCCAGCAGTGGTGGGGGTAACCCTGGAAAAAGGCCCCAGTCGAATTAGGGTTGCAATTTTGGAAACCTGGCTACATGATTACCCCTGCAAGGCAGATGCTATTTATTTGTTGGATAGTTTTAAGTTTGGCTTTAGGATCTGTTGGCGAGCGCAAAACATTTTTTGCACAGAATCTAAAATCTGTGTGTGGAATGGAAAAGGTGGTTCAGGAAAAAAAATACAAGGAAGTAAAGGAAGCGAGAGTGTTGGGTCCTTTTATCTTGATGATTTTCTTTTTTGTGGTGAAAGGAACACAGGGAGGTGTAAGCTTACCCTGAACTCTTTCTGATGGGTCTTGGGGGGTTTGGTTGCTTTTGGGTTTTTCTCCCATTTCTGATGGGCCCTGCATGTTTCCCTTGCTTTTTCCTTTGTTTTCTGTGCATTTCCGACCTTGTCCCTCTATTCTGTGTGCATTTCCAATTTGCTCTGTTTGTTTTCTGTGCTTTTGCAATGGGTCTTGCACACTTGATTGCTTTTCTCTCCCCCCCCCCTTCTGCTGGAAGGGATAAACTGCGTTTCCAATTAGTTTTGCAGTGATTTTTTTGGGGTGATTTTTTTCTTTGGCCGGAATGGATTAATGGGGTTTCAATGCATTCCTATAGGAAATGGTGCTTCGACTTACAACCATTTTGATTTACATCGATCGTCTGGAATGGATTATGGTCTTAAATTGAGGCACCACTATATTCTCCTCTGAGAAGAGTCTACAGAATTCTTTGGATTACAGGTTTACTCACATGTATGTGCACCTAGTTTACTTGCAAGTAATGTTTAACCAGTTTACTTGAGAGTATGAAGGTTGCATTAGAGGACAGCTGGGGCTACTTTGGTTGGGACTACCTGTTAGATGCAGACCTTGAGTTTACAACCAAAAAGGGAACATTTCCAGAATTAGAGATGCAGATCTGAGCTAAAACAAATAGCTAAAATCAAAACAAAACTATGCTATTCAGGATTAAAGGATGTACTGATGTAACCTTTTTTCTTGCATATTTTGCAATTAAAAAATGTTAAAAATGCATGTTTTATTACAGATTTTTTTAAAAAAATCACAGATTAATGCAGGGACAATGTAAGAAAGACCTACCAGTGTACATAACACTGGCACACACCACAGAAAGATTGATGTATTTATTTATATTTAGCAGTAGCCAGTCAAAGAAGGTGCGAGATTTTCATTGGATGAACTGGGACCAAACTCTCTCTCTCTCTCTCTCTCTCTCTCTCTCTCTCTCTCTCATATTATCTGGGCAGATGAGCAGTAAAAATGAGAATATTTTCCAGAAGCAAAATATTTTGCAATAATAAGCAATGTGTGCCATCTGGAAAGTGCACCTGTAACTGTAGTGGGTCTTTGATAAGCAGTGTGCAGGACTGCACCCTATTGTCCCATATCCCATCAGGATTATCATAAGAAACAAATGATACAATTATTTATATAACCAGAAACACAATCTTCACAGCTACAACTGAAACATTTTCAGTATATAGTTATGCAGTAGGTTGTTACAATGATGCTTGAAATTGCCTTGAATCTCAAAATTTGTATAAACATGTGCAAAGGAAAAGCCTAATAGCTCCATTAGCTTGAATAATTTCTTCCCAGGAAGGGTGATAGTCAAAGCAAAAAAAGCTTTAAGGTAATCAAAACAAATTGGAGTGGGCATTTGTGCAGATGCTTGAGGAATCCAATCTTTCCAAATTCCTGTGTGGAATGATCTAATCTGTCCTCTTGGGATAAATGGCAGATCAGAATTTAGCTATCCATCATAATCTGCACTTCTCCAAATGCTATGATGCTGTATTCAGCAGCTTCAATGGGGCAAACCCGTATTTAAACATGATAGGAAATATGCACTTAAATACAACATTGAACTTGGATTTCTTTTAAAAACTATGTATTTTGAGATGATTGGTTTTTTAATAAAGAATGTAATGGCTTATCACAGAACGCCTTTCCCAAGATGAAGTACAAATTGCACCTTCTAGGACTCAACTGTGTATGTTGTCCAACATGGCAGCTAGCGCTAAAAAGAGTACCTTAGGGACTGATGTGCCCAGTATCAAAATCATTATCATAATAATCATCTTAGCACTGCAGAGCTGGAAGTAACTCTATGGGTCATTATGTCCAGCCGCTGTCAAGGTGGAGAATCAAATTCCCAACCTTTGGCTCCACAGTCAGATAACTAAACGACTGAACTATTAGCCATTTACTAATAGCCAGTTACCTTGGGAAAGAGTTCTAGCCCTGTGATAGAGCATTTAGTCTGGAAGCAAAACTTCAAAGGTTCGATTGCCAGGGTCTCCATATAGGGCTAAGAAGCATTCCTGCCCAAAACTGGGAAGAGCTCTGCCAGTCTTTGTTGATAGTACTGATAGTCTGACGCAGTGCATGGCAGGTTTTATGTTGGGCCTTACCTTCACACAGGGCAATCTGTGTAGCCCTGAAGGCAAAATGTGTGGTGGTGCACAAAAGTGTAGAAATTTAATTTTATTAAGGATCTCTGAAATGATTCTGCCTCTTTAAAAAAAATCGTACAATTTCTTTCTGTCAGAAACAATTCTGAATTGTTATGCATCTCTGCTTTTAAAATACTGCAAAATGGAGTTATTTGAAGTTTTGAAATATGCAGAAATTAACACTTTGAACTGAAAAAAGCATGACAACATGCATGATTAATTAAAAATGATTGAAATCATTTTGCTAAATCTTATATATTAGTGGATTTTCATGTCAAAAATCTATACTTTTGAAGCTAATAACAGTGCATACACAAATAGCTATTAACATCCAATAGTCCTATATTTATTCATTCCTGACAGAATAAATCATGATTTTGACAGCTTAATAACATTTCCCCCTATCCTCCTGAGGAAACACTCTGCAAGACAAATTCTTTAAAAACAGAACTATTGCAGCGTGCTTAGAAATACTGATATTCCTAAGGGAATTACAGCCATTTGCTTGGAGTTCAGTACAGTGAGTTCAAATTATGTAATGACCAGAAGCTGCTGCCATGTTGTTTACCACAGACAATAACATTGCTTCACTTAGTCCTGGTGTTTAATACTGAAGAACTTTAAAAGTGAGGAAAATTTCAAAAACCAACACTGAGGTCTAGCTTCAGTAATTTTTAAACAATGTTGTTGTTCAAGGATTAGTAGAATCAAGGTCAGATAAAGCCTTGCCAGTTTTCACATAATTTTCTGTGGAACAAACATCATTATACTGAAACCATTTTTTTGCAGCTTGCAATGGAACTTCATTTATTCCAACATGTTTTACAATATGCTCAAATCCCACATTAATGCTGCATGAGAGTGCAGTGATGATATTGTGTGGCACAGTAAACATTCTACAAGGTAATTCTAAAAAGGGGGGCAGCCGAAACAGAAAATTATGACTTTGAAACATGCCTTTGAATCATGGATGGAGAACCACAATATTCCACTTTCATAAACAATAGTTGGTTGTGGATTTCTTTAAGTTTTATTGAAATTATTTAATTTGTTACAACAGTTAAACAATGGGTATTGTGACCTGTACTAGTAGCAAGATATCCTTTAAACATACTTGCTTAAGCAACTTCCTTGTCATAAGAACATAACATAAAAAGAGCCCTCCTGGATCCGGCCAAGGGCCCATCTAGTCCAGCTCCCTGTATCTCACAGTGGCCGCACCAGATGCCTCTGAGAGAACACAAGACAACTAGATATCTGTTTCCTGGTACAACTCCCCTGCATCTGGCATTTGGAGGTCCCTTCCTGTGAAGCCTGGAGATTATACATCCCCATCATGGCTTGTAACCTGTGATGGACTTATTTATTCATTTCTGTATTAGATTTTTATCCCGCCCTTCTAGACATACGTCTACTCAAGGTGGCTCACAATAAAATTATTCATAAAACAATTAAAATAACAATTTACATTGACAATATTAGTATTAATCAAGATGGAAAAATATGAAAAAATATTAAATAGAAAGTAAAAGTCAAGTATTGACAGGAGGGAAGGCCTGCTTAAAGAGCCAAGTCTTTAATTGGCTCTTTAAAACACCAAGCAAGAGTTCCAGGCAGATCTCTGACGGCAGGCTATTCCAAAGTCGAGGGAGAACTGCCGAGAAGGCCCAGTTTCTTGTTCTTTCTTTCTGGGTCTCTCTTGGCGTTAGGCCCCTCAGCCATCTTTCATGGCTATAGCGAGTGACTCGAGTAGAGTAGAGTGACTCGGCCGCCTAGAGTAGTCCACCACGACTAGATAGGCGGGATATAAATTAAATAAATAAATAAATAAATAGATCTAGGTGGGAGAAGGTGTTCTGCTAGGTATCAAGGTCCTAAACCGTTTAGGGTTTTATATGTCATCATTAACACTTTGAATTCAATGCGGAAATGAATGGGCAGCCAATGCAAGGCAGCCAGAGTGGGAGAGATATGCTGGCGTTTTCTCGTTCCACTAAGTAGTCTGGCTGCCACATTCTGCACCACCTGAACCTTCTGCATCAATCTCAAAGGTAGCCCCACATAGAGTGCATTACAGTGGTTTAATCTCAAGATTACAAGTGGATGGATCAGAGTGGTAAGGGCCCTGCCATCAAGATAGGGACGCAGTTGGGCAATCCTCCAGAGATGGTAATAGGTGGAGCAGACCACTGATGCCACCTGGGTTTCCATGGTAACCACCGGGTCCAGATGTACTCCCAAGCTGCGAACCTAACTCTTCGCGGTGAGAGTCACCCCCCCCCAATAAGAGAGGGAGTTTCCCAAGCAGCCAATGGAGGGGCCACTGACTCTCAGGACCTCTATCTTGCCCGGGTTCAGCCTCAACCCATTCTCCTGCATACATTGCAGTACAGCCTCCAGACAATGCTGAAAGAACAGAGCAACTGAAGTAGGTGAAAAGATGTAGAGCTGTGTGTCATCAGCATACTGATGGCACTAGGCCCCACACCCCCTGATGACCCTACCCAGTGGCCTCATATAGATATTAAACAGCATTGGGGAGATGATTGAACCCTGCAGAACCCCACAATTGAGACTCCAGGGGGCCAAAATGCTCTCCCCAAGCTGAACTCTCTGAGGGCAATCCTCCAAGAAGGATCGGAGCCAGTCAAGCACCAGCCCACCAATTCCCAAATTGGAGAGCCTGCCTGGGAGGATACCATGGTCAACGGTGTCAAAGGCAGCTGAGATATTGAGGAGGACCAAGAAGGGGTGTTTTTTTTTTTGCCCCTTTCAGCCTCCCTCAACAGGTCATGCAACAGTGTGACCAGTGCCATTTCTGTGCCATGGCCTGAAGCCAACTGGAATGGTTCCAGGGCATTGGTTTCATCCAAAACAGCCTGAAGCTGATCAGCCACCCCCTCTCCACCACTTTACTGAGGAAGGAAACATTGGCGATGGACCTATAATTGCCAATATCATCCACCACCAAATTTGGATTCTTCCTAATGGGCCTAATGAATGTCTCCTTGAGAGCAAGAGGGACTTTGCCCTCCTGGAGAGACCCATTAATTATTGCTGTGGCCCATTCCGTTGTTATAGGCCTGGCTGCTTTGATTAGTCAGGCCGGGCAAGGGTCAAGAAAGGAAGTGGTGGCCCAAAAGCGATCAAGTGCTTTGTTCACCAAATCTGGCATCACAAGCTGAAAGAATTCAAGTCTCACTGTGCAAGACGGAGTGCTGGATATCTCTGCTCGATCCACTGTATTTAAAAAATACTTGGGCAACTTAGATGTCTTTTAGTGTTTGCCATGCTGTGAATGGTATCTGATTTCTCAGAACACTGTGGGTTAAAAGGAGTGGTTTTATGTTCTGAACATGTCAGACCCCATCTCTGTCTCGCTTTTGGGATCCTGGGTGAGTTATTTCTCTTTTAGACTCACAGTTTGCTTTGTTGTGAAAATTACATTATGCCTACTTTGTGAAGGGACACTCCAATAGGGACACTTCCTCGTGATTCTGAAGGTGCCCAGCAGTCCCAAGGAACTGGAGACCCCTAAACTCTCCTATCTTCTTCCCCTTTAGGTGGAGGCTGGGTGGTGACATTAGGGATGCTTTAGCAGTGGATTTCAATTATTGCCTGAGGATATACTGTAGAGATGGAAATGAATTGTAGCTCAGCACTTTGGCAGAGTTCAGTGGATAGGGCCACAGATTTTGCATGGGTGCCCCGGATTCCCTGCCCTTCCTTCTCCAATGGGCTCCTACTCAGAGGAGGAGGCAGGGCAGGGAAACCCTGGATGCTGCCTCTGAGTGGCTGTCCATGGGAGGAGGCAGGGTGGAGAATCTGGGCGGCCCGTGAACACCTGTAGGTCCAATCCACTGAACCGCACTGAAGCACTAAACCACAGTTCATGCCGATCGCCAGTAGATTGGATTTCCTTGGAGGTCTTTTCTAACAATTCTAATCCAATACAAGTTTTGGCCCTCTTTTTTGGTTTAAGTGTATATACACACAATGAATACCCAGCGTAGATGGGCTAGGACTCAGGAGGTCTGGGCTCAAATTCCTGCTTCGCTATGGAAGCTCACCGAAGGAGTAGAACTGGTAAAACGACTCCTTAAATATCTCCCTTACCTTCAAAACCTCATTAGGATCACTATAAGTCAGTTCCAATTGGGAAGGCACATAACAACAACAATCCTGACACAGGACTCCATCAGTCAGAGATTTAAATCACATGCAAGAACAAGAAAACTCATGTTTGTTTCCTCTCCTGGAAGATGGTAGGGTTTCTGCTTTGCAGATGAGACTAAGAGGAAATTTTTTTTGCATAAATTATACAGTTGTGCAATTCTACATAAATAAAATTGCTCCTGCCTTGTTACATGGGCTTTTAAAAAGTAGACCCATTGAATGAGTTGTTTGTATCTTTTTGATCAATTATCCAGTTGCTCCATGTGTGGCATGAATTCTCCATCTCCTGCCTCTACCTTTCATTTCTCAAACAAGATGGGTAAGAAACTGGGGCCCTGGCAAAGCACCAGGTAGAGAAACTCCCTCTCATCCAGACAGGCCTCTGATGACATTGGAAGTGGGTCAGCAGATAATCAGGGAGTAGGGGCCTGGTACAGAAACCACCTATCCCACCTTCTGGAAATAATTAATAACATAGATGCAAAAAAAAGAGACCATGCCATGGAATTTCTCACTATCTGCATTTCTTTTCATCTTGTACTCCATACATTTCAATTTGTGCCTGCTTTCAAAAATGTCTGCTATAAACTGGGTTGTGTCAATCTCTGAGTTAATAGCCATAAGTTAGTTTACTCAACAATTTGATTAGACAACAGCCCTGTGGAAGCTTTGTTTTAAAAAAAATCCCCCTTATTACTGTCATTTGGCAAAACACCATCATTATTTTCACCAGTAGGGGGTGAGGAAGGAAAACATTTGAAGGTTCTTCAGAGATAATGAGCACTCAGCATGCTCTGCAGTCACTCAAACAGCTATAGTGATGCCAACACCAGCAGATGAAGTTTGAATGAAAAGTAAAGGGACTGTAGAAATAAAGGTTGAGTGTGTGTATGTATTGGGTTTTGTTTAATGTCTTCCAATGTCTAAAATAAGGACATGATTGCCCTTTCAAATGATAGAGCCTAAAACAATGAACTTTATTGTTTTGAAAACAGGTTGAACATTTGCCCTACAGACCCTGTTGCTCAGATTAAACTTCACTGTTGGTTTTACAATTTGTCAGAAATTGTCCTGTGTCAGATTTTTGTTTTCATTTGTTTCTGAGATGGATTTGCCAAAATTTGCAAACTTCTTCCTGTTACTAATAATCACATGCTGTCAAGTCAGTTCTGAGTTATGGTGACCCTTTGAGACTAGCCAATAGATCTGGCTTTACCTCAGTTGAAATCCCATGTGTTCTACCCACACCCAGTGCCTTTGTATTCTCTGTACACTCTCTTCATTCTTTTGTACTAGTATTTTTTCTTTCTCTCTTTTTCATCCTGGTACTCATCCAGCTTATCTCCTAGAATCTCCCAGCCAGCATGGCTCTCAATTAATGAACATTTGGAACCTCCCACCTATAAAATTATGGCATAAATCATGGCATTCAAATTTCTGATCTCAGCTTGTCAACATTGTTAAAATCTTATGCCATATCACTCTATAGTTGAGGGGAAAAACAGCTGAGTTGCCTCCGAGGGACCTCAAAGTGATTTGTGTATAAACCATATAACCCCTTCTTTAAAGTTAGACCATTCCCTTCATATCTGGAAAAAAATTGTCTATCTCTCCATTTGCTACAGTGAGGAGCAGACAGTCAGAAACGTAGTTTTATTTACAAAGGTGAAAATAATTTAAGACAGAAAGAAAAACAAAATGGAACATAAAGGAAGAAAAAGAAAAATGGAAAAGAAAAAAGGCAGATTTCTCCATGCAAATTGGCTATTAGTGGTTAGCTCTTACACATCTCCATTTATCAACATATATTCAGTGATGTTCTTGATGAGTGAGAGTGGGTATCTTTTTTCCCTTATTAGCTTGCTCAGTACAAATACCTTTATAGCAAGCAAGTAGAACACATTCCCCTCCATCCTGGACATAGCTGTACCCACTACATTTGCCTGGTATAGATTCATGAAAAATTTCTTTCAGTTTGGGTTCAGTAATAATTTTTCCATTTGTAAAAACTCAAATGAAAACAACAAACTTGGGACAGAAAAGTAAAAATGAGTGGAGAAGAAATTGAAAGTGTTTTCCATCTCCAATCCTCAACTGGAATTGCTACTGTGAATTTATTTTATTTTATTTTATTTTATTTTATTTTATTTTATTTATTTATTTATTTATTTATTTATTTATTTATTCATTCATTCATTCATTCATTCATTCATTCATTCATTCATTCATTCATTCATTCATTCATACCTTTCCCATCTACACCAAAGTCTACTCTGGGTGGCTAACAATAATAGATAGAATAAAAACAATATAATAAAATAAAAAACAAAAGTAGTAATACAGTTCAAGATGGGAAAAAATATTCAAGTGATGACGGGAAGGAATTTCCACTGAGATCTTTTTCTAAACAAACCAACTGGCAAATATATCTGAGAGCTTATCTATATTTATATTTGCCCCTCATTAAGCTCTATTCTAAATAGGTTCAATTTTAAATCACATGACTATTTGAAATGCTGTTTGCATTGCTATCTAGGAGATGGCTGGCAACAGTAGTCCTTGTGTGTGGTTGTGTCTTTGGGTCTCTTTCCCCCACCCCCCAAAAAAGCATGGAGACAGGTCAGTAATAAATCCTTGCTTCTCAAGTCAGCTTTCTCACCATTCACCTCCCTATGGCCTGCCATTATGGTAAGGACTGGTTGCATCCTAGGGTGCCTTCCGGTTGTGATGTGTTTCTCCCCAACATTTTCCCCCTCTAACCCTCCCCTTTATGCCCCTTCAGTATCCTTCTACAGTCTCTCTCTCTCTCTCTCTCTCTGTCTCTTTCTCTCTCTCTCACACACACACACACAGAGAGAGAGAGATGTTCCTACACATTCCTCCTGCCTCAGGAGGAACAGAGTTGTGAACAGAGGAAAGGTTAATGGCTTGTCTCCTTGAGAGTTGGCCCTACTGACCCAAAGGATTGTTGCAACAGATTCTATTCCTTTGGTTTTAAGACATGGATGGAGAAAACAAATTGCTTGAACACCAGTACAAGCTTCTTCCCTTGAGAATGTGTCCTCAGTGAATAGCATCTGAGACTGTTGTGAAAGCAAATATTAAATATCTCAGTACTTACTTAAAGATTAAGTTGTAATATTATAAAAAAAACCCATAAAAACATGATGATTTAATGAAAAAATCCACTCCTTATGTGGCTGGAGAAAAATGCCCTAATGAGATTAAAAATTATCTTTGAAGTGTGATTTAAGTACTATACATGCATACAATGTACCTAAGCAAGGAGTAATATTTCCAGATATTAAAATGATTATCAAGCTTCGAAACCTGCAGCAATAGACAACAGACTAGAATAGTCTCAGGCTAGAGAAGACAATAAGATCAGAAGAATAAGAAATTAAAATTCCATCAATAGATCTTTTATTATATGATTAAAAAATAGAACAATTCATGTTAGTTCATATAACAGGAAGTACATTAACAGAAAATATGTTAGCAATCTAGTACTGTATTAAAAATTATTACCTGGGGGCTCACTTCTCTCATTTTTTTATAATGAGCAAATGTCTGAGTGGGGTCTTCTGGGAGAGATACTTATAACATATTGAGGATGGTTTAAACAAAATCTAGAATTTAACTGTCCATTTGATTTCAAAGTCTAGGAGTTTATAAACAATAAATCTTTTATGTTTAAAAAAATGTAATATCAGACAGTATGTGGAGTCACTATATATTTTTGGTCATTTTTCTAAAGTGTAATTTTTAGCAACAAGTTTTTTGAATTATAACAATGATAACAGGGTGCTAAATAGAATTGTCTGCTAAAATTCCACTATGGGTTAAAGTTACCATTCACCTAGAAGACTGAAAATTATGTACAGTCAATAGATAGAATTATTAACACTTAATTGGTTAATAAACAAACTAAGGAAGGGACCATATATACAAAAGCACACACAAGAAGGACACACCTTTGATCAGATCACACATACATATATGTACATGTTTTTTGTTCCCTCAAAGAGTCTCTGTAAAAGAATAAGGCTGGCCAGGTTTCCTTTGCCAGAGCAAGTTATCTCGCATTCCACTCTAGATTGGAGAAGCAAACAGACACAGCACTGCTGGGTTTTGTCTCTCTTCCCACAGGCAAATACCAGGACCAATCTCATGCAAATTGAACTCTTGAACCTGGACAGTCTCGCTGCACAATACCTTTTTCTTATCATCTTGGAAGTCTCCTTTTAACTCAACCTTGTAACCTCTTTGCAAGATAATAAATTGTTTTCCTGTCAGAATAATCCAACAATGTAGCCATGTATTTCCATAATTGCTGTCTATAGTCCCACCCCATTGTAAAATTCTATCCCTTCTGTGATTCCCACTCCTTTGTAATCCCATCCCTTCTGTGAATAGGTCACCTATTTCCACCCATTTCTCCTCCCATTTCCTTGTACCATGAACTACCCATTTCTCCTCCCATTCCCTTGTGTAACTAATGTTATAAAAGTCCTAGTCTTCCTCTGCATGACAAGTTTTTTCTTGCCTACACTTGGAGGCATGAATTCTGTCTGCCTTTTATTTAGCTAAATAAAACAACAACCATTTGAACTCTCTCTCGTGTCAAGGTTATTGGTATTAAAACTTTGACTTGCTATTCTGGAGACTAGCTCCTGGTTTCAACACTAATACAGTGGTGCCTCGCTTGACGATGATAATCCATTCTGTTCAAATCACTGTTAAGCGAAATCATCATCAAGCGAAAGTAAAAAACCCATTGAAATGCATTGAAAACTGGTCAATCCATTCCAATGGGCAAAATATCTCATTGTGCAGCAAAGATCCTCCATAGGGTGGCCATTTTCTGATTCCTGTAAAGCAAAGAATCTGTCCTGAACACAGCGGGGAGCCATTTTGCACAGGGGAAAGCCATTTTGAAAACC
This sequence comes from Pogona vitticeps, assembly GCF_051106095.1. Lineage (NCBI taxonomy): Eukaryota > Metazoa > Chordata > Lepidosauria > Squamata > Agamidae > Pogona > Pogona vitticeps. The sequence continues at coordinate 140,395,524 of NC_135785.1, forward strand.
CGACGATCAGGTGTTTTTGATCGTTGTTAAGCGAAAAATCAGTTCCCGAAGCAGGGAACCAATCGTTGTCAAGCAGATTTTCCACATTTAACCATCATTTTGTGATTGCAATAGCAATTGCAAAAAACTCATCATAAAGCGGATTCGTCATGGAGCGGGGTAATCATCAAGTGGGGCACCACTGTAATTAATAAACATATTTTATATTTGTAACTAAGAAATGTAAAAACAATATTTGGATAAGATTGTTCTTGTACATGAGTTCTTCCAGTTCTCCCACTACTTCAAATGGTATGAGTGAGTATGGAGGATAGCATATTTAACTAAGCCATCATCATAAAATGATTGAAGAAGAAATCACACCTAAAGGTTTTATATAATATGTTTATGAAGACTAATATCCTATTGCCTAAACAAGAAGCAGGCTTGCATTTGCGTAAGCATCTCTTGCTTTGGCAAGCTTCCACTCACATAACCAGTTGAGCCACCAGTGTCATGATTAATGAAAACACAGGTATGCCATAGGGAGCTTGATGGAGCAAGGGGGAATCCTGATGTGACTGTGATTCCACCCCACATTTCAGGCAATAGGACATTAGCCTGAATTTCAAAAAGAAATGTAACCCTATGTATTTATTGTCTCTGATATCAGTGTCCTCTTCAGTATTTATGTATGTGTAGAACTCCAAGTGGAGAAGTTAATGTGGTGATATACCTAGAAGATGGTTGAGTGTAAGCATTCACTTGACTGGCAACTCAACAGATTACCATAACGGTTTGTGTAACTGGAGTTCCATGCAACTACACATTGAAAAGCTGAACAGGCCATAATATTGGTGATGAGTGTGTGCGTATGGAAATGAATTATAGATAACTTGGATTTTTCCCCCTAAAAATCAATCAAAAAAAGAGGAGATACATCTGTGGCAAGACAGTAACGAAAGAAAGTACAATATGGGCAAACATTTAAATCTACAACATAAGATCATGTAAAAATGTTCAAGAAAAAAAGCATTTTTAATTCCATTCTAATGTTGGAGGTCAGAATTTCCACAAGTGTTACCATCTCTTGGACAGGCTGGCCTCATTTGCTGAATCAATCTGTTTTCACTGAGAAAAAGAAATGTATCTAGAAGTCTTCACATAATTAATGTAGCAATAATTTCTGGAAACCTTCAGCATGTCCTGGCATACACATAATTTTCAGTATAGTGAAACATCTCTTTTTTCATTTTGAAGAATTGGGGGGCCTCTGGGGGGAGTGGGTGTAACACTGATTTGGGTGGGGAAACGCCATTTGAGAGGTAAAATATGCCTGAGTTTCTGGCTTTCTTATCAGCACAAACATTCTAAATGTAAACATTCTTCCAGGCATTTTTTTTTTTGGGGGGGGGATGAGATCTAAACTTTTGACTTTGCCAAAGGAGAACCTTTTAAATCCTTTCTGGCCAAACAGATGATCTTGTGTTACTTATACTTGGAACTATGGCAGAGATAGATCAATACAAATTTGAAACACTAACTGAATCCACATCAGTTCTGTTGGAATTATTTGTCTTTCAAATCACAACTGATGAACTTCTAGCTGATTTGTAGCCTGCCCAGTTCATTTTGTATCTGAATAATTCAAATTTGAACATATTTGCAGTTGTTAGGATTATGGAAGGGAAAACTGAAAATGCCCAAAACTGGGGGTTGAAACTCAGTAGCATCAACTGTGCTCAATCTCTGTTATGCAGGCAAATGCCATTTTGGCCAACCACATCATCTTGAACACAGGCACACACAGGGGGAAAAAGTGCTGCAAAAATAAAAGCTAGCAATAGGTGTTTTAAAAAGTAAAGCACAAAAGGCAGGACACTACTGTTCCTAACGACACCCTGACTGACTCAATTTAAATCCTGCACAATGGTAGAAATTTCAAACACACAGGCACTCAGTCAATCTGATTAAGATCTGCAGCTCTTAAAAACCAAGGAAGAGAAATTTTCCAATGTTCACTCACCCTACCTTCTGAAACTCAAAGTGATGGAAACAGCATCCTTTTCTAGTTTCTCTAATATGGTTTCTTCAGAAAATGGCTGCAGATCACAGGAACAGAAAATCTTTGCTCAAGGCCTCATGATAGGCTTTTCCAGAAAAGATCAGGGTCTCCATTGTTACTTGAGCTGTCAAATCACTTTCTATTTTAACTTCCTGGTTCTTCTGCTACAGCATTACTTTCATTTTCTGGAGAGCAATTTTGTATGTATTTATTTTTTAGTTTTCACTTTTAAAATTTCCAAAACACAGAAGCAATATTCAGTATTTCAGAGAACCTCAATTCTATCTGAGCACTGCTTCATGCTTCCTTGCTTTGATTTGAATTGGTTCAGAAAAGGACAAATCCCCCCACTTTGCTTCATATTCCAGATAATACCCAAACCTGAAGCACATCACCATTATAAACCTGTTATTACTTGCCTAGGAATGTTGGGCTTACTATGAGCGTAATGTTTGAGTAAGCCTGTAAAAGATGCTCACAAATGTTAAAAATATTTATTTTCAGTAGTTTTTCTAGGACATAAAGAACTATTTTCTGAGATTTAGTTTTTAAAATAAACAATATTTACGTTAACAGTAGAAACTTAAGAACCTCGTGGCGCAGTGGTTAAAACGCTGTACTGCAGCTAAAACTGTGCTCACGACCTGGGGTTCAAATCCCAGGTAGCCGGCTCAAGGTTGACTCAGCCTTCCATCCTTCCGAGGTCGGTAAAATGTGTACCCAGCTTGTTGGGGGGGCAATGTGTAGCCTGTATAATTAAAAATTGTAAACCGCCCGGAGAGTGCTCGTAGCGCTATGGGGCGGTATATAAGTCCAATAAATAAATAAATAAATATAAATAAATATAAATTGTTGGGGAGAGACAGGGAAGGAGAGGGAAACACTTCTGTTCCCCTTGAGAAAAAAAATAATAACCACCTTGTTGATTCCACTTCTGAAACACAAATAACAGAATTTATGTTGACTATTCTCATATGGATCATCTATACATAGGTACACTGGTGGTCCAGAGAATGACAGCTAATGAACTGCTGATAGCCATGCCATTGTACTGAAGCACTGTAGTTGCATGTTTCTGGTATGTAGTATGTTTATGGAAGATAAGTGGCATTCTATATAGCTGGAGAATGCAATTTTATTCCTACAAGCATCTAACAAAGGGAATACTTTCACCCTTATAAGATTGCTTTTGAAATAATGTCAGATGGCTACTCAAAAGAATGCAAGGACCTTATCAGACCCAACTGTGTTCTTTTGTTACGCAGAGCCAGTTACACAGGTGGGAGGAAATGAGACAGCAGGTCCATCGTGCCTTTGAAATAAGGAACAAAGAACACTGTGAAGTGTGAATTGCAACTGATCAGAAGACCAGCACAGGTGTGAACACAGAATATACAGAGAGTACTGAGGTACAAAATTATGTTTTTCAGTGACTTCATCTGGCAAGAAAATCAGACACAAAGGCAGATAAGTAAATTTGTTCCAATAATTTGTATTCTATCAATGAAATCCAACTATCAAATGACCTCCAACCATATGTGTTGTGATTATAACAAGCACTACTGCAAGAAGCATGCATATTTCAGCAGGGTTTACTTATCTAATGGCAACATTCAGTCAGTTGGTTATTTTAACTGTTGCAAATAGGTTAACTGCTCAAACCCAAAGACATGTATAATAAGTGGCAGACCCCTCCCCCCATCAAATCTATACATGGCGGGTACCATTTTATTAGAAGCATACCCCCCTTCCTATTCATACCAGGAAGGAAATACTTTTTCTGAGACAGCTCCGGTTGGGACAAAACAAAACGTCTTTCTTTGTCTGTTTTGTCATTGTACCTCTTTTCCACAATTAAATAAAAAAGTCAGGAGAGGTGTATTTTGGATGAATTAACTCTGGCACCTCCTGTGTGGCAGAAACAAAATTATTTGAGACCTAATTTAGACTGCTGTTGTTGTGTATTTTGGTTAGTTTTTTATTATATTCTTCTAACAGCAGAAGCAAAGTAAGCCTTTAGCTTATTAGATCACAGTGCCTAGGGAATTGAGATCTATAGTCCAAACAGACGATATTTACAAGCCCTTGGTTATACAGGTTCAGCAGTACACCAAACTCCTCCTCACAAACAAAGCAAAGGCTAATCTCTGCTCCATTGGGTACATTTTTATTAGTAATTTCAAAAAGCAAATTAACATTCTTTGTTTTGCTGCTAGCAGCTTTGCATAGCCTTCCCCCCCCCCTTAGATTAGAACATCACCAATTCTAGATGGTCAGTGTTTAGCAGAGCTGGTATCAACAAATCACAGCAAACTTAAATTGTGGTTTCAGCCCCCAAATCTGTATTGTTAGCAGATCATACTGCTTTGAAAAGAAATCTCACTCACACTTATTCTAAGGAAGCAAGAAGGCTAGTGCTAATAATAACCACAACCACAACAAGACGTTGATTTGTTCAGGTGCACGTCACCCAGCAATACAAAGAACAAAAAATGTTTTTAAAGAGCAAGGACAAGTTATCAAGCATCTTCCAATAAACAGGCCCTTAGATTAGTGCTTATAATATAAATGCATTGAAATAGGAAAGAAATAATTCTAGTTAATTAAAGCAGAGGTTGAAGAAGTCGTGGTTGCTCTGATCTCTCAAGAACAAATCCAAAGTATTTCTTCTATCATCTCCCAGATAGGTCAAAGAGAACTGTAAGAAGGAAAGAAAATGGTGTCACCAACCTTAAGAATATACTGTAAGTCTTGATTTAAGGAAGGTCAGCCTAGATCATGGTAAGTAGGTCACACTCTAGAAACCAGATGTGAACCTGTTCTCTCTATCTATCCCTCCCCACGTAAAGACATGTATCTCATACACTGTGAGCCAAATTATACCCTGTCGCCTTCAAAAAAACATTCACATGTCAGAGCTAAGCACATGTTTTAAACAAAACTTTTATCACTCCTACTTTTATTTCCACCAAATTGAAATGCAAGCATTTGGGTCCATCAAGATTTGTAGCAACAGCTTAACTCATGTCAAGGCCAAGTTCTTAACCAATCTAGAAAGAGACTGTAGCCTATCTACCATGTTTTCCCAAAATTAAGAAAGTGTCTTATACTAATTTTTGCTCTAAAAACACATTAGGGGTTATTTTCAAGGGATGTCTTCTTTTTTTTCATGTACAGCAATCTACATTTATTCAATTACAGTCATGTCATCTTATTCTGGTTGCTGCACAATAGTGGAGGGTGGGGTTTCACTTAACTAGGGCTTTTTTTTGAATAGGACATATATTACAAGCATCCTAAAAAAATCACACTAGGGCTTATTTTCAGGTTAGGTCTTATTTTGGGGAAAACAGGGTACTGATTCGTTCTAGCCTGTAGTGAATGGCAAATTTATCAATAAACTTCTTGTCATAGAAATGAATCTATTTTTAAAAAAATTAGGGAAATACAACAGACATGAAATAAGAATAATGCAGATTGTGGTCCTCTGGGAATGGAAGAAGTTGTAAGCCTGGAATGAAAATTAAACTTGTATTGGAATAAGGTGGATAAACCAAACTTCATTGCTATGACATGTCCCATCAGATTCCAACTTATCACAAAGCTCAGCAGAGTTTCCAAGGTATGTGAGGTCCCCTCTCTCCAGGCTGCCATTGCCAAGCAGGATATGAATCCAGGCTTCCTAATTTCCATTCTGACCATCTATCCACCACACTATACTGGCTCTCAAACTTTATTAATTCTAGTTACAGATCTAAAAGCTGAGCCTGTGCTGAGACTAATAGTACACACTTCATTTATAGGTACACTTTCCCTCTAGTTCATTGTGCACTATGGATTATGTATTGGCATCATTATTACTTTTAGAGCAGGGGTCTCCAAACTTTTCAGACTTGTTATTGGAATTTCTCACAGTCAGACTGCAGTCACAATGAAGAAATGCCCCTGTTTTCTCATCTCTTCTGCTTCCTGTAGAGTTGTGTATTGTAGTCATGTGCCATATATCCCATGATAGTTGTTCATATCTTTTTTACCTTGCCATTCCATATTTTTTAAATTAAATTAAATGTAGAACATTTGTCTACGCCCCTGCATACCCCTTCCTCTTTTTCTGTGTTTCTCTGGCCCCTTCTCCTTTTTCTTCTTAAAATTTGTGTAAGTACATTGGTGTGTTGGCAAAATTCCCTTGCTGGCCACGTACTTATCCAGGCCATTTTTTCCTGTTTCCGTGCTGCATTGTCCTCAATGGTAGAGAACTCACAACACTTTTGACAAAAATATACAAACTCACCAACATTTCCTTTTAAAAATTATTTTTTAATTAAGAGAGTACAAACCAGATGTAAAGGAAATTAATTGGCTTTAGTACACACTCTATGTAATGTCAGTTGTACTGCAGAATGAAATGCAGAAGAAATATAGTAGTAGCCCTCCACAAGGCTGGATTTGATGCAGAGATAGCACTGAGGGGAACAAAAGAATTGGTTATGGCCATGCACCATCTGCCCCCCCCCCAAAAAAAGGTTGAGACTCAGTGAGCCAAGACTGATCTATTTACTACTCTGGAACGCAAAGTAGAACCTCTGTTATCAACTGCAGAGCTGCCTGCTTCAGAAACTAATATTCCATTCCTTTCTCACATCTTTCTATCCCTAAGGATACCTCTTTTATGAAGAACCATTGATTCATATTATCTGCTGAAGCCAAGTATTTTAGCATTCTGTTTCCCTGCATGACTTTTATGGAAGGACTCATTGATTTTTACTTTTTGCTATAGATTTTTGAAATTGTTCTTTAAAAACTTTTCCTTCATCTCACATGCCATTGGCAGTGCAAGAAAGCAAGATAGAGAGAAAGATTTTCTATATATTTTACTATGCAGAGCACAGAGGTGAAACTCTAATGTGCTGTGAAAGTGTCTTGGTAGGGAAACTCAACATGTTTAGAGACTGTGTCTCCAAAATGACTACTGTAGGCACGTTTTTATGTAAATGTACTACGAACTATCCTTGAACAGTGTTTTTGAAAGAGATCCTTGTTCAAGAATTTGTAAGATAAACTTCTTAATGCATTGATGAATTCAATCATAGATATTTGACAAAGTGTGATAAAATAGCAGGGGAGGGCAGAGAAAGGCAATTTACAGTGCAATGTCTAACGCAATGCAAGCAAACAGAAGGCATGTTCCTTTGCTTTCTTAAATCAGTCGGCGGCTGCCATGCACTCCTGTGAAGAAAGCAACACATGGGATTTTGTATGACAGTTCCACAGGAAGCCGAGCCTGTGAGAGCTTGTTCAGTTTGAAGGAATATACTTCGATCATGATGATCATGTTTGGAAAAGCAAGCCATAGCTTTAATAATGGATGGGAAAGTAGAACATGAGTGAGAAACAATAGGGAACTGGGAATGGAGAGAAGACTAGCTCCTTACCCTACATCTCAGATTTGAGTTGCTGAAGAGCTGAAGTCAAAATCCTTGCTTTCATTGCTGCACTAAATTACATTATTAGCTGAAGCAGGAGAAGTAAACTTAATTTCTCACTAGTGATGCAAATCCTGATTTGGTTAGTCCTTCTGTTGTAAACAGGAAAATAAATATGCATGTCAAAATGTTAGTCTTGCTGTGGGATGCCAAGAGCTTTTTTCTTTTCTTTTTTGGTCTTGATCCTTCCCCCTCCCAAACTGGACAATCCACTTACTGCCTGCTGCATGGTGTGTGCAGTCATCCAAATTTGTGCTGTGCCAATCCTGGATGTAAGTCTGGCTAGAACTTCCCTATCTCCTTCTGCTGCTGATCACTCAGTGAGGAGACTTGTCATCCCATTGCCTTGCCAGCAAAGGAAGGTGGGGAAGCCCCATCTGAGCTATTTCCACAATTGGCATGGAATGAATGTGGACAGCCATGCCCACCATGCCACGAGCAATAAGTGTATGGCCCAGTTCAGGGGTGGGGTGTCAAATTGGCCTGGCCACCGGTGGTGGCGATAGTCATATTCTCTCCCCGGAAGACGAATATTAATATCCCATCTTTATTTTTGAAAGAGATTTTGCACAGTTCAGGCTGCTTTTTGTCCATCTCTGTAAAAATGTGTTCTCTTCTTCTATGAGCTAGCAGACATTGTGACATTGGGTGAATTTTTTATGTCTTTTTAGCCAATCAGCCTGTCGATTGTTGCTTGCTCTCTCTGTGTGTGTGCATAATGGGGGAAAAGATACTTTTTTGCACTGAGGCTTCTCAGTGCAAAAACATTACGAAAGCGCTTTTTTCCCCCTCACATGCTGGATACATGAGGTTTTTCAGGAGCTAGAGAATCCTTGACAAACTGTTTCACAATGTTGAAACAGCTTGTCTGGACCAAAACTGACGCAGTGGTGATATTATTTTGCATCTGCACTGTTTACATTGATAATATTTCCTTGATAAATACAGGAGACCCTCAACTTATGTGCAGCTCCACTTGTGAACTTTTCGAGTTACGGACTTCTCTGGCCGCAAAATTTCACTTCAACTTGCGGCCAGAGAATCAACCTATGGACCGGAAGGGGGAGGCGGGAAAAGCACCAAATTCAAATTTGGTGCTTTCCCCACCTCCCCCTTCTGGTCCGTAGGCTGCCAATCATGGCTCCAGATGCCTTCCAGGGCTTCTCTGCTGCCACGGGAGGCGTCTCGGAGGTGCCCCCACCACTAATCGTGCTTCAGAGGCACGATTGGTGGCGAGGGGGACCTACGGAGGCCTTCCAGGGCTTCTCCGGTGCCATGGGAGGCCTCTTGGAGGTCGTCCACTGTCACCATCACTGGCTCTCCCAGGGTACACCAGGCCTACCAGGGGAGAGCTTCCCTGGTAGGCCCAGTCTACTCCCCAGGAAAGCCTGGTAGACCGGGCCTACTGGGGGAGGGCTTCCCCCGATAGACCCAGTATACCAGGCTTTCCTAGCAAGTAGACCAGGCCTACCGGGGGGGGCCTCCCCTGGTAGGCCCAGTGTACCCTGGGAAAGCCACTGGCAGCAGATGACGTCCAAGAGGCCTCCCATGGCACCGGAGAAGCCCTCGGAGGGCTTCGGCAGTGGCGACAGCGGCAGCCGGGGACCCCTGTGAGGCCTCTGGCAGTGGCAGGGAAACCCTCGGAGGGCTTCAGCAGCGGTGATGGTGGTGGCGAGGAACTCCTTTGGACTGGTAAGGTGCTGCTTTTTGCATTCCCTTTCTTTCTTTCTTTTCTTTTCTTTTCTTTTCTTTTTTGGTGGGGAGGTATTTTTTCTTCGGCCGGTTATGAAGTAATGGGTTTTCAATGCATTCCTATGGGAAATGGACCCTCAACCTAAGGATTTTTTGACCTGTGGCCACCGTTCCAATACGGATTAATTCCATAAGTCAAGGGTCCTCTGTAGCTCATATCAATCTCTCCGTATACAGGAACCAAGATGCAAGTCACCACATCTGGGTATCCTACATTCCTGTAGCAAAACAAGGAAGAATTTTCTCCAAATTGGATATCACATGACCTGAACTGAGAGAATTGGCATACTTCAAGCTCCAAAATCATAACCAATTGTCATTCATGAGGGTATAATAAAACCACTAGTGCAAGGTCTCTATTAGCAGTAAGTGTTTATACAAACAAGCAAGAAATATGTACTTTAAAGATCTTAAAATCCATAGAGATGGCTTTGAGTAATGTTAGTAGAAGTGGACTAGCAGAACTACTGATTTGACATGTGTTGCTCTCTTCTTAGAGTTTTACAGTGTGTGGCGTTTTCATGCATTTAAAATTAACTATACTGCCTAACCTCAATGTGCAAGCCCATAATAATGATCATCTTAGGCACTTCAGTTTTGATATGAATAGGCAGTGTTTATATATTTCAGAGAAATTAATAATTAAGATAAATAATTGAACATCATCTTAAAACTACAGAGCTGGAAGGGACCCAATGGATCATCTAAGTCAAGCGCCTTTTGAGATGAGGATGAGGATCATGGATCAATTCCTCTTAACGTAAATGGCAACTACCCAAAACTGATAGCTAAGGTATAAAACATATACCAACATATGGAAGTGTTAACCTCCTAACACTCTTGAGTATGGATAGAAAAATAACTGTGGTGATTCTACACTATAAATATATTTTGCATATGGATTTTCATCTGCATGCATAGCAAATTACTGGATTTGATTAACAGTTACAGGCTAGATGTGTGCCAGCACTGGCCATTAAAAACTATTGAGAGGTTTGTAAGAATGTCCATGAATGGAACTGTGAGCTGATTAATTCATTATTTGGCTTGATTCCTGACTGATGATGATTTTGATATATAGTAGGATGTCTGTCTGTCTGTCTGTCTGTCTGTCTGTCTCTCTCTCTCTCTCTCGTGTGTGTGTGTGTGTGTGTGTGTGTGTGTGTGTGTGTGTGTGTGTGTGTGTGTGTGTGTGTGTGTGTGTGTGTGTGTAAAATAGCTGTGGAAAATAGTGCTTTTGTTGGAATTTGTTTCAAAACAAGCACCCAAGTGTGTGCGTGTGTGTGCAATATATATTTCAAAGAGAGGTAGAATAGACAATAAATGTTGATTCTTTCGTCACTCAGGTTTTTCTGCTTACCAGTTCTCTTCCCAAATTGGTGCCAGGGAAAGATGAGATATGATCAGTGATTTCCTTCCATTTTTTTCTGATACGTATTTCTTCAGGGCCATGTTCATTTTCTTTTTGTGAATCATCTTATGATGATTTCATCCCGAGCACACCTCTTCCATCAATATATACTCTGGGGTTTCTATAAACTGTCTTCCCCCTTACATTGCACTGTAGGAAACCGGGAAATGAAGAGTGTTGGAAGAACTAAGTATGTATCAAAAGAAAAAGACTAAACCCAGAGTGTGGCAATTCACCTTGAAATGATAGGCCACCTGCACATTTTCTAAAATGATCAAATCAAATCATCAAGAACATTTGAGTCTGACAGAAATATTCTTCAAGCATGAAAGGTACTTTAATCTGAGTCATTTGATGGTGCCATGTGCAATGTGCAGAGACACCCACTGCAATGTACTCCACATATATATGCAGATAAAATTTCAGATTTATAATACTACTCTTTGGTTCTGTTTATTTTCAGCACATTACAACATGAAGAGAGCATATCATTCATTGATTTGATGTGGCTTGATTCAGATCTCACGTTTTCCCAAAAAATGGGATTGAAGATAGTTTACAATAAAATCATCAAAATATAACATCAAAACAAACATGGGCTTTTAAAAACACAATTTAAAATTTGTGAATAGCAAACATCTATCCAGTCAAAAGCCCCTTCTTCTTCTGGTTAATGTGTCATCTGCCTGAATAAGGTCTATCTGAGAGAAGCATGTTCTATGCACAGGAAACCATGGATGATAATATCTTTATCAATCAGTGATGCACACATGTTTTATCCTGCGGGTCCAGTACTGCCCTACTATGAGGCAGAAAGAAGCAGCCATCAATACAGTTGATTTGCACTGTCATAAAAGGGCAGAAAAATATCAGTTATTTCATTTATCACTAATCTGATTTTACCATTAGAGATGTGAAGGATATTTATGGGACTTCTTGTACCAAGTTCCAAAAGAATTTGACTAGCTTTGGAAACTACTCAGTTTGAATTCTGTGCATGTGTGGTACTATATTCTGATCTACTTCAAGCAACAAGAAGTCTTTCAACAGTGACAATTCTGCCTCAAACACTTCTGTAGAACTGGTTCTAGTTAAAGAGTGAGAAATCTCACCAAAACCAAGGGCAGTTTTTCAGATTTGCTTGCCTCTCAAGAGCCACATTTTCCAAGTATGAAGTTAAAATGAGAAGGGCATGACCAAACAGTCAATCTGCGTATGCATCCTTTATTTTAAAATATTTTAAAATAAGCAAAATATATTTAAATTTTAAACAATCTCTTTTTGCTTAAAATCAGAACCCCCCCTTCAGCCCACAAAGAGCCATAAACTGATCAATTCTTAATTTCAATAAATTTAAATCCAAGGGCAAGAATACTGGGCCTGCCAAAAAAAAAAAAAACCATGAGAAAATGTTGAATATCTCATAGACAGTATGAGGTGTTTTTTGGTGGAAGGAGGTTTTTAAAAAACATTTTAAAATTTGGGGGTGTGTGCATGGGAAATGCTGGGGAGCCCCAGGTATTCTGGGGGGCTACAAAGATGTTCCTGGGGTTATCATAATTTCCTGATGAAGCACATGCTGCCCACCATTGTTCTAGTCAACTTAATGTTAAATAACAGGATGGCCTGGAATAAGGCTGCTTCCTGTGCTTCCCACTCAGTAGCTCTTTTAAACTCTTGTCTTCCAGTTGAATATTCATTTGGTACCCACAAATGAAATTTGCCTTTTTTAATTTCATCACTGCATTGCATTCTGTCAGAAATTCATTTATTTTCCTCTCATTTCTTTTACATTGAGCCTTCATTTCATAGATCTTATTCTCTGTTAATCTATTGTGATTTAAATAAATTTTGGTTGGCAGGAGCTGGGACAAGTGACAGGAGCTCACTCCGTTGCATGGATTCAATCTTACGAATGCTGATCTTCTGACCTTGCAGCACAGGGGCTTCTGACCTTTAACCCGCAGCACCACCATGTCCCCTTTTCACCCAGATAGTTATTTCAATTTTACTATAAGGAGACAGTGTCTATTATGAAGAAACAGAACATGGTTCAATTGCTGTCTCATGTTCTGTTAGCCAGATGGACAGGAAAAATGTCTCATAACATAGGACAGTGTTTTGTAAAAGGGGATGGGATGTTTAAAAAAAATAACCAAAAGTAACTATTTAGTTACTTTTGCATAATGGAGAAAATTGCTCCACAATTCTTTAAGAAGTTTTCAGAGAGGTTAGTTAAGGTAGCAAGCATAACAGTAATCAAGTCATTTGTGGTTATATTGTATTTGTATCAATAATTACAATTAACTTGAGGGTTGTTGCACTACAGTCACGGCTTACTAGTTTTTAAGATAACTTTCCAAGCTCTGTTAGAAAGAAGGAAAAGCAATGTACCTATGTTCCTGAATGAGAAAGAGCCAAGTGTGTTGTCTGAATTGTCCTCTGATTTCTGAAATATCCACCTCTATGGTTAGAGACACAAGCCAATCTAAATCTCAACAGGCTTTTGTAGCTCCATAGCATGTTCTGTTCTACTCTGGAAATGACAAAAACTGCAGTCACACCAGGGAAATGTTACCTAATTCTAACAATACTTTTTTTGTTGTAATGCATTGTGTTCATGTGTTATGTATTCTTGGATGAATGTCCCAACGCGTTTTAACATTACTGATTCATTTTCTTCCATTTGAAATATTATGCCTGGCTATACTGTGCTATCAAATTATTATTATTTTCTCTCTCTTTTTTATGGAGCAATGCAGCCCCTTAAATTTTTTTAATTAAACAATACATCTGGTAAACAACATGTCAGGTAGTGTTTCCTGATGGCTAGAATTTCCTCTGTTGCACTGCTGCCTCTAGAAACAATGCATTGCATTCAATGGACCCAGCACCCCCACCCAGGGCTATATCACTTGCCAGACAGTAAGTGGAATGATTTAACACCTACCAATGCCTTTAAAACTGTTGACGTAAATCTACCAATGTATTGACTCTCTGGCCATAGAATAATTTTAAAAAATTATAGAAGAGCAGGCACACAGCAGTAATGGTGGTTGTCTTTTTTTCCAAAAAAATATTGATAGGATCATACACACACACCATACCACTAAGGAATATATCAAAATGCCACCAGAACAAAAAACTAGAAGCCTCCAGGTGAATGGAAATTGAAGTGGAGTTAAACTGTTGGCTGGTAAAAATGAATCGCTAATGGCTGTGTATTGTGTGACTGCCAATTTATACTACAATCTAATTTGGGCATAAGTAGGGAATAATTCCATTGTGTTATCATGCGAAAACTCAAAAGAAATAGAATGGTCCCAATACTGAGAGAAGATGTAGCACCGGCAGTTAGGTGTTACAATGCAAGATCTGATAAAATACAGTAGTATCAATCAGACCCCAAGGAAAACATATCACCATAATCATCATTCAACTCTATGTTCCAATTACAGATGATAATATTTATTGAAAGCTATTATACATGCATTGAGGAGGGAACTAATCACACAAAACAAGACATGCTTAGGTGACTGGAATACAAAAGTAGGAAACAAAGCAGAACCAAATGTTGGAAATTTTTGTCTAGAAGAGGATGCAGGAGAACAAATCATAGAGTTCTATGAACCCAACTATTTATGGCAAATACATGCTTCAAACAACCAAATAGATGACTGTACACATCACCAAATGGTCAATATAGAAATCAAATATACTGTGTAATTGGAAGCATACTCTCTCTACTAAAACAGGACCAGGAGCAGATTGTGATACTAATTATTAACTGTTAATATCTAACATTAGAGTAAAGCTGAAAAACAAAACTGGAAGAATAACAGTATCAACATATAATTTAAATAACATTTCAGAGGAATTTGAACTCCACATAAGGAGCAAATTTGCATTACTAAACTCAATTAACCAGAAGAACTGTGAATTGAAGCCAGATATATTATTAGGGAAGAATGCAAAAAGACAATTACTATAGTAAAAAGAAAAGAAACACCTAGATGGATGAGAAAGAAACATTTAAAATTGTAAAAGATGGAGAAGAACCCTGAATGCAGCTTTTCAGTGACTGCCAAGTAGAAACAAAGAAAACTATTATGATAACTAGTGAAAAAATTGGCAGGAGCCTCATGGCACAATGGTTAAAATGCTCTACTGCAGCCAAAATTGTGCTCACAACCCAGGGTTCTATCCCAGGTAGCCGGCTCAAGGTTGACTCAGCCTTCTATCCTTCCGAGGTCAGTAAAATGAGCACCCAGCTCGCTGGGGGGGGGGGCAATGTGTAATTAACTTGTAAACCTCCCAGAGAGTGCTTGAAGCTCTACGTGGCAGTCTATAAGCAGCATACTCTGCTTTGCTTTTTTTTAAAAGAACAAAAGCAGAAAAACAAGAGATCTCTTCCAGAAGATCAAAGAGGTCAAAATGAAATTCAAGCCTAGATTAGGAATATCAACAAACATGGGAAACAAAATAATGGTCCTCAGATTGGAAATTATCAATATTACATTCCACTTCCCAAGTAAGGAGATGCCAAGGAGTGCAGTAACTATAGGACCATTGCTCTGATTTTCCATGCAAGCAAAGTGATGCTCAAGGTATTGTAACAAAAATTTTTGATGAGATCATATTGCAAATTTGCATTGCTTATTGGACTGCACCAAGAATTTCAGAATAAAATCAGTCTCTGCTTTACAGTCTACAGAAAAGCTTTTGACTGTGTAGATCATGAAATAAATGGGTGTGCTTCAACGCTTGAGTACTTTAATGCATAGTCCATATTGTGGAAAAGAAGTTACCACTAAGATGGAATATGAAAAGACAGAATTATTTCCTATAGGCAAAGGTATCAAATAAGGGTGCATTTTATCCCTTTATTGGTTTAAATGGTATACAAAATGTATCACAGAAAGTGGGACTCACTTCAGATAATAGAGATGTGAAACTTAAGGGAAGAAACATCAATAATTTAAGACATACAGTATATCACAGAAGTGAGTACACCCCCTCACATTTCATAAATATTTGTATATCTTTTCATGTGACAACACTGAAGAAATGACATTTGGCTACAATGTAAAGCAGTGAGTATACAGCTTGTAAGTGTAAATGTCCTGCCCTCTCAAAATAATGCAACACACAGCCATTGATGTCTAAACCGATGGCAACAAAAGTGAGTGCATTATTTCTGAAAGCAAAAAAAAAAACAAAATTTAGGTTGTCCTATTTTGGGCACATCATGAAAAGGCAACATTCTCTAAAAATATATTAAAATGCTGGGAAAAATAGCAGGCAGCAGGAAAAGGGAAAAGCCAAATACAAGATGGATTGACTACTTAAAGGGAGCCACAGGGTTGAGTTTACATGAGTGGAGCAGACTGTTGAGTACATGAGATTTTTAGTTCACTTATTCATTGGGTCTCCATAAAGTCGGAAATGACTTGACAGCATGTAAGCAGCAAAAGCAGCATGCTCTAAAGGAGGCTAAATGAGGTTTTCATACCACACAAAAAAAAATACAGTGTTTCTCTTATGCAAAAAATTCATAAGTGAGAGAGTGTTTCTCTTTTCTGTTTAATCTCTTTTGTTTCATCTTCTTCTAAGAGGCTCTTGCACTAATTGCCTTTTGTTTCATTCTGTGTAGATTAGCTGCACTAGGACTTTGAACTAAAGAAACCCGAATGTCAGACAGTCTTGTTCTATTTCTGTCTCATTGCATCGGCTCCAAAGGAGAAAAAACTTAAATGGGATTGCTCTTCTCAAATTCCTTCAATTGTCTCAAGTGGCATTATTTCAGATACTTCCTTTCAAACATGGCTTACATTATGTTTCTCTAGTTCCCTCTCATATCTCAGCTATTCCTTCTTGGCTCCATCAAAGTCCTTTTGTTGTTTTGCTATTTTATCTTCTTTTCGATTCCCAACTGTTCTTCAAGTGCTTTGCAGTGCTTCTTAGGGGTCACTTTTCAGATCTGCAATAGTGTTTTTAGGATTTTTTATATTTTTCCCCAGAAATCATGATTGGAAGTTTCAGTACCCCTACAATCTTATACAGAAGATATAATGAGGTAAAAAATATCCTCAAGTCATAAGGAAAGGCTGAAAGAAATTGTGGCCCAACACCAATCAAGACACTATGGTTAAATGGGCCTCTGCATGGTTTTTAACATTAAATTCTTTTTTTAAAAAAACCTCCAGTTTATTAATGTGGAATGTTGTGTTTCTGTATCGATGATTCAAGTGCCAGGAAAAGGTCCAGTAATTGCTGCACAATACCATAATTGCATTATCTGCAGGAAAAAGGATGCCAGACTTCACATAGAAGAGGGCAGCATGAATTTTGACTACACCAATGGCAAAGAATCAGGATGATTTATGGATATCCTCTTGTGCTCACAACCATTAACAAAGTGAATTCGTTTAAGGGAAAGCTGATTTTCTGGGTGTAAGTTCACAGTGGATCAATGTATATTTTTTCTTGTGGTGTCATTGCATTCTAAGTAAGGATGAAATACTAATAGTTTTTTTCTCCTCCTCTGTTCACTTCTCCTTGACTCAATGATTGGCCCTAATGTTAAAGGAACATGAGGTTGAGGGTAGACTCACAGGCCACAATTGACCATGGCAACAGGAAAGCTGATCAGGTCTACAAGCCTTGGAGCACATACAGCACTAATAAAAGGTTTTCAGAGAACACAACAAAGGAGTTATTAGAGCCAAGCACAACTAGCAATGTCTTAAGGATGATTTGGCATTCATTTCTAATCAATATACACTTATGATATTCTAGCATATCTGGCTACATGTACAAATTAGGCCGATAGAAAAGGAGACTATGATGAATCTTATAGTTCCAAAAATAAAATCAAAACAAGTCAGAGAAGAGACCTGGCCAGCCCTTTAGAAATAATGATACCTTATCAATAAAGCTGGATTCAGTCCTTAGTATTCCTTCTGTTTTAAGGAATTGATCAGCACACAAACTATGCTTGATCAAAACAGTACGAGGCCCTCAAGAACATTAAAAAAAATACCCCCAGTAAAATAATTGTAGAGGATGTATTCTAGGTAGTTGCTCTAAATTTTGTGCTACATAATACAGTATGTTTCAAGTAGAACACAGAAGTGCCCCCAACTCATTCCATGCCCCAATGAAGGGTGCACAGATCAGGAACACGTCGCCCTTTGGGGACCCTTCAGCCCAAATCATTGTTTCAGTCCATGATGTTTGTGCATTTCTGGTTCTCCATGAAGACTTTATTCCTGCAAATGGGGAAACACAAATGATGAGACCAGTCTATGGACTGAACAGTGCAAATAGAGCAAAAAGACTTCTGGTCAGAGTACTGCCAGTTGTAGAGCTGAGTGCTCTTTTTTTATTATTTGGTCCTCAATTTTTCAGAGAAAAATCAGGAGAAAGCAGCTTATTCAAGAACTTACCAGGAAGGCAATTTCCTTAGGCAATCACCAGGAAGGGCATTTAAAACAGTCAATGGGCATACTTTTTACTTCTTTCTTAAAAAGCCAGTACAAGACACGTACTCATCCCTACTTTCGATCCATTATCATCCCCTTCCTGAAAATAGTGATGCAGAAAAGATCCATCAGTGTGCCACTCTGCTCTATTAATGTATCTGTGCTGTGTTCCATGGTGGCCTTGGAATTGCATAGACACTCCTGTTTTTGTTTGTGGGTGTGTTTTTTTTTGTTGTTTTTTACATATTTGTCTGAAGATAGGTCACGTGCCTGCTTTAACATATGAGGAAATGGATGCTATTTTATGAGGGAAAGTATTTTAAAAGAACTTTTTAAAGATTGTAGCCAGAGAGGTCTGATCTGGCCACAGTGACTTATGCCTTGGTTATGTCCTGGCTGGATTACTGTAATGTATTCTACATGGCGCTACCTTTGGAAAGTATTTGGAAACTTCAGCTGGTCCAAAATACTGCAGCCAAAGTGGTTGCATGGATCACATAACTGCCCTGTTGCAGCAGCTCCCTTGCCGATCCATTTCTAGGTGCAATTCAAAGTGCTGATTTTAACCTATAAAACCCTAAATGGCCTGGGTCCAAGCTATCTCAAGACTGTGTCTCCCTTTATGAGATTGTCCTGGTGTGAATATCAACAGGGGAGGCTTTTCTTCTGTAACACCACCTTCACAGGTGCATTTGGTGGGGACATGGGAGAAAGCCATTTTTCTTCAGACAGGCTTTCTCTTAGTGACTGACTTTCTAAGAGGGATTTTTAAATGGATAGTTGCTTTGTATGTGGTTTTGGTGTTGATTTTCTTTACTGTTTCAGTGAGGTACTTGGCTGATTCTTTTTAAACATTTATATGCAGACTGTTAGTAGAAAGGTAAAAGATGCAATTGAGCTGAGGGTAGCTAGAGATGCTAAAAGCAACCAAAGAAAAGCATTCCTCTGGTAAGTGCATAGCAGTACTGCTGCCCATGCGAGTAATGAAAAGGCTCTGTCCAAAAGGGAGATTAACTGGAAACAGAGACTGGTTAGACTGGCTCATGAAGGTTTAAATGAAGAAAGAGATTCTCTTCCTCTTCTTTAGTAAGTATGGCTTCTTTCATAGGCTCACTTTGTATGCCAGGAGTGACCCTGAGTAACAGCTAAGATAACGTCCATAAATAGGGGATTTTTCTCCCACTGTGTTATAATTAATCTACTAGAGCTGTGTACAGACCTAATAAAGGAAAAAAGATCTTACGGACTAAAATTAATGGTATGTATAAAATATAATGTATGTATAAAATATAATGACAAATACATTTGTCAAGTAAATGCAATAATATACTGTAATAATTCTCTTTGTTAAGAATAAACAAAATGTAGATGTTTACATGTCATGCAAAGTAAACATGTAAAGATGGTAATCTGTTGTCTCCCCCTGTCCTTTCATTTCATTTTATTTTACAGAATATAAGAAGAAGATCATAAAAGCTATAAATTTAGCCCAAACTGTATTGGGAAATTTTAAATTGAAATATATGGTTTGTTGTCTTACATCCTGAGACTGTAGTTTCACCTTCTGAATCTGATTTGTTGGATATACAGTATATCACAGAAGTGAGTACACCCCCTCACATTTCATAAATATTTTAGTATATCTTTTCATGTGACAACACTGAAGAAATGACACTTGACTACAATGTAAAACAGTGAGTATACAGCTTGTATAACAGTGTAAATGTGCTGTCCCCTTAAAATAACGCAACACACAACCATTAATGTCTAAACCACTGGCAAGAAAAGTGACTGGGTTAGGCCTCATCTTGAGTACTGTGTCCAGAATAAACTGGGATGCCAACAAACTGGAAGAAGTTCAGAGGAGAGTGACAAGGATGATCAGGGGCTGGAAATGAAGCCTATTCAATGAATGTTCCAGGTAAACGGGGATATATATGCACCATATGTTCTGCATTTAATGTGACACCTAGTTTAGCCCTAAGGTTAGTATATGTACCTGATTTGCTTTTATCATTCCAAATGACCGAACAAGTCCTTAGAAAACAACCACTTCCAAGGTAGACCCATGTTTTCCATTAGTAAACTTTGATTCTAGGGAACCAGTGAAGATCACAAACTGAAAACTTCTGCTCTCTTTGTGTTACTACAGATAGTTAAGCATCTGCTGCATCAGACATATTTGGGTCACTGGAGACTAACCTGGTAGTAATATTAATCTAGACATACTTGGCTAATATTATAACCATTACCTATTATTCCAACCTACTATTGAAAGTGTCTTTCCTAATCAGTAGTGAAATAGCTGTCTGTACTCAGTTTTACTTCCTATGATTTCAAATTCATAGTGGCTTATTACCTGACAGACAGTGCTACATGAAATGAGAATAAATCCAATTATAGCCACAGAACTATCATCAGAGGCAGGGAACTATCAAGGCATAAATGCTTATATACTAAGGTATTTTGTGCCCTTCCCTCAATCGTTTCTTTCTTTATTATTCTGCTGTGGTGCAGTAGGCACTTCATTTGAGAGTCTTTATGGGATGCTGGAGAAATAATTTAGGTTCACCTTGTAGACTACATTTCCACCTACACTGAAATAATTCATTTGCTTGAGGGTGTGTAAGTTACAAATGCATGAGAGGAAGCACTTGGAAGGTATACTTCAATTAAGAGGAGAAGCACTGAAGAACTGAGGCAAAATACACTACACAAAAACTTTGGTCATGATCCAGCCACAATCAGGCCATTTTTTAAACTGGAATATTCAATCACACATTGGATGTACCACTTGCGTTTATTTTAATTTTTTTTTTAATTTTTTTCAGTCCCCAGAATTCTCCAAGAATTTCCAAGGCAAAATTCTGAGAATTCCAGTCCACAGGCACACACATACATTTTCAATCACCTGAAATAGGGCCTATCTTTCAATCTGTCTCATCCTGCCTCCTGTGCAAAAACTGCCCCAGTGCTTCCTGGGAGACCTAGGTTATTGTCGGATGTATGATTCTTTGAGATGCCATCTATATAGCCTAATGAGCAGCATTGCCCCCCCGCCCAGAAATAAAGAGGCCACACACAGGTTGTATGGGTTAAATTTGTGCCACAACTTTATTAACTATTTAACTAATTCCCCAAATACAAGGGGGCCTGACTGTAGTGTGATCTGTTAGAGTCTGGAGTAACCTATACCTCCAGACAATTCAATTAGAGCAGGGTGAGCTCCTATTTCTGAATTGTGCTGTTTGTTGAACAGCACGCCTTCAGGTGCTTAATGCTAAGGGTGACCCACCTACTCAGCCCACTAAGTCTCGTGACCTTAAGTGGGCTGGTGTTCGCAAGGTTCCCCTATATGGAGCCACCTCTCCTCCAATGCCCGATTGTCTCTATCTGACAGAGAGATTGCATAACATTCTAACCACGTGCTAACCATGAACTCACCCCCATCTCTCTCTTCGCTCTACCCACCACAGCCAGGGCTATTTATATGCCCCAGGTCCACCACTAGAGCCGAAAATTTTGGCACGAAGGCCCCCTTGCAGGTCCCTAAGAAAAAGGCCCATACCCAACTCCAATAAATGAAGATCATCTTCCCTGTATAACCCATGCCGGTGCACTCCTATGTCCAGATGCCGAATCACAGCTCCCAGACTAGCCCTCATAGCTCAACCTATCTCATGGTTTACACCATGCCTTGCATGATCAATATATCTAGGATTGCAATCTGCCCTCCAAACCCAACATGGAATAATGTTAGACCACAGAATTCTCATTGCAAGAAATTTATCCCTTAATATCTTCAGGTCCTGGAGAACCTGCAATATCAAGGACTTGCCCATTCTCAAGTTGTTTCCTCCTAAGTGTACTACAAATATATCTGGGCGCTCACCTGAAATGCACCCAAGAGCGTGCTCTAATAGCTGAGGCCATAACATACCCCTTTCTCCTTTCCAGTCTAGTGAGGCACCGGGCCCAAAACCTAAGTTTCAACCCCGACCACAAGGCATGGTTTGCCACCCAATGAACATAACTGTGGTCAAATATAACTACTCGGATACGTGTGGGAGCTGCCTTGTCACCCGAAAAAGAAAACAAATTCACATCTAATGCAGAAGAGAATGAACATAAGACTTGAATTTGTGTGACAATCACCTTCCCACTTTCTTTATCTGTTCCTCACTGTAGTCCAAGGCTGCTTCCATGGACGCCGCACTTATCTAAAGGACTGGTTTCCAAATTTCCAACCCATAATACCTGCTTCGTGAAGACCCTTAGAAGTAACTGCCCAAAAGTGATATCTCGTAAGGGGTGATCCATCTTTATGGGGAAAAAGATCACTGTCAGAATCACCCCTTATTTGCATAAATTCCAAAATGGCCTTAACCAGGCAAAGATCTTTAACATAGCAAACTCCTAAGGTTATAATTTGCCCTTTACTGTACTGTTCAGTTTTGGATTGGTGGAGATGGAACAAGACTTTGTCTTCAGAGGCCAATAAGTCGTCTATCTGCAATGCCATTCTAGAATTGTCATCCTTGGAAGCCCTGACCAATTTGCTAACCCTGAAGGTGCCAAAGAAGGTAGTCAAGAAAAAAACAGTAATTTTAATTGTAAATGAGCCACAGCTGGGTAGCACTGAAGGACTACCTGATTAAAGATCAGAGATAAATCAAGGTGGGGAAAATGAAAGCTCTCCTTGCTCAGCTGAACAACTTGCCTCTTTGCCTGCCAAAAAGAGCAAAGACCCTGAGCTAGGATGACGGAAGCTTATCAAGCCTCCAGCCCTTCTCCCCTTGGAAGCAGCATTGACCATGACACTGCTTTTCCAGGCAGGAGAGCAAAGCCTCCCTGCCATTATGACTCAGCATAATGGTGGAGAGGTCAAAACTACAGATGGGATCTGTTCCTGGTAAGTTAAATGTAGCTATGTGTAGCTGCCTATGATTAGGAACTCTAGCATTCAGGCTGGGGAATCCATGGAGTATTCTGGAAACTGGAGTCCCCTCCACTCAAAGGCATACCCCTAATTGCATGCTTAATTCTCCAAAACTAAAATATGTGCTTAACTTTGGCTGGACTGTGCTCTTATATCAGTGGTCCCCAACCTTGGGCCTCCAGATGTTCTTGGACTACAACTCCCAGAAGACTTCACCACCACTTCTGCTAGCCAGTATTTCTGGGAGTTGAAGTCCAAGAACATCTGGAGGCCCAAGGTTGAGGACCACTGTCTTATATGTATTTCATCAATAAACCTCTATTTCAACAGTACAAAGGCAAAACTAAAGAGAAGAAAACATCAGTAGGGTTGCCAGATCAGAAGGATGCGATTTCCTGAGATTTCAGGGTCCAAACCTGAGAATAGGGGTGATCTCTTATGCTCTACTGGTATTGGGTCCTTGTGGTGTTAGAAAGGCAAGGTAGGGCACAGAATTCAGTAAAACTCAGCTACCAAGGTAATGTGGTAACCCAAAGTGATGGGGTAGGAGACAGACAAGAAATCATGTCGCAGCTGGTGCCACCATTCCTTTTAACCCACACACCCCAGTAAACATAAATGTCTATTTTCTTCTTTCAGTACCACTCAGCCTGGAGATCTGGAGAAGCATAGCATTTCACTTAGACTCCAGCCAGAACTCTAAAAATTTGCAACTCTAGACCTGAAAGGTAAGAAGAGTAGTTTGCCATGCAGCTTCAGTGCCTTTGAAGTACCTTGGGGAGTTCCTAGTTCACATTCTTAACCATCTGATACCTCTTTGCACATGTATATGACACAGATCTCAGATTAATCATACTTTCTAAAAAATTTGCAAGGAAACAAACTATTGTTCATATTCATTAGTACAGAAATACGACTAGCTGTATCATGACAGTTATATGATCTGATTCTTTCCTCTCTGATTTTTATTTCAGCCTTTACACTATTTGTAGTGGTTTGGCATGCATGACAGTAAGTGGGATTTGATAGGCAGCAGTTAATTATGTCACTTTGATCAGGTCATGCATATGGCTGTTAGCCATATTTTGCTATTTATTACAGAGCATGCCTCTCATGCAAATGAGAAGATCAAAAGGCAGAAGCAGAATGCAGACCAGGCTATTAAGTCCAAACTTCACAGGTCTCTCTCCAGTTTGCTTCTGGAGTTCTGTGCACAGGTTCTGTCTCTTTTTCATGGTGAGAAGCAGATAGGAGTTCATATGAAAGACAAAAACAGGTGGTAGTGCTCTAAATTTTTGATGGGGAACATGTGACCCTCTAAATATTGGACGGAGACTCTCATTTTGTCTCAATATTGACTATGCTGCCTAGGGTTGATCAGACTTACAGTCCTTTGATATCTGGAGGACCAAATATTCCCCAGACATGCTGCAAATCAAAAGTAGGGACAGGAAGGGTAGAAAAAGAATGCCACATAGTTAGTTTGTCTCATGGCAGTTTTGTATGGATATTACTTGTGTGGAACCTCTGAATGCAGACACAGCTTTCAAGCCTCAACCAGTCCATGACTCCCCCCTCATTTCTTCTGCTCTTCACAGTACACACTCGTGAAACATCTTACCCATTCACCCTAAACACTGCAACTCACAAAACATCTCAAAGAAACCTGGTGGGAGCTGTGTTGAGCTACTTTAAGTTTTCAAACACAGGTATTGTGCTGGAGTTGTGTGTGTGGTTTTTTGTTTGTTTGTTTGTTTGTTTTTTACTCTTTCACATGCTGTCTGTGGTTTGTTTGACTGCAAGGGACTTTTTGGGCCCGGGGTAACTATCAAGCTGATTGATTCAAAATTGGGAAAGGAGTACAACAAGGCTGTATATTGTCTCCGGCTTATTTAACTTATATGCAGAATACATCATGCGGAAGGCTGGACTGGAGGAATCCCAAGCCGGAATTAAGATTGCTGGAAGAAATGTCAACAACCTCCGATATGCAGATGATAGCACTCTGATGGCAGAAAGTGAGGAGGAACTAAAGAACCTTGTAATGAGGGTGAAAGAGGAGAGTGCAAAAAACGGTCTGAAACTCAACATCAAAAAAAACTAAGATCATGGCCACTGGTCCCATCACCTCCTGGGAAATAGAAGGGGGAGATATGGAGGCAGTGACAAATATTACTTTCTTGGGCTCCATGATCACTGCAGATGGTGACAGCAGCCACGAAATTAAAAGGCGCCTGCTTCTGGGGAGGAAAGCCATGACAAACATTGACAGCATCCTAAAAAGCAGAGACATCACCTTGCCAAAAAAGTCCAAATACTCAAAGCTATGGTTTTTCCTATGGTGATGTATGGATGTGAGAGCAGGACCATAAAGAAAGCTGACCGCCAAAGAACTGATGCTTTTGAATTGTGGTGTTGGAGGAGGTTCTTGAGAGTTCCCTGGACTGCAAGGAGAACAACCCTATCCATTCTAAAGGAAATCAACCCTGAGTGCTCACTGGAAGGACATATCCTGAAGCTGAGGCTCCAGTACTTTGGCCATCTCATGAGAAGAAAAGACTCCTTGGAAAAGACCTTGATGTTGGGAAAGTGTGAAGGCAAGAGGAGAAGGGGACGACAGAGGATGAGATGGTTGGACAATGTCATCGAAGCAACCAACATGAATTTGACACAACTCCGGGAGGCAGTGGAACATAGGAGGGCCTGGCATGCTCTGGTCCATGGGGTCACGAAGAGTCGGACACGACTAAACGATGACGAACTATCAAGCTATCCAGCACTAACCTTCCCACCTCTTAATTCAAAGAGAGCCCAACCTCTTTGCTAAGTGTTCTTTTCCCTCTCTTTGGCCTGTTGGAATCAGTTATTTATTTGCTGGTGATCTGTTCACAATTGTGAATAATGAAACATTTTTATTCTTTCTCCTACAAATGTCTCAGAGTGAGTTATTGAGACTTTAATTGCCAGATAATGAGAAGGAGGTATCTGAGGAACTTGAAGCTATCCTCTTCTGTGAGTCTCTGTACTTCTCTTGTATAATGAAAGGGAATTTTATCAGAAATTCAAAATACTGCAACATATTGAACAGAGTTTGAGAAAGTCATTGGTCTGGACTCCGACTTCCAGAAACACTCAATCTGTATGTCCATAGAGGATATGAAGGCATGCCATGGCCTCCTTCAGTTTATGACAGGCTGCAGGTATGCTGTAGTTAAGGTCAAGGGCAGAAACAGACAAGACACCAACTTAACCATTAGCAACATTTTTTATCAGTGTGGTCACCTCCTTAATAACCTACAGAAACAAAGGTTGCAGTAATTAAACCCACTTTCTTTTTGAAGTTTTGTTGCTGAAGCTAATGAGACTATGCAAAAATATTATTATTATTCAAAAACTCCAGGCACAATGAAAATTAAAAAAACATTGACTGCTATTATATAACAGATGCAAGTTTTAACCAAAAACCTAAGTATCTGTTAAATATTGGCACAGTATGTATGCTGTTCCTAATATTGCCAATTTTTGTAGTTCTAATGGTGTTATTTCTGAGATCTGCAACTGCTTACAGTAAAAGGTAAAGGTTCCCCTTGACAATTTGTCCAGTCATTTCTGACTCTAGGCAGCAGTGCTCATCTCCATTTCCAACCCACAGAGCTAGCATTTGTCCGCAGAAATCCTCCGTGGTCACGTGGCCAGCGTGACTAGACACAGAACGCTGTTTACCTTCCCACCGAGGCAGTACCTGTTTATCTACTCACAGTTTTGCATTTTGCATGCTTGCAAACCGCTAGGTTGCCGGGAGCTGGGACAAGCAATGGGGGCTCACTCCGTCGCATGGATTCGATCTTACGACTGCTGGTCTTCTGACCTTGCAGCACTTCAACCAGTGGTGGGATTCAGCAGGTTCGCACCAGTTCTACAGAACCGGTAGCTAATGTATTACTGGTTCTGCAGAACCGTTTGTTGGCCTGCTGAATCCCACCACTGTTCCTGGCCAGTAGTGGGATTCAGCAGGTTCACACCAGTTCTACAGAACCAGTAGCTAATGTATTATTGGTTCTGCAGAACCGTTTGTTGGCCTGCTGAATCCCACCACTGACTTCAACGGTTTAACCCGCAGTGTCACAACATCCCTTATAATACTGTGTGAAATTTCTTGATATTGTTCCCAAGGCACTGATTACGGGAACCACTTAATTTTTTTTCTTCCAGAGGCAAAATGTTTCAGTTACCAGGTCTGTGTACTTTGTTAGTTTTTTCAATTCTTTGTTTTCAACTCTGGCATCCCCTGGAATTGCAGTGTCAATGATCCAGACATTTCTTCATTCTATTACTACTATGTCTGTTGTTATTGTTGTTGCTGCTGCTGCGGTTGTGGTTGTTGTGGTTGCAGCTATGTAGTATTTGGCTACATTACTTATAACATGATAAACATTATCAGAGAACAGCAAAAGAATATAAAATTCATTGGATCTCCCTGAAAATTTTTGAAAAATAGGGGAGAAGATTCTTGCTGAGATCTTGATTAAAAAGGACAGTGTGAGAGAACATGCCCCACTGTTTCTACTTCACCATCATCGCAAGGACATAAACAATCAGAATAGGGCATGTCCTGAAATCTCCTTTCAAAGAGATTAGAAGGCAACACATCAAATCTAGCTATGGTAAACACTCTTCTAGATTTAGGTGGTATTATTCATTCATTCATTCATTCATTCATTCATTCATTCATTCATTCATTCGAATTATATCCCGCCCATCTAGTATATTCTACCACTCTGGGCGGCTTACAGAATATCAAAACAATTTTGAAAAAAACATAAAAACATTAGCATACAACAATAACAAATAGTGCAAGAATAAATAAATAATAAATAGCAAAGCAAAATAGGTGGGCTATTTTGACCAAACTCCAGGATAGCCTGGCGTGCCCTGGTTCATGGGGTCACGAAGAGTCGGACACGACTTAATGACTAAACAGCAAAACAAAATAGGTGGCCTATGCAGGAATAGTGGGCTATGCACGAATAGGTTAATTATGGATTCGACTCTAAAGGTTTAGAGAATATGAATTCATGTATATGCTAGTTAATATGATACTTCCCAAAATGCTTTTACTCCTAAATGCTAGGTCCCAATGGGATGGAACACAGTCAACAATTCTCCTTTACCCAAGTTCTTAACACATCTTACAGAAGCAAATCATGAGCAAATCTGAAGTGAACACTGGATTTGCCTAAGGCAAATGTGTGAACCTGGTGCTCCTTTTTGCTACTTATATTGTCTTTTCCTTTATTTGATAACTGTTTAGAGTAAGCCTAGTCAGTTCTCTGGTTACACAGCAGTAGTATCTGCAGAACTCTTTCATTTCATCAAAATATATAAAACAGTGATCCTTGGATTTGTGATATTTCAGGAGAGGTAAATACCTTGAAGCAGCTGTTTCAATAAAAATGATGTTTAGCATGTCCTTCTTAAATGCAGACAAACATCCCATTTGGAGACATACACACTGTTAATTCCAACATATCTAATCAGTTGGAAGGATAGTTGCAATGTGATTTATGTGCACTTGAAAGAGCAATAAATGAAATTTAATAATAATAAATAAGCTGTGATGTAAATTTAAATTTCTTGTGATCATTGCTCTTACAACATTGCTCTTATTTATAATGTTTTAATATATTTGTTTATTTTTTAAAGATTGTATTAATTTATTATTTTAGCTTTTAACTTTGCTTATTTTGATACTGTAAGCCACCTTAGATCCTTTAGGAGAAAGGTGGCATATACATATTTTAAATAAATAAATAAATAACATGAATTTCTACTGAAAATTAAATCAAATGCAAAGGTCTAAATCCAATTGCTAGGTCCACCTAGAGGACCACCACTGACTCGCTGGCTGAACAGTAAGCCAACACACCTGTCTTCCTATTGATTTAGCAGGTTGTACCCATTTGGCAGTACTAATAAACATTAAGCCAAATTGAAGGCAGCAGAAAGAGAGAAATACCTAAATAAATAAATAAATAAATAAATAAATAAATAAATAAGAATCCACAGCCTTTAGTTTGCAAGACCTAAGCAGAACTGTCAATGATAGGACCCTCTGGACGTGTTAATGCTTACATATAAGGCCCTAAACGGTTTAGGACCCCGATACTTGGCGGAACACCTGCTCCCACCTAGATCTACTCAGATCACCCGCACAAGCCAGGAGGTGAGGCTGAGGAGCTTAACGCTGAGGGAGGCCCGGAAGGAAAGGACACGAAATTGGGCCTTCTCGGCGGTGGCTCCTCACCTCTGGAACAATCTCCCTCCTGAGATCCATGCGGCCCCCACTTTGGGCACTTTTAAAAGTCAATTAAAAACATGGCTATACATTCAGGCCTTCCCTCCAGTTAATATCTGACTTTTCTGTTTATTCTCTCCTTATCTATTTTCTATTCTATTGTTGTATTCTGTTTATTACAATATGATTTATTTATTTTATTTATGTAATTGTTTGTGTGTGTTTTTGTATTATTTCACTGTTTTTACTATATTGGAAGCTGCCTAGAGTGGTCTTTTAGACCAGATGGGCGTGGTATAAATCAAATAAATACTAAATAAAATAAATAAGTCTTTAACTCATAGGACACCATAAGCCAGAAGCAACTCGATGATACATAACAGCATTTTATTTGCAATATTTTCTTGTGTTTGAGAAGTAAGATATCACAGAACTGGGCTGATGACACTAGTTTCTTTAGAAATCATGTTTTCTGACTTAGGCATACTTTATTGAATTACTGGTAAACTGGCTCAGTTATTGGTGCCTTGTGAAACACTACAGCAGTACCAAAGCTGTTGTCATGATGTTGAAATGACATTTACAAGGGAAGGGCAGATTTATACTACTCCTGTTATCATTTTAATTAAGCAAGTTTCAGCTGAATGAATATGAATAGGGAAAAAATTCAATAAATCTTTTGTGAAAAGACAGATTTACTATGAGGGGGATATGAATAATCAGGATAACAAGGAGGTAGTTAAAATCCTGTCCAATGAGGGCTTTTTTTTAAAACCAGCTATTGACTTTATGGTATTAAGAGAATTTTCATTAGCAATTCTTTGTGATACATCAACGTTGACAGAAGGCCCCATCATATGCAGCATTTCATAACTTTATTAGGGTTCCATAGTCAGCAACCTAGTCACCTAATCATATGTTTTGGATATTTTCTCTTTAGAAACTTCCTGTGTCCTTGAATAGTATAATAGGCATTCATTATCTTCTGTAGTAAAAAAGCAAAGGAAAAGAAGTAAATTATCCATGCATTTCCACTGTTAGCTAGACAGGATAGCCAGAAGAGCAAAATCAGATTTTGTATATGAAAATTCTTACATCACTGTTTTGTCACCATACTCTCTGAAGAGATGCTGTAAATTAAAGAAGGAATCATAATCCAGTTATGAAGCAAATCTAACCCAGCATATGGAAGATGATCTTGGAACATATAAAATAACTGGAACAGTATTTGTCAATTTTCTCAGTATTCTGAATATGATGTTATCATAGAGATTCGTGGTGCAGTGGTTAAACTGCTGTACTGCAGCAGGGAAGATTCTTTAAACAAAAAGTAAAGCAAAATCATCTACCATTCCTTGGCGTTTGCATTGGACAAATTCAATAAATATAGCAATTCTTGCCATGGGAAGCACCTTGTTAAACCTAGCGCCATGTAGAAATTACAGTTACCTTGTTGTTTTACAAAAAATGTGTTTGGGTACACAGACCTCTAAGAGTTAAGTACTCAAAGTCATAAATATCAGTTTATGTTTATCCTATATCCATTCTTTATTTTGTATTTGAATAATATTATTTCTAGGTTAAATATTAAGAAATCTTTCAAATTCTTGTACTTTTTTATGAAAACCAAACTGAAACATACATCTCACCCATTCCCACAGTTCTGTTTCTTCATGGGAAAAATATCTAGGAAAGAAAATAAATTATAACTAAAGGCAGGGAAACTATGATTGTTTCAGTGACAGAGTGGTCTATACAGTTGTATGTGGAGGTACGTCCCACTGATTTCAGCAGGATATACTCTCAAGCAGATGTTTATAAGAGTGCAACTTGAATGTCAAAATCCATCTGGGGTGACGTTTTTATTTTGGAAGACAGGGGAGAATGAGGTTAATAGATTCACAAGCTTAAACACTCATAAAGGACCATTATAATCTGACTTAGTCTGACCTTCTGCAAAATACAGACAAAAAAAATTGCATTGAAAAGCCCTTGGAGCAAGCCCAGATTTCCTAGTGTAGCTTTGAAATACATATTCAGGTTTATTTTTCTGCAACACAAAGTCAGCCCTATGGGTGAAAGTGACAATCTTGGAGAATGGCTGATTGTGGAAGGAATTTTAGTGCCCAGCAGGAAAGAATAACCTCTGACGCAAAATAGTCTTGAATATAAAATGATACCTCTGAGTGGAATATGATTAAATCTATTAACATCTTGTTATCATCAGTGCACAAAGAAGCATTAATAAATAGTTGATGCAGTTTCTTTAGACAGGCTATGCATACATTTTATACTACCAAACAACAGTGACTGATGTATTTATCATTCCCATTGTGTCTATGTTCAGAACATTGTAAATAAGTTTGCTTTAAACTATGGGCCAGAAAATAAAGCCACTTACTCAATCATCCCTGGCTGAAAGATTTAATCATGGGCAATAGTTGTAAATATTACTTAGATTCACTGTTGATCTAAATCATAGGTGAGTTTTCTCTGCATATTTTGTCCTATTGCCTGTGTAGTTTCACAAATTAAGTCAAAGCACTGCAGTAAATCAAATTATTGTAATTCCCCTTACCAGCCATGTTCATGACATTCTTCTTCCGGGCTCCGGGAAGAAGAAGCTGTATCACCTGATCAGCTAAAGAGACATCTCCACCCTGTGTTTTCAGTTTCATGATTTGTGTCAGATCACATCACTCTTTTTCAATAAACAACTCTGTCTCCCATTCTCTCTACTCCCTGCTTCTTGTCTATTAAGATAAAATACAGATGAAGAGACAATGGCACACAAAACACGATTAGCCCAGAGTAGCAAAAGTTAGCTACAATGACTCTCACAGTCCAACACAATATTTACCTAGGAATATGCCATATGCAACATACGTGGGTGTGATGAGGATACAAATCTGAGACAGTGGAGTCCTATGTATTTCTACTCAGAAGAAAATTATGTGAGTTAAGGGCAATTTACAGGATCAAACATGAAGCTGAAATCAGTCACAAAATTTTAGCTGGATCAAGGCCTGAATGTACACTAGATGAGTCTATGTAATATCTCTTGAACAGATAGGAATGAAGTTTGTCCTTGTGATGTGGCAGGCCACTCTGCTGTCACCGCCAACTCAGGCTTCTCAGAATGCCCACCACACTACTTCACTCTCGCTGCCACCAAATGTAATAACTATTTAAGAAGGACAAAGGTTTCCTTCAAAACAAAACAAGTTTATTGAGATAACAAAATAAAATTTGAAAATCACAAGTAGCTAATCACGATGTCAATCACTGCTTCTTATTAATTAATCACAGACTTCCCTCACTGAACACTTTGGCACGCCGGCCTCTAAACAAGCTCTCGCTCACACTCCAGATCTGATCTCTCCCACACCTTTCACACCCCTTTTTCTTCCAGCTCCTCCCTCTTCAGCTCCACCCTCCGTCACCCCATTGGCTGATGATTCACTGCTCAGCCGTGATGGACAGGTGAGGTCAGGGCTGCCTGTTACAGTCCTCAACAGTGTTCTCTTTAGCTACGGTTTTAGCATACTACTAGTAACTGCTAACATGTGCTGGATTATGGAGAAAACCAGAGAGTTCTGCTTCATTGACTATGCAAAGGTCTTTGACTGTGTGGACTACAAAAAACTATGGCAGGTTCTTAAAGAAATGGGTGTGCCTGACCACCTTATCTGTCTCCAGAGAAATCTATATGTGGGACAGGAAGCAACAGTTAGAACTGGAGATGGAACAACTGATTGGTTCAAAATTGGGAAAGGAGTACGACAAGGCTGTATGCTGTCTCTCTGCTTATTTAACTTA
Organism: Pogona vitticeps; assembly: GCF_051106095.1. Taxonomy (NCBI): domain Eukaryota; kingdom Metazoa; phylum Chordata; class Lepidosauria; order Squamata; family Agamidae; genus Pogona; species Pogona vitticeps. Next base: position 140,428,751 of record NC_135785.1, read on the forward strand.
CAGTATATGCAGAATACATCATGCGAATGGCTGGACTGGAGGAATCCCAAACCGGAATTATGATTGAAGGAAGAAATATCAACAACCTCAGATATGCAGATGATATCACTCTGATGGAAGAAAGTGAGGAGGAACTAAAGAACCTTGTAATGAGGGTGAAAGAGGAGAGTGCAAAAAACAGTCTGAAACTCAACATAAAAAAAAAACAAGATCATGGCCACTGGTCCCATCACCTCCTGGCAAATAGAAGGGAAGATATTGAGGCAGTGACAGATTTTACTTTTTTGGGCTCCATGATCACTGTATATGGTGACAGCAGTAACGAAATTAAAAGACACCTAGTTCTTGGGATGAAAGCTATGACAAACCTAGACGGCATCTTAAAAAGCAGAGACATCACCATGCCAACAAATGCCCGCATAGTGAAAGCTTTTTTTTTCCAGTCATGATGTATGAAAGTGAGACCTGGACCATAAAGAAGGCTGACTGCCAAAGAATTGATGCTTTTGAACTGTGGTGCTGGAGGAGGCTCTTGAGAGTCCCCTGGACTGCGAGGAGATCAAACTTATCAATTCTGAAAGAAATCAACCCTGAGTGCTCACTGGAAGGACAGATCCTGAAGCTGAGGCTCCAGTACTTTGGCCATCTCATGAGAAGAAAAGACTCCCTGGAAAAGACCATGCTTCTGGGAAAATGTGAAGGCAAGAGGAGAAGGGGACGACAGAGGATGAGATGGCTGGACAGTGTCATCAAAGCTACCAACATGAATCTGACCCAAGTCCATGAGGCAGTGGAAGGCAGGAGGTCCTGGCCTGCTCTGGTCCATGGGCTCATAAAGAGTCGGACACCACTTAACAACTGAACAACAACAACTAGTAACATTACGGAATCTTGCTGGTACCTAAAGAATAGTGAGCTGCTACAAATTATTGCAGCATGAGTCTATTTGCTCACTGTTCCAGTCACCCATTCGAACACCATTCCATCCTAGCAATTTTGTACTAAGTTTGCTAGATCAGTTGCCTCTCATCCCTGAGATATCAGGGCCAAAATCTGAGACAGGGTATGAGCCTTTTTGATGTTACATTGAGAAAAGATAGAAACACAGAGACAGAGAGGGGAAAAACGCACATACTTCCATGCCACCAGCACTCCCTCTTGCAGTGCCAGTGGGACTGGGTTCCCCAAACAACAACTCCATGGGCTCCAGTTCAGTTTCTTGGCTCAGAACCACTTTTATTAGTGGCACAGCATAATCCCCCCCCCGCTTCCTCCCATCTCATAGGGATGAATTATAGTCTCTAAACCTTGGGTGTCACTTCCCAACCTGGGGGAGCCATTTAACTTTACTGACATTCCCCAGAGTCCAGGTTCTGAGAAGCAGAAGGAGAGAAATGCCCAGGAAGCACTCAACTTATGGGAGACTTTTCTAGATGAGCAAAAGAAGTCAGGCTCAACAGCTTGTCTCTACCTGTCACTTGCTTCTCCAGGACTACAGCTGTGTCCAAGCTAACATACCTTCATCCAAGTATAGGGGAGGTGTTCTCTTCTTTTGCATCTTCCCACACATTCTCCTCTTGGGAAATAGGCAATGACCCCATATCTTCCCAATCCTGCTCTTTTATTCTTGACCCCTGCATCCTCCAGATGTTTCTCATCTTTCCTTCAGCTGTGTAAACCTGATTCTGAGAACACTTACCCTCCCACCAGCCTGATCCTGAGAAAATGTACCCTCCTATTTGTTGTCTGATACTTGTTTCTTAGGGCCAGATGAGGGATGCATGACTGCACCCCCTCACAAAATGAGAGGACAAAATATTGTAGAACTTTAAAGACTAGCAAGCTTATTTCAGTTTGAGATGAGGACCAAAACCTGCTTCTTAGATACATGTACATTTATATACATCCCCTTGAGGGGTCTTGACCAAGAAAGCATGCAGACAATGTATCCTCCCGTTTATTTTAAGAACATGGAACCAAATGTGGATGCACCAGTAAGTGTCCATTTAATTGCCTCTTAAGCTACCATGGGGTAGCTGTATGTGAAGGGGGTATGTGAAGTCCAGTATAACTTTTAATTAATAAAGCGAAACTGCCAATTCACCGAGTGTATTAAAGTAAGTGTCCTGTACTTTATTTAGTTAGATTGCTACATTAAGAGAAGTGATTTTATGAAAGATAAAGGCTTTGGAGCCCTGTGTTCTAATATGTAGTGTTGAGAGAGCACTCTTGCTGATTTTATAGCTGTACTCAGAAGAAACAAATAGAATTATAGCAAATGAGAGTGAAACCCGCTGGGTTTTTATGAGCTTTGCTGCCTTAGATGTTGTTTAATCTTTATGAAATTATAAAATCTTTTAGCAAATTAAAAAGAAAGGGGGAAAGGAGCACAATCTGTTGAGTATTGCATACTGAGTTTGTGCCCAAGTCTCCAGCATTAAAAATCTGGCTGTCTTAAAGAGATGAGAAGTACAAAGTTTCACCCATGGTGTCAACCTATTGGATGAGTAATTTGTCTTAGATTCTAGAGGATGTGCAAAGGCATCTCATAGCTGATAAGAGATTTTGGGATCTTCCAGACAGGGCAAAAGTTCTATCTCAGTTGGTCACAGGTGCCTAAAGTGGCTGAAATCCTGTTGGCACAGCTACACCTGCAACAGGGTTATGATATCACTAGCAGGAGAAGATTTTCAGCAATAAAAGATATTTCCCATCTCTCACATAGTTTTTCTAACTAGTGGATAACCTCTTTCATAGACTGGAAGCAGTAAGAGTTGCAGTATGGGATGAGGAAATGTTTAATTCCCCAAAATTGTTGCCTTTGGATTGCATTACCAGCAATTTGGGGGGGGGGGGATTTGCAACAATGAAAAACATTTTCCCCCTGTCCTGTAGATCCCACAGTTTCCACTTGGTGAAAAAGATCATTTGCCAGTCAGAAAAGCCATAGAAGAGAAGGAAGAAGTATTTTATTACCAAAAATCTCCTCTTGCTCATAACATCTTCACTCTTCAGACCAATGCCAAGATCATCCAAACTATTTTGTTTTTTGTTCACTATGTACAAATGTGAAAGCTGGACAAAGAGAAAAGCCAAAAGGAAAACAAAATAGACTTGTTTGAAATATGGTGCTGAAGGAACGTTTTGCTGATATCATGAAGTGCCAAGTCTAAGACTATAGGTTCTTAGCCTGTGGTTCGCAGCTCCCCCGCGGGCTGCAATGTCCTAATAGGAGATCCATGAAGGCTTGAAAGAATGTTATGATCTTTTGAAGTTAAAATAGGAAGGAAGGAAGGAAGGAAGGAAGGAAGGAAGGAAGGAAGGAAGGAAGGAAGGAAGGAAGGAAGGAAGGAAGGAAGGAAGGAAGGAAGGAAGGAAGGAAGGAAAAATGAAACGTAGAACAAAATCTTAATTTCCCTTTCTTATTTGTGTAAAACTTAGCTCTTCTAACTTCCTACCTCCATTAAAAACAAACAAAAGTAAAAAGTTATTAAAATAACCATTTTATAGCAAATAACTGTTTGATATTTCTGCACATGAGAACATGTAAGTGAATGACGCTGAGTGGCTGAGAGCACACAGGTGACATTTCTTGCTACTGTGTAGACAGTGGGAAGAGTCAGAGTCAGTCAGTGTCAGATGGATTTTGTGATCATGTTTCTTCTATGATTTCTGCTAATAAAACCATTTGGTTATTGTGGGGTAAAGTGACTTTTCAATGTTATCCCAGTGAATTTCATAATAGTGCATTTTGGCTGAGGCTCAGAATTTATCGCTGACTCAATTTGAAATTTAAAAGAACTGATGATGTTGATGAGGGTGCATCTCATTCAAAGCAAAGTGAAGCTTCTTCCAGTCAGCTTAGAAAAGTGTTGCCATTATAGCAAGGAATATCTGTTTATAGGTTTTATGTGTACAGGTCCTGAAGACAAGCAACTACCACAGTGTGTGTTGCGTTATAAGATATTGGCCAACAAGGCCACAAAACTGTCAAAATTGCAAAGGCATCTCAATACTAAACATAAAGGATTCAATTTTTTTCAAAAGTAATCAGTATGAGCTTCAGAAAAGTATGAACATGATAAAAAAAGACTGCAGCTGGTTGTAACAATGAAAATGCAGTGAGGGCCTCATTTGAAGTTTCTCAACTTCAGTAGCAAAAAAGAAAAGAAAAGAAAAAGGAAAACTGCACATAATAGAACTTATATTACCTGCTGCAAAAATCATGGTTTCTGAATCAATGAGAAAGCTGCCAATGACCTTTCCTTAATACCTTTTTAAAATTACATAGTTGAAAAGCCAATCAACAGTTTGTTAGAAAATATCAAGGAATAATTATTGGAAAGAATTCACACGTCCCCCTACTTTGCACTGCAATTGGACAAAAGCACAGACATAACAAACAAAGCTACCTTACTGTGCTATGTTAGATATAAGCATGAGACAAATGTTTTTGAAGACATGCTGCTCATCTCCTCATTGGTACATACTACGGATGAAGAAGTATTTAACAGCTTAAACAAGTTTATAACATCTCATGACATGAATTGGTTGAAATGCATTGGAATTAGCACAAACAGGGTATGAGTAATGTCTGGAAAGTTTACTGGACTTGTAGCACAGATTAAAGAAATCATACCATTTGTGACTTGGTACCATTGCAGAATACATAGGGAAGCTCTAGTTGCTAAGAGGATACCAGAAAAACTAAAGTGGACCTTAAATGAATCCGACAGAATTGTCCATTTTATAAAAAGCAAATAACTAAATTCAAGACTTTTTGAACAGGTTTGCAATGTTATGGACAATGGATGCTACCAACTTTCACTATGCTGTGAAGTTTGTTGGCTATCACTAAAGTTTTGTCTCATTTTTTGGGAATTGAGAGATGAGATAAGATTACTTCTTATGAAGAATCAATTTCACCTCAGCGATCATTTGCCAGATTTTTCCTAGTTAGTCAAATTAGCATATCTGTCAGATATCTTCACCCATTTAAATATGCTCAAATCTTCAAGCAGAAAAGGTTACAGTTTTTCAAATTCAAGACAAGATCAAAGAAATGATCAAAATGTTGGAATTGTGGCATCATCACTTATCAAACCAAAACTATGAGACATTTCCAAACCTCACAAATGTTCTTGGTTCCATCAATGAAGATTTGTCTCCAAATCACACAACATTCAGAAGATTTGCAGCATAGTTTCTGTGGATATTTTTCTGTTCCTGATGCAAGCAAAAACTGGATTAGAGATCCATTTTCAGTTAATGTGTATGAACTAGAGAGGCTCACAGCAGCAGCAGAAGAGAAAGAACAATCCTTTTAAATTATAGAGCTCACCTACAAGCAGATTTTCTGGAACTATTGAAGAGAGTTATGAAAGTATTGATGCCTTTTGTAACAACATACTCGGTCTGCTCTCATTTATCTTAAAAATCAGTACAGAAAACATGTGAAAAATGAAGAATCAGGACTCAGAATACCAGTTTCAGCTATTAAGTCTAATATAACAAGGCTTGTAAGTGAAATGCAGCACCAGACTTCTGATTAATTATAATTATATGAATATAAAATGTTCCATTTTTTCCCACCCAACTTTAATGAGGTACAATTTTGTACAAATTATATTCATGTCATTTTCTAGCTTTCATTTTCATGTTTTGTATATGTATGTCATATTAATGATTTTATGTGCTTGTAATTACAGTTTCTTCAGCAATTATTATTATTCAAAATACCAGACACAATCAATCAAAATTATAAAAACATTGACTAGTATTCTATAGCAGATACAAGTTTTAACCAAAAAGCTATCTGTTAAATATTGGTGCAGTATGTATGCTGTTCCTAACATTGTTAGTTTCTGTAGTTCTGATGATGTTATTTCTGAGATCTGCAACTGCTTACTTACCATGTGAAATGTCTTGCTATTGTTCCCAAAGCCCTGATGTCTATGGAGAACACTGACATGTGTTTCATCCACAAACAAAGTATTTTGATTACTAGATCCTTGTATTTTGTTATTCTAATACAGTGGTGCCTCGCACAACGAGTGCCTCACACAACGATGGATTCACACAACGATGCCTTTTTCTGTCAAATTTGCTGCCTCACACAGCGATGTTTCCTATGGGGGATTTTCACACAACGATCTCCCTTTTCGCTCCTGTAAAAGTGTCTTACAATGTTTGGAAGCTGTTTTAAATGATTGCAATGGTTAGTCCACCTCCTGAAACCTATGCAAACTGATTTTGGTGTTGTTCTGACACTTCGTTAATTTATGATGATTTTTTGTTTTTTCCATTGGAAACCATTAGACAGACCATCCAATGGTTTCCAATGGAGAAAATTCAAAAAATCATCATAAATTAACGAAGTGTCAGAACAACACCAAAATCAGTTTGCATAGGTTTCAGGAGGTGGACTAACCATTGCAATCATTTAAAACAGCTTCCAAACATTGTAAGACACTTTTACAGGAGAGAAAAAGGACTTCGCAAAGCCATTGGAATGTATTGAGTCAGCTTCAATACATTCCAATGAAGGAAACATTGTTTCACACAGCGATGTTTCCTATGGGGATTTTCACTCAGCGATGGCAATCCGTTCCAATTGGAATGGATTAACCGGTTTTCAATGCATTCCTATGAGAAATGGTGTTTCACAGAACGATGTTTCACACAACGTTGATTTTTTTGGAACCAATTAACATCGTTGTGTGAGGCACCACTGTACTTTATTTTCAACTCTGGCATACCCTGGAATTGCAGTGTCATTGATTCAGACCTTTCTTTATTCTATTACCACCTGTCTGGTGCGTTATGTTCAAAGTGTCTATCAGTTTGGATCCAGAAATCCCAAAGGATCTTGACTTCATCATTTTCCAACACGTTTTCTACCTGATGTTCCCAAGTGTATTTGGAGGCTGGAGAGTTATACATATATTAGCACAATGACCACTGCACTAATTTTGCCACTCTATCATGTCTAATTTTGCAATCTGTTTATGCAATCTTTGGACTTTTCCAGATGATATGTGACACAGGTTCATCTTTTTCTTGGCAGAGTTGACATTTCCTGTTAGCACGAATTCCTTGAATCCTAGCTTTCATCACGTTGGTTTGGAGTGCTTGTTCTTGTGCAGCAAAAAATCAAGGTCATCCAATTATAACTGATGATTGATTGTTCTTGCTTCTTCTGAAATATGGTAGCCCAATCCAGTTTTAGTTGTAATTATTCAGGTGGGGATTAGCGAGATATTAAACAGTAGTGGTGACAAATAATCTCCTTGAAATATTCCCCTTTTGATGCTAACTTCATAATTTCTTCACGATAGTCCATTAAAACAGTTTTCCATTTTTCCATGTTGCTCTCGAGGAACTTCTGAATAATTTTACTAATCCCCCAAAATTTTAGGCAGATGTTAATCCAGCTGTGTGACAATGAGTCAAATGCCTTTTTATAGTCTATCCAGTCTATTCGTCTATTGTCTTTTTGCACTCTTTAGTATCATTTTATCAATAGGTAGTTAATCTTTTGTGCTTCTTGACTTTTTAAAGTTCCCTTTCTGTTCAGTTGGGTATAGAGTTTTTTCAATTAAATAATTATATATTGATCTTGCAAGTACCCCTGTGAGGAACTTGGTCATTGCGAGAAGGTATGTAATTGGTTGATAATTACTGAGTTCATTGCCCCTTTAATTATTTTTTATTATCAGAAATGTGCAGCCTGTTGTCATCCAGTCTTCAGTCTTTACTTGCCTTTACTTGCCCCTTAATCATTTCAGTTATTAAAACATCAACTATATGTTTTCCTTGAGTTTCTGTACAAATATGTTTAATCCATGAGGCATGTTTATTATGTATAACAAAAACAACAACAACAACAACAGGGTCATTTCAATAAAATATTATAATAGGAGCATGTTCTTTAACAGATTAACCCTTCATGAGAAATTTTAAATAAATATTTGATGCACTTTACGGTTTTAAATCTTGAATAAAGTCTTGGTGGTCTGTGAAAAGAAATTATTTAAAGGGGGCTATACTAAAGAAAAGGTAAAGAACCACTGTCCTATACCAAAGCAAGTCTGAATTCTCTCTAAAAGGAAATATGACTAAAATACTTTAGGCACCTCATGAGAAGATAATACTCACTGCAAAGGCAATAATACTGGAAAAAGCTGACGACAGCAGTAGAAGAGCTACACCAAATATGGGATGGATTGACTCACTATAGAAACCTACAGCCTTGCGTTTTAAAGTTCTGTGCAGGGCAGTTCATGATAGGATACCCTGTTTCCCTGAAAATAAGACCTAACCTGAAAATAAGCCATAGTATGATTTTTCAGGATGCTCATAATATAAGCCCTACCCCCACATAAGCCCCAGTTAAGTGAAACTCAGCCCTCCACCATTTTGCAGCAACCAGAAGATGACATGACTGTATTTGAATAAATATAGATGGCTGTACCTGAAAAAAAATAAAACATCCCCTGAAAATAAGTCCTAAGGTGTTTTTGGAGCCAAAATTAATATAAGACATTGTCTTATTTTCGGGGAGACATGGTATTTTGCAGGTCTTTCAAGCATGGAGTCAGAGGCAACATGACAGCATATAACAACAGTAACCATTTCTGACTCCAGTTGTCCAACAACAGCCATTAGTAGGAAGCTTGCTATCCTAAATTAGGTTCATGAAAAAGAACATGTGGAATTAATGTTTGTGCAAAATGATTTATGAACTTAGTTCTGTTATTGATAAGAAATTCCTGGATTGTGCACATTCTCAAAGGCATCTTGTTTCTTTGTTCATAGTGTCTGAATGCCTTCCTGAGCCATAATTTTGCACTAGGCTTTTGTTGATGGCATTCAGGATCCTCATATACGTAAAACAAAGGATATCCTTACAGAGATAACACGAAACACACACACCCGGTTACATTTCTGGACAAAATTCAAAGTCCTGATTTTAACCTGTAAAACTCTAAATCAGGGGTGTTCAACCTTTCACCTTCCCTGGGCCACATTAGAAGATGAAAATTTGGTTTGGGCCGCATATACATTTGGTTTGGGCCGCATGGGGGGGCAGCCCTAGCCATCCTCCGCAGCCCCGCTCCAAGTGCGTTTACCGGCAGCTGTGATCTCAGACAGCAGAGGCTGCCAGCTTTGACTCTGGCGGCTTTATGGGGCTGGGAGGGGGTCCACCTATTGATGGGGATGGCACAATGCAGTCACGCAGCCCCCCTGTCCCCTCCCCTCCCACTCCTTCCTTCCTTCCCTCTCTCCCCCTCTACTGTTGTGACATGCCCCGGCCACATTCTGGCTGCAAGCACCGGCAGTGTAACTTGAAACTTCGGAATTTCTTTAAAAATAAAAAATTGCACTGGGCCGCATTATGAGCTGACCTGGGCCGCAGGTTGGACAAGCCTGCTCTAAATGGCTTGGGTCCAAACTATCTAAAATACCATATCTCCCTCTATAAGCCTGCCCAGGCATTAGGATAATCGGGGAGGCTTTTCTCTCAGTCCCACCCCCTTCACAGGTGTGCTTGATGGGGACACAGGAGAGGGCCTTTTCTGTTGCTGTTGCTAGTCTTTGGAACTCCGTCCCACATGAAGCTAGGCTAGCCCCCTCTTTGCTGTCCTTCTGCAAGCAAGCAAAGACCTTTCTGTTCAGGCAAACTTTTCCTTTATGATTGGTAGTTTGAAAGGGCTTTCTGTCGTCTTAAATGTGTTTTAGCATTTATTTTATTTACTGTTTTTTTAAAAATAATAGTTTATTCTTTTTCAATTTTTGTATACTTACTGTTTTAGCTTTTAGCTTTTAAATACTGTCTTTTTAACAATGTGAGGCACCTTGGGTCCTTTTTAAGGAGGAAGGTCAGATAAAAAGTATTTTAAATAAATAAATGAATAAAAATTACTGGTATTGAAGTATTATGGTTTATGTAATAGTAGCAGTGACAAATATCTTTAATTCTCTTAATTGCACAATAGAAGGATCAGTAACTTGGGAGTTAAAATTGGGTGACAGGTTCCTAAACACGCACACACACCATTGCATTTAACCAGCTCAAATAATTATTCAGACACTGCTTTTTAGATAAAAAGAAAATAGTGCTTTACTCACTGATGCTGCAAGTTGTAGGCTTGAATTGGTTACAGAAGATTTCAATAAAGTACAAAAGCTTCAGAGGGATTAGTAGAAGGAATGGAGAAAAAGGTTAAAAATAGTAAAACAAAACTGAATCCTCTCAGGCTGCATGGCTGAGAGAAGATGGCAGACAGGAGGACAGGAGAGGCTCAAAGAAGCATCTGTATTCTATGGCATCCCAAAAGGTTCTTACAAAACAAAGGCAGTAAAAAAACAGAAGATAGGGGAGGGATCATCTTTACCCACCAAAAGAAGGTCAGTTAATTGTTCAAGAGAGGAGGGGGATCATGAAAGCTACCTAGCAGGCTAGTATTACAAGCATTTCTTTCTTTTCAGGTGATCATACATACTTTTGCATGTTGAATTGCCCATAATCCCAGCCACTACAAAAAGCAAATCATTGTTTTGTTCTATAGCATACTAGGTAAAAGCAAGCAAGAAAAATCATGAAGTGAATTAAAATGTCACTTTCAGTGGTTTTTTTTTCTGGTTAGGTGGATGGAGACCGAGAGAGAAAGGTTAGTATGTTGCAGTCATTTTGAATTGAATTGTTCCAGTCTATGCACAAAATCTGAAAAAGGAATACATGACCTTGTTACAAATTAATGTAGTGATTTTTATTTCTAGTTCCTTCGACTATGCCCAATCCTGTATTTTTGTTGAGGTGCAGAATCAGAACTATACCATTTTAAACATGACATTCTTCTGTTCTTAACGTTCTTTAAACTGTGACTTCATGTGAAGCAGAAGAATTAAATTCAGTTTTTGAAAATGCTTCTTCTTGTTGTTGTTGTTTAGTCGTTTAGTCGTGTCCGACTCTTCGTGACCCCATGGACCAGAGCACACCAGGCCCTCCTGTCTTCCACTGCCTCCCGGAGTTTGGTCATATTCATGTTGGTAGCTTCGATGACACTGTCCAGCCATCTCATCCTCTCTCATCCCCTTCTCCTTTTGCCCTCACACTTTCCTAACATCAAGGTCTTCTCCAGGGAGTCCTCTCTTCTCATGAGATGGCCAAAGTACTGGAGCCTCAGCTTCAGGATCTGTCCTTCCAGTGAGCACTCAGGGTTGATTTCCTTTAGAATGGATAGGTTTGTTCTCCTCGCAGTCCAGGGGACTCTCAAGAGTCTCCTCCAGCACCACAATTCAAAAGCATCAATTCTTCGGCGGTCAGCATTCCTTATGGCCCACCTCTCACTTCCGTACATCACTACAGAAAAAAACATAGCTTTGACTATTCGGACTTTTGTTGCCATAGTGATGTCTCTGCTTTTTAGGATGCTGTCAAGGTTTGTCATTGCTTTCCTCCCAAGAAGCAGGCGTCTTTTAATTTCGTGGCTGCTGTCTCCATCTGCAGTGATCATGGAGCCCAAAAAAGTAAAATCTGTCACTACCTCCATATCTTCCCCTTCTATTTGCCAGGAGGAATGGGACCAGTGGCCATGATCTTAGTTTTTTTGATGTTGAGCTTCAGACCATTTTTTGCGCTCTCCTCTTTCACCCTCATTACAAGGTTCGTTAATTCCTCCTCACTTTCTGCCATCAGAGTGGTATCATCTGCATATCTGAGGTTGTTGATATTTCTTCCGGCAATCTTAATTCCGGCTTGGGATTCCTCCAGTCCTGCCTTTCGCATGATGTATTCTGCATATAAGTTAAATAACCATGGGGACAATATACAGCCTTGTCGTACTCCTTTCCCAATTTTGAACCAGTCAGTGTTTCTGTGCCCAGTTCTAACTGTTGCTTCCTGTCCCACATGTAGGTTACTCAGGAGATAGATAAGGTGGTCAGGCACGCCCATTTCTTTAAGGACTTGCCATAGTTTGTTGTGGTTGACACAGTCAAAGGCTTTTGCATAGTCAATGAAGCAGAAGTAGATGTTTTTCTGGAACTCTCTGGCTTTCTCCATAATCCCGCGCATGTTAGCAATTTGGTCTCGAGTTCCTCTGCCCCTTTGAAATCCAGCTTGTACTTCTGGGAGTTCTCAGTCCTCCTACCTTGGAGGATTTTGAGCATAACCTTGCTAATGTGTGAAATGAATGCAATTGTTCGGTAGTTGGAGCATTATTTGGCACTGCCTTTCTTTGGGATTGGGATGTAGACTGATCTTTTCCAGTCCTCTGGCCATTGCTGAGTTTTCCAAACTTGCTGGCATGTTGAATGTAGCACCTTAACAGTGTCATCTTTCAAGATTTTAAATAGTTCCACTGGAATGCCATCACCTCCACTGGCCTTGTTGTTAGACAAGTTTTCTAAGGCCCACTTGACTTCACTCTCCAGGATGTCTGGCTCAAAGTCAGTAACCACACTATCTGGGTTGTCCAGGATATCCAAGTCTTTCTGGTATAGTTCCTCTGTGTATTCTTGCCACCTTTTCTTGATGTCTTCTGCTTCTGTGAGGTTTCTCCCATTTTTGTCCTTTATCATGTTCATCTTTGCACAAAATGTTCCTTTAATATCTCCAATTTCCTGAACAGATCTCTGGTTTTTCCTTTTCTATTATTTTCCTCTATTTCTTTGCATTGTTCATTTAAGAAGGCCCTCTTGTCTCTCCTTGCTATTCTTTGGAAGTCTGCATTCAATTTTCTGTAACTTTCCCTATCTCCCTTGCATTTTGTTTCCCTTCTCTTCTCTGCTATTTGTAAGGCCTCGTTGGATAGCCACTTTGCTTTCTTGCATTTCCTTTTCTTTGGGATGGTTATTGTTGCTGCCTTCTGTACAATGTTACGAGCCTCTATCCAAAGTTCTTCAGGCACTCTGTCCACCAAGTCCAGTTCCTTAAATCTGTTCTTCACTTCCACTGTGTAATCATAAGGGATTTGGTTTAGATTATACCTGACGAGCCCAGTGGTATTTCCTACTCTCTTCAGTTTAAGCTTGAATTTTGCTATGAGAAGCTGATGATCAGAGCCACAATCAGCTCCAGGTCTTGTTTTTGCTGACTGTATAGAGCTTCTCCATCTTTGGCTGCAGAGAATATAATCAATCTGATTACAGTATTGCCCATCTGGTGATTTCCATGTGTAGAGTCACCTCTTGTGTTGTTGGAAAAGAGTGTTTGTGATGACCAGCTTGTTCTCTTGACAAAACTCTATTAGCCTTTGCCCTGCTTCATTTTGAACTGCAAGGCCAAACTTTCCTGTTGTTCCTTTTATCTCTTGACTCCCTACTTTAGCATTCCAATCCCCTAGAATGAGAAGAACATCTTTCTTTGGTGTCAGTTCTAGAAGGTGTTGTAAGTCTTCATAGAACTGGTCAATTTCAGTCTCCTCAGCATTGGTGGTTGGTGCATAAACTTGGATTATTGTGATGTTGAAAGGTCTGCCTTGGATTCGTATTGACATCATTCTATCATTTTTGAGATTATATCCCATTACAGCTTTTCCCATTTTTTGTTGACTATGAGGGCTACTCAATTCCTTCTATGGGCTTCTTGCCCACAATAGTAGATATGGTAATCATTTGAATTGAATTCGCCCATTCCTGTCCATTTTAGTTCACTGATGCCCAGGATGTCAATGTTTATTCTTGCCATCTCCTGTTTGACCACATCCAGCTTACCAAGATTCATAGATCTTATATTCCAGGTTCCTATGCAGTATTTTTCTTTGTAGCATCTGACTTTCCTTTCACTTCCAGGCATGTCCACAGCTGAGCGTCCTTCCGGCTTTGGCCCAACCACTTCATTAGGTCTGGAGCTACTTGTACTTGTCCTCCGCTCTTCCTCAGTAGCACGTTGGATGCCTTCCGACCTGAGAGTCTCATCTTCCAGCGTCATATCTTTTAGCCTTTTGTTTCTGTCCATGGAGTTTTCTTGGCAACGATACTGGAATGGCTTGTCAGTTCCTGCTCCAGGTGGATTTCGTTTAGTAGGAACTCTCCACTATGACCTGTCCGTCTTGGGTTTCCCTGCACGGCATAGCCCATAGTTTCTCTGAATTACTCAAGCCCCTTTGCCATGACAAGGCAGCAATGAAGGGGGAAAATGCTTCTTAGTTTTTGCAATATCCTATTGAGGGGCATGCTCCATTATGTGTATACCTTCTGCTTGTATGAGGTTTAGATGGCTTAGGTGAAGAGAACATGCAAACATTTAAAGTGAACAAAGTTTATTTAGTTGGTTTGGAACCATGAGTCTACAGACCAATATAGCAAATGTACACATAGATCAAATTAAGGAATCTGTATGAGCACTACAGACAACAAAACTTCTTGAATTTGAAGCAGAGAAGTAATTGCTGGCAGAATCTTGAATCCATCAAAGCAAGTCTCCATCACCAAAGCAGCTCCGGAATAGCTTCTCTGAAACATATCAGTGATATGTGACAGCCACAGCAAGTGGCAAGCATTATGATTTGTTGTTTGAAGGACCTAGACCTGCAACAGGAGCACAGCTATGCCAAATAATACTAGACGTAAACAAAAAAAAAACCATAATCTTTCATCCCATTTCAAATCAACTGTTGATTATCTGGTGGCTCTAGCCGCTGTATTTTTATGGTGGATGATAGGTTTCCATTTTATCTTACCCATATAAATGAATAGTACAATTTTTCCCCTTTTGTTTTAGAAAGGTTTTTATTATGGTTGTTACAAAGGATGTTGGACCACCTCTGAATCCAGGTGTATCATTCGCTCTCGTGGCCCCTGTTTGTCGCCCCAAACACAGAGCTCACAAAGGCAATCCCAAAATCCTCTACCACTAGTTGATCTCCTTATCAACTTACTTTACTCAGGAAAGACAAAGGTCCATTCAGTAAATACTTTTTAATAAAACAGGTTTATTAATTATAGATGGTTTCTAGAATAATTTGTAAGCATATTCCTTCAGTTTCACCAAGCATCAATATTAATCTTCTATCACAGGTTACTTACTAATCACTCCCAATCTGTCCTTCTCTCTCTGATTCCTAACACAGACTCTAACTGACATAACTTAACTGACTCCTCCTCTCAGGCTCCGCCTTTTAATATCTCTCTCAGCCCCACCTCTTAACCACATTAACATATACCATGAATCATAACTTACAATGCATATCTTAGGGTGTTCGCCACACCAGGTATTCTGCTGTTTCTGTTTAGTTGTTCACCCATATGCTGGCCTTACTTATGATCTAGTTATGGGCGATGAACTCTTTCCATTTAAGCCAGACACATGAACTGAAGGACAATGATTCTTTATCTTTAATAGCTGTGTATATAAGAAATTTCAACAGATGTGGCTTCCATGAAAAGTGTTCCTACAGAAATGGGCGTGCGATGAGAGCCGGTCCCGGCTTCGGAAGAAGCGGCGCGTTTTGCTCCCCCGGCGCCGAAGGGACGGGACAGCATGGTGGGGTCACGTGGGGCTCAGGGCGCGAATCGGCGCTATTTAAGGCAGCGCCGTGGCGCCGCGTGAGCCTCTTTCGCTTCGGCAGCCGGGAGGAGAGCAGATTGGAGGACTCCGTTTTTTTTTTCTCTCTCTCTCTCTCTCTCTTCTCCTGCCTTGGAGGACGACGGGGGGCAAGTCGTTTGGCCGGAGAAGCAGCGAAGAGGCAGCGAGGAAGGAGGTTTGGAGGGAGACCGGAGGAAGCGGGGAGGCGGCGCCGCCGCGCGCGAGGCGCCCCGCGCTGGGCGGGGACCCGACAGCTGGGAAGCGCTTCCCTCCCTTCCCGCTCTTCTCCGGTTCTTCCTGGCGGTCGCTGTGGGGCTTTCAAGCTGCCTTTTTTCAGGCAGGAGGTTTGGAGGTTGAAGAGGGGCTTTGGGAGCCTGCCTAGGGACTGCACCCCCCACCCCACCCCCTCGTAAAGGACTGTCTTAAACGAGGCTGAGGTTAGCTAAGTGAATAAGAAGCTGGCCGAATAAGAAGCTAACTTCAGCCTCGTCTGTCTTAATAGCTCAGGGATTAGGTCTCTACAGCACTGTCCCTCTTGGAGCTGCTGAATAGCTCAGCAAGCTAAGGCTTCTAATTGCTGATTTGTAGGCTGGGGTTCGATTCCCACTGTCTCTTTTTGTGTCAAGCTCTTCCTTATACAGAGTCAGAGACTGGGAGTCAATTCCTCATTGTTCCTTTTGGAGAGGGGTTGGACTCAATTATCAGAGGGTCCCTCGCTGTTAAAGGTTAAGAAAGAAAGGAAAAGAGAAAATTATTTTAATAAGGGATCAGCGGCTGAGCAGCTCAATGGTTTAGGCTTCTGGCTGCGAAGCTGGAGTTAGGAAGTTGGTTCCCTCCTGGGTCTGGTCAAGGGGGGATGGATTGAATGATCCAGTGGGGCTTTTACAGCTCTCCTTGATTAGGTTATTATTGTGAGGTTAATTTTTTTTTTTTTTGAGTCACTAGGTACTTTAGGTTGGCCAGTGGCACTTTCATTATTGGGGTAGAGTGAATGAGGGGTCCCAGTGTTTGCTGTTACATAGTTTGGTAGGGAGTTAGGAGAGTTGGGGGTCTTATTGGGTCTGCTACCTTTCTCTTTACGTTGCTCTTTCGTTTAAGTTGGGGGAGGGAAATCCCCCTACCCGGCAGCTTTCCCCCATCTAACCCACTACCAAGTTGCTGAGCGGCAGCCATTTTGGGGCCGGCCGCATGGTCTGACTGGCGGCGGCCATTTTGGATCCTTTAGTTTCACTTTAAAAAAATAAAAATAAAAATAAAAATAAAAATAAAGGGGGGGGGAGAAGTGGTCCCTTAACAGAGACTTTGGTAGTTTAAGGGAGGTAAGAAATATTAGCAACATGCCACCTAAAAAAGGAAATGGTAACAGGAAGGGGAAGAACCCTGTTAAGAAGCAAGTGGTGGTGCAGCAGCCCACTGAGCTATCTTCTTCGGATGATGAATCATGGGCTCTGCTACAGGAATTGCATGCTAAGGTGGCGAATATGGAGGCGAGGAGGTTTGAGAGGCAGGTAGATAGGAGTAAGGATATCACACCTCGTAGGTCTCCTAGGGAGTCGAAAGGAAAGCGTAAGGGCGAACTGAGGGCTCTTACTTCGGAATTAATGCGACGCTTTGATGTTTTGGAGTCCGAACAGGGTCGGAAGTCTCCCGGGTGTGCAGGTGATCGAAGCACGGTAGCAGAGGCGACTGAAAGGGTAGGGCGTAAGCACCGACGGGTTGAGGCGGCGGAGGAGGATGATCCTGGTGAAGGAACTGCGAATGAAGGCTGTCATTACGAGGATCCGTACGCGGATATGCCAAGGGAGGTTGAAGTCGCTGGGAATGGGCGACGCGGTGAGTATGATGCATCACACAACATGACAGGAATAGGGGGACAATGGCCTTGGTCTGTGGGCCCACAGCAGCAGGCAAGTTCGCCTGGCATGGGCACTTCACCTCCTTGGGCATGGTCAGGTGGTTTTTGGCCAATGATGGCACCCCCATGGTTTGGATGGGGTATGCCGACGGCGAGTACAGACAAACCAGGGCATAGTCAAGATAGTACACAGCCTGGCACATCACAGCACCCCTCGGTACCTAACACAGGGTATAATACGGCGCCATTCGCGGCTACGCCTTATACCGACTACAGTTCGCCGCTAGGCGATCATTTGACGCCAGCGGTTAAGGAGCGAATATGGAAAGGAGATTATGTGGATTTTTATCAATTATTGAACAGGGAATATGAAGTGCAGGAACTGGACAAAGATGACAAAGAGGTTAAGGAAAAGATTAGGCGCAAGAGACCGGACAGGAATTGGACCAATTGGGTTACTGGATTTACGATTTACGCCGGTGTGTTAGTGAAGATGCAGCCATGGAAGGCCTCCGCGATGTTCCAGTACTATGACATATTAAGGAGAGCAAAAGCGGAGTTTGAGGGCCAGGCATGGCTGCGATATGATGAAGCATTCCGTATGCGGAGTGCGATTCGACCTGAACTTCGATGGGATGAGGTTCATCCGGGGCTTTGGCTCCAACATATGTCACCGGCAAAAACTAATTTAGGGGATAGATTTGATTGTGGCCACCTTAATGTCAAAGCTTCCGCAAGTTATAATACCCGCCAGGGGGCGGGGCAGGCGGTTCAACCTCGGCTGCCCTGTTACGACTTTAATAACAGGGGAGTGTGTACCAAGTCCCCTTGCAGATTTAAACACGAATGCATCACATGCGGGGGACGGCACCCAAAATCTAATTGTTTCAAGTCCGGCGGACAGCGTCAAGGCAAACTCGGGGGATCCAGTAAGAAGCCAGAAGGGGGTGGGGGTGCTCCTGGAAAGGGGACCAACACCAATTGACATAGACATTTTAGAGAGCGGTCTATTGGGATATCCTAGGAGGGAAGATGCGGTTTATTTGAGTTTAGGTTTTCGTTATGGATTTCGGATTCCGGCTTTGGGCACTCGGCGTGCATTTTTTGCCCGGAATCTGAAATCTATTCAGGGTATGGAAGATTTAGTGTTAAAGAAGATTAATAAAGAAGTTACAGAAGGTCGAGTGGCGGGGCCTTTTGCCACGCCTCCATTAGATGATCTTAGGGTGTCTCCGTTAGGGATCGTTCCCAAAAAGACTCCCGGGGAATTTAGGTTAATACACCATTTGTCTTTTCCTGAGGGTGAGTCGGTAAATGACGCCATCCCAGAGGAACTTTGTTCAGTTAGGTATACGTCTTTTGATGAGGCGGTCAAAATGGTTAGGGCTTGTGGGATTAACGCTGAATTAGCTAAGGCAGATGTAAAATCGGCATTCCGAATTCTTCCCGTTCACCCGGCAGATTTTAATTTGATGGGTTTTCAGTTTCAAGGACAGTATTATGTAGACAGGGCCCTCCCCATGGGATGCTCGATTTCTTGTTCTGCCTTTGAGAAATTTAGTACCTTTATTGAGTGGCTGTTGCGGCAGAAGACGGGCTATGCGTCGACAGCACACTATTTGGATGACTTCCTTTTTTGCGGAAGTGCGAATTCAGGAAATTGTCAAAGGCTGTTAGTTACGTTTAGGGATTTGGCAGCTGAGTTAGGGCTTCCCCTAGCAGAGGAAAAGACAGAGGGGCCGGCCACGACCTTGACCTTTTTAGGGATAGAACTGGACACGACACAACAATCTTCACGGCTGCCTCAGGACAAATTGACCAACCTTAAGGGCATGCTCACACATTTGAGAGGAAGGAAGAAGGTGACTTTAAAGGAGTTACAACAGTTGGTTGGTCATTTGAACTTTGCCTGCAAGGTGGTAGCGCCAGGGAGAGCGTTTGTGAGGCGCCTTTCCAGAGCCATGTCGGGATTGCACAAGCCGTTTCATAAGACGAGGATGACCAGTGGTATGAGGAATGATTTAAGGGTTTGGGAGAGTTTTTTGAATCAGTTTAATGGCATTTCTTTTTGGAGGTCGGACATTAACCTGAAGGCGGATGTCCAGGTAAATTCGGATGCTGCGGGGGCATTGGGTTTTGGAATTTATTTTAGAGGCAGGTGGTGTGCAGGGGTTTGGCCGGATGAGTGGCACCAACAGGGTATCACACGGGACCTAACATTTTTGGAGTTCTTTCCAATAGTAGGTGCCCTTTGGATCTGGGCGCAGGATTGGTCCAACTCGGTGGTACGCTTTTGGTGCGACAATCAGGCTGTGGTTCATATCATTAATAACTTGTCATCGCGTTCTGAGAGGGTAATGGAGTTAGTTAGGGCATTTACATTACGGGCATTACAGTTTAATGTTGTGTTCCATGCATGCCATGTGCCAGGACTTGATAATCAGATAGCCGATGCTCTCTCGCGCCAACAGATCCAGCGTTTCCGGGAATTGGCACCGGAGGCCAGGGATGTGCCAGAGGTGCTCCCGGAGGAGGTCTGGCAGATTGGCGTGAGGAAGCGTCGCGGGCAATAGGTATGGCTCTGGCCTAGAAAACACGCAAGAAGTATGACAGGGTAGTAGGGGAGTTTTTTACGTTCCGCAGGGCCACGGAGTTAGATCAGGTATGGCCGATTCCGGTGGAACATTTGCAACAGTTTATCGTGGCCTTGCATAGGAAGGGCCTGGCTCCGGGTACCATACAAGGTAAGCTGGCGGCTTTAGGCTTCCATGCAAGAGCACAGGGACTTAAGGACAATTCAGGTGATTTTAGGATCAAGAAAATGGTAGAGGGATGGCTACGAGAGAGGGGACGGCTGAGGGATGGTAGGACTCCCATTTCCCCAGGGATATTGGAAGGTTTGGAGAAGTTATGGGGAGAAATTTGCAGGGATGACTATGAGATAGCGCTTTTTCATGCAGCGGCGGTGATAGCCTTTTTTGGGGCTATGAGGATTAGCGAATTGGTAGCATTGAGTAAGACCGATGTGTCGGGAAGGGCATTACAGTGGGGAGATGTGTCACTACAAAAAGGGCGAGTCATTTGCTGTATTAGAAGATCTAAAACTGATCAATTAGGCAAGGGCCGGCAGGTAGCTTTGGGAACTTGCAGTGTAAGGAAGATATGCCCGGTGCGGGCTATAGGCAGGTTTATGCATTTTAGAGGCAGTGAGAAGGGGTATTTCTTTCGGCATGGGGATGGATCCCCTCTTACAAAATACCAATTTTGGAAGCTGACGGACATGGCTCTGGAAAGGTTAGGGGTTAAGAATTTGAGGTTTGGCACACATTCTTTTCGAATAGGGGCTGCATCCACGGCAGCATCTATGGGTTATGGGGTTGAGAGAATAAAGCAGTTGGGACGTTGGTCATCGGGGTGCTACAGCAAATACATTAGACACTTGCCTAACGTGTAGGGAGGGGCTGTTTTTTCTTTTGTCTTTCAGGAGGTGAGATGCGGGAGACGCGTAAGAAGATTATGATTGTGGGACACAGCTACATCTTTTGGGCTGCCCGCTATGCAGCTAATTCCCACTGGGGGAGCAATTTGGGGCTTGGAGCCCAAGCTTCTATATCCTGGAAGGGCAGGCGCGGCATGCGTTGGATCCAATTGGGGAGGGTGACTGCATTTGGCAGTTCACCCCCCGACATTTTGTTAATTCATCTGGGGGGTAATGATTTGCCCCAAGTGCCTGGTAAGGCGCTTATTTTGGATATCCTCCGGGATCTTGCGAGGCTACATGCCTCTTACCCGCTTATGCGGATTTGTTGGTCGACAATTGTTCCCCGCCGGGTTTGGCGTGGAGCATTGAATGTTGATCGAATAAATTATGCCCGGCGGCTGGTTAACAGAGAAGTTTGCCGAGGTATCTGCACAGGCGGCCTTGGAGCTGTGATTGGACATCACAGTATCCGGCCTGCCAATCTTGAGTGCTTTCGTAATGATGGAGTCCACCTGTCTGTCACGGGTTTGGACAAATTTTTGGATGACTTGAGAGGGGGCCTGCTTGTTGAATTGGGTGTCCTTGGTGGGCACATGGGACATAGCGGATGCTAGTCCTCATGTTGTGGCGGGTAGTGCGGGAATAACGAGTCGTCACGGTGTCTCCCTTTGGTAAATTCATATTACAAACAGCGCATTGGTTCTGACAGCTTCTGCGGATCGTGCGATCACAGGGCTGAAGGCAACTGAGGCGCTGGAACACTTTCGGACCAATAGTTATCTTATACGATGGCTGGAGGTCCGGGTGTCTTATTAGGCTTTACAGGTTCCTTCGGTCGGTAGACAGATGGCACCTGGGGCCTGGGACTCGCCCATTGACATATTATGAATATTGGGGTTATTTCCCGCACTCCCGCAGGCCCCCTCTAATGTTGATCTAATTGTTATTGGTTTATATTTGGCTAAAAATAATTGGCTTTAATAAAGTGTGGCCCATATTTAAATCCAAATGCTTGGTGTCTCGTGCCTTTATTCGGGGCTTGGGGGAGCAAATGGGCGCGCGATGAGAGCCGGTCCCGGCTTCGGAAGAAGCGGCGCGTTTTGCTCCCCCCGGCGCCGAAGGGACGGGACAGCATGGTGGGGTCACGTGGGGCTCAGGGCGCGAATCGGCGCTATTTAAGGCAGCGCCGTGGCGCCGCGTGAGCCTCTTTCGCTTCGGCACCCGCCCGCCCACCCGATATTTCTAGTGTGTTCTGGGTCGCCTGTTTTGGGGCCGGATAGGAATTTTTGACCTCTATCCTGATTGGCTGCTGGATGGGGGGATTTTTCGCCTATCCCACACTGGAAATGGGTTGCTTGGGCATTGGATGGCGGTTTCTTCAGTTTATTTGGTCACACTGGCGGGTAGTGCGGGAATAACGAGTCGTCACGGTGTCTCCCTTTGGTAAATTCATATTACAAACAGCGCATTGGTTCTGACAGCTTCTGCGGATCGTGCGATCACAGGGCTGAAGGCAACTGAGGCGCTGGAACACTTTCGGACCAATAGTCATCTTATACGATGGCTGGAGGTCCGGGTGTCTTATTAGGCTTTACAGGTTCCTTCGGTCGGTAGACAGATGGCACCTGGGGCCTGGGACTCGCCCATTGACATATTATGAATATTGGGGTTATTTCCCGCACTCCCGCAGGCCCCCTCTAATGTTGATCTAATTGTTATTGGTTTATATTTGGCTAAAAATAATTGGCTTTAATAAAGTGTGGCCCATATTTAAATCCAAATGCTTGGTGTCTCGTGCCTTTATTCGGGGCTTGGGGGAGCAAATGTGTTTCTCCACATAACTGTTGAAGCCACAGAAAATTTGTTCTCCACTCTACATGGGCATCCTTTTTGCATGTCAAATTAACCATGGATAAATCTTCTCAATAGATTGTCTCCGTTATGTATGGAGGAAAGCAAGCCACAAATCATACAGTCTCTGGTGATTATATTTGGATACTATGAAGAACTGGAAATCTTAGTTCAGGAAGGTAAATATGTGACTCCAATGATGGAAATACAGAAATTGAAGGATATAATTTGTTCAAAAAGAAGGAGGAAGGAAATTGAGTCACAGAATATGTCAAAAAATACATATTCCTGCAGAGATATACAGAAGGATGAGCTTGGTTTCCCATCAGGAGCATCTGGATTAATATATTTGGAGGGGGGCTGTAGTAATTGGAGTCTACTACTGACTGCTCATTCCAGGAGAAGATGTGGATGAAATCTTTGAAAAACAAATTGCAAGAATGTCAAGAGGCACAATATAGTAATAATGGGAGATTTCAATTATCCTGATAGTTGTTGGGAGGCAATTCTGCCAAATATGGCCCTTCCAAAATATTCCTGGCTTATGTTCCTGATAAATTTATCCTATAAAAAGTGGAGAAGGGAACTATAGAACTAGCTATCCTGGACTTGGTTCTAAACAATAGGGAAGTAGTGGAAGAAATAAGGGGAACTGTGTGGAAAAGTTGAGTTCTTTCATTCTTGATTTCAAAGAAACAAATTCAGAATGTAACAGCACATGTATGCTGGATTTTAGAAAAGCTAGTTTTAATAAACTCAGAACATTGATTAGTAAGGTCCCATCACAAGAGATCCTAACAGAAACAGGAGTCCAAGATGCGTGGGAGTTTCTTTAAAAGGAAATTCAAAAGGGACAACTGCAAACAATTTCAACAAGTAAAAAAAAGTAGAAGTGTTCATTTCCTGCTTTAGCTCAGTCTTTTCCCAAAAACCCAGTCTATGAACACTATAGTAAATGTAAAGTACAAATGGAGGAGATAGGACTGCAGCCTGAGTTTGATAAACAAATAGTCAGGGAATATCTTATTAGTTTGAACAAGCTCAAATCTCCTGGCTGAAGGAACTGCATCCAGGGGTACTGAAGGAATTGGCTGAAGAACTCTCCTAATTTCCTTGACATAATGGACAATGGGTGAAGTGCTGGATGACTGGAGGAGGACTAATGTTGTACCTATGTTCAAAAAGTACAAATAGGAGAAACTGAGGAACTACAGACCAATCAGCCTGACAGTAATCCCAGGGAAAATACTGGAGCAGATTTAAAAGTGGTCAGCCTGCAAGCACCTTGAAAAGAGTGCAGTAATAATTAGAAGTCAACATGCCTTTGTCAAGAACAAATCCTGGCAGACTAATCTTAACTCATTTTTTGAGGTGTAACCTCTCTCATAGAAAGTGGAAATGCTGTAGTCATAATATATCTTGACTTCAGTGAAGGCTTTGACTTAGTGCTCCCTAATATTCTGATTAGTAAGCCAAGTAGATGTGTGCTGGATAGAACACCTGTCAAAAAAACAAATATTTGGTTACAGAACCATGCTCAGAGAGTGCTTATCTCTAGGAGGCTGTTCTCATTGGCCTTATAGGCTCTTTCCGAAACTGGGAGGAGGTAACAAATTGGGTACCTCAAGGCTCAGTCATGGGACCAGAGTTCTTCAATTTTTTATTAATGACTTGGATGAGGGGGTGCAAGAAATGCTTATCAAATTTGCAGATGACACAAAATTGGGTGGAAAACTAATAGACAGAAGCAACATTCAAAAAGATCTTGCACTGGAAGAGCAACATTCAAAAAATCTTGAGATCTTGCTCAAGCACCGGGCTGAAAACAATAGAGCAAATTTTAACAGGGATAAGTGTGAAGTTTTACATCTAGCAGGGAAAAATCAGACATACACTTACACAATGGGGAATGCTTTGTTCAGTAATACTATGAGTGAGAAAGATTTTGGAATAGTCAGTCACAAGTCAAATACGAGCAGTAATGCAATGTGACTGCAAAAAAGGCAAATGCATTATTCTGCCCTAAGAAACAAGCTTACTGACTTTCAACTTGTTTAACCAATTAGTGAATTATACCTAGGATATCACATATTTTGATTTCAGAGATTTCTTAGATGGCCCTTTACCTGCCTAGATGTATGCTGATCAACTTAAACTGATTCTTACAGTTGCTGATGTCATTTCCTTTTGGTTGTTGTAGGGTGTTTTTTTTGGCTCTTTGGCTGTGTTCTGAAGGTTGTTCTTCCTGACGTTTCGCCAGTCTCTATGGCTGGCATCTTCAGAGGACTGGAGTAGGAACTCTGTCCATGCTCTGTTGCTGTTTGTTAGATAGTTGAGTATTTATAGCTGTGAGAAAGAGCTTTTGTCCTTTTTTGGAGATAGGGTGATCAGCATGTTTTTGTTGTGGATGTATTGTTGTGATAAGGGGGAGAGATTATCTGTCACTGTGGTTGATGGGTGTCTTTAGCTGGTCTTTTTTGGTCCTTGTGGCTGGGTAGAGTTCGTTGACCTTTTGCAGGCTATATTTTTCAGTGCTGGGAGCCAGGCATTGTTACGTTTTAGACTCCTTTTTTGTTGAATCTCTGCTGATGTTTGTGGATTTCAATGGCTTCCCTGTGCAGTCTAACATAATGATTGCTGGTGTTGTCCAGTACTTCAGTATTTTGAAATAGAATTTCATGTCCCGCTCGTTTTAGGGCATGTTCAGCTACTGCTGATTTTTCCAGTTGTTTTAGTCTGCAGTGTCTCTCATGGTCTTTGATTCTGGTGTAAATGCTGCATTTTATCGTTCCAATATATACCTGTCCACAACTGCAAGGTTGAGTAGAGACTTCAGATTACAGCTGAAAATTATGATTGGAGCTATGCCCACTAAATTAAAGTAATTTGAATCACACATCTACCACCTTCCTAACTTAAAACATCATCACAATGATATCTCTTTCTCTCTCTGATTTTTAAAAAAGCCAAACAGCCTATGAGAAGAATGCAAAATTTATGTATTTTGTTCAAATGGCTAGGGTAGATGGAAATCACTATGGTTACCTGCTTCATTTTTGTATTGGCACTGTATTTTTTGTTGTTATTTATTTGCTTGTAGAATGGGAGGAGTTTTGTTTATGAAATAAACAGTTTCTGCTTCCTTGGAGGCTCCTCAGTTCCTGTTCAGAGAAACTTTGAAGTTCTCCTCATGCCAGGTAGGTGACTGGAGAGTTCCCAAGATCCAGCATTGAGGCGTGGGTGTGGAGTGTGGGTATTAATCTGTCAGAAGGCATGCTTGCTTTGTGAGCTGCTGTATCACAAGGCTTTGATGTGCCATCCCCTGAGGAAGACTTGAATTGCTAATTCTGCAGCTGCAAAATGAACCCAGGGAGGGGAGGTTGCTACAGATTTGAATAGGCTCAACAATGAAGGAAAAGGTGTGTTTCTATTTTAAAAGGTGGTTCCTTATGTTATATCTTGTATCTAAATGTTTACGGCCCTCTTAGTAAGAAAGCATTGCAGAAATAGACATCAAGGAATGAAGTAGTGAAGACTATAATAATGCCTTTAAGAAAAGAAAAGAAAAAGAAAGTCTCAAACTCTTTTTGTTTCTCTGCAACAAACAGTTCTTTAAAATAAACAATGATTAATTGCAGATAAGTCCCTGCTTATCTAAAATTAATCTGCAGATTTCACATGGACAGACAGGGTCTCTAAGTAATGGGCAGAATGTGATAGGAGAATATTAATGGAAGATAATTTCTCAAACTAACTCTTGCTCAAAGAATTGGATGATGAGGAAGACTCTGCCACTTTCCCTGAAATACAGTGATTTCCCTCCTGTTCTCTTACTCCTTTCTCTCCTGATTCCTGGGACTGTCCTGTATTTTCCTTTTTTCTCCACTTGGCACACTAGGCTCCTTTTTCTCACCCCCTCATTTATGATTTTGCCTGGGTATTTTTTCTTCCTTTCCCACTGCCTGTCCTTCTGCCCTCCTAGGCTCATTCCTTTTTGGTGGCAAGGTCACCTTTATATCTAGCATCTGGCATAGATATAAATACTTATTTATTTATTTATTTATTTATTTATTTATTTGTTTATTTGTTTATTTGTTTATTTGTTTGTTTGTTTGTTTGTTTGTTTGTTTGTTTGTTTGTTTAACTTATATGCCGCCCACAGTACCCGAAGGTCTCTACTTCTCCCTCTCCCTCCTAGGAGTATGTCATACACTCACAGCAGACACCAACCCATAGGTATACATTTTCATCTCAGTCTTGGGACCTACATGTGGTGTCTCTCTCTACCAGGTGGTCTTATTTTACCATCCCTGCTTTCAGCTCTGGGGGAGGCTGGATGTGGTGTAAGGGTCCTAGGTCAGAGTTTGATGGACCACTGACTGGTGCATCTATATCCATCGTCCTCACACCATAAATATGGTTTGATAATCTTAGTACATAAATATGACATAACACCAATATGTTCAGCTAAGAGAACTTGAGCTAAAAGGCTGAAAAGAGACTGGACCCAAGCGAACTCTCATGTTCCTATAGCTGTAAGCAATGAGAAGACTTCTCTACATAAGCATAGTTAATGCAGAAGAAGAGAACCAACAGAGTAGGCAGAACTGGTTTCTCTGATCTGGGGTTGTGGACCTCTCTGCCCATGAAGGATGCTACTGTGTGAATCTTTAATCAGGACAGAATAATGTATGAATCAGTCCTAACACATTATTTAAGTCACATAGTATTGACCTAGAGGGCTACTGTGATTCATTGTATGCTAAGTCCTTTGTTACCAAATAGGAGGTTGTACTGTTCTGGTTCGGTGTTGTATTTTTATGCTTCTAAGACAGAGTGCTGTTTTCACCACAGTTTTATTAAACTGCAAAACTATAGATACACTATTAACTTTTGGAAGCCTTCTGAAGACGTTCTAGTAATTTAAAATTCCTTGTTACAGAAAAAAGAATTTCTTGAGGAGACATGCTTAGCACAGGGTTTGCAAAGCAGAAACAGCAAAATAATACATTTTTAAAATTGAAATGTCTTTCATCTGAATGGTTATATCCTTCCCTTAAGCAACTTTTGGGGAAGATCTTACTCAAACGGAAAACCTCTGCAGCAGATAGGCGGGTATTCCTGCAAAAGCTGAGACTCACACAGGTCATTTCAAGGTACCATAAAACCATGGTAGACCAATATGTAGATAATATATTTTGGTTTCTGGCCCTAAGGGTAGTGGAAGTCAATCTAAACTTGATTCTTTTCAAAGGAGTGCAAATGACTATTGATGGTCAATAGATATTCACTAGCCAAGGATCATTTCTGTGTAGTGGTGAGTTGGGTACTCACACAGTTAGACGTGAAGGTGTGACCTGAGCATTCCATGATTATGTTTATATGCAAGGAGATCCAAGTTGCAGATTCATACCCATATAAAACCCATAATAAATAACAAAAGGATGCCATTTTAAAAAACCTATTTCTTTCACATGATTTTGGGAGAACAGGTTGTTCAATGTGAAGACAAATGTGTTATAGACTATACATAATTCAGTGATTAACCATCAACTTAATTCTAAATTTTTCCCATGGTATTTCATTGGCAGGGTGAAAATTCAGATGGTTCTTGGAGTGTTTGCCATGTTCCAGACTGGTACTGAAAATGTCCATAGTAAAGTTCAGGCTGAAATATTATCAGAAGTCCCATAGAAATCCTTTGTAGACACATTAATTGCCCACTCCCTGAAGTCCTATGCTCTTGTCAAAAGTACAATTATCACATTTAATCCTCTTTTTCTCTTCTCAGTGAATTACTCTATTGGGGAAAGAAACGTCCAGCAATGTCAAAGTTGCCTGATCACTCCAAGGAAGAGACACTTATCTATCTTGCTCAGATGTGCAATGAACAAGCAAGGGCATTATGTCCAAATTTTATATTAGGACTGCACCCAGGATGAATAAGCATTTATAGGGATTGTCTGCTAATAAATTTTGTTCCTATTCACAGACAAAAATGTCCAGCGCTCTCTTCCCAGTGGGGAATATGAATAGGTTGAAGGACAATTTAGAAGTTGTTCTAGAATGGTTATAGGAGCAGAAACTTGCTTCTACTCAGTTTTGGTTTAGTTTTTCAAGAAATTGCTATCTTTCCATCAGCTACCTTTTTTGTTTTACATTTGTGTTGTTTCGTTTTAATCCTGCCACATTTCATGCAAGAGCACAAAATAAAATAACACAGAGAAAAATGCAGTGGGGAAGACAACAGATATTACAAAAGAACAACCAAGCATAAAAAAAGAAAATGAGAGAAAATAAACTGTATGGGAATTCATAAACCATTGGAAAATGTTATAGTTAAGGGCGAATAGGACAAACTTCCATCTATAACAAAGTTGGTGTCAGACAACCAAACCTGGAGCCATATTGCAGAAGTTGAATGTTACGATAGAACAGGCCCACTGTCAGACCCTTTTTCCCAAGTTGGAAGCATTCAGAGAAATTCCTATACTTAGAACTTAGGGACTCTTTGGGTCGGCGGGTGGTTCTAGTCCTTCCTTGATGGCCAATCTCAGATGGTACGGCTTGGGGGTGAGGTTCCTCCCCTTAAGGCCTCAGTTATGGGGTCCCTCAGGGATTGCTCATCTCTTCAATCTTTTTAATTTCTCTACGAAGCCACTGGAAGTCATGTGGAGATTTAGAGTTCATTGTCATCAACATGCAAACTACACACAGCTTTCTCTCTCCTTCTTCATCTGCAAGTGATGCTGAGTAAGTTCCTGAGTCCTGAGTGACCTTAATTATGAACTGGATAACAGCTAACAAATAGAAACTGAATTCATATGACAGGGATTTGAATTTTGGACTGGTTATAGGGAAATTTGCCCAATATAGATGAGGTTACACTCTCCCTGAAAGACTGTCTTGACAGTCTTGGAATGCTCTTGGGCACAGCTCTCTCTATGGAGGCACAAATATCTGCTATAGCCAAGAGTGCCTTTGGTCAACTCCAGCTGATTGTCCAGTTGCACCTCTACCCAAATAAGAAATGCCTCACAACAGCAGCCTACACATTGGCGATCTCTAAAATAGACTACAGTACTGCTCTCTATGTAAGTCTGCCCTTGAAGATGATAGAGAAATGCAGCTGCCAGACTGATTACAGATACTGGCACATATGAACACATATTGCAAGTTTTGGAAGACCTTCATTGACTGCCTCTGTGGTTTCCACAGCCAATTTAAAGTTGTGATTATGAACAATAAAGCCCTTAACCATTTAAGACTTTGAAGGTAATCTGACTCTGAATCTATTTATTTTTCATATATTTGTTCACATTTCTACATTTTGAATGGAGAAAAAAACAAATAAATATGTAGGGAGTATTGGGCAGCTGGAATGGAGGGTGCTGAGCAGCATCCTCAACTTGGGGATGTATTAGACCTTCAGTTGGTAGGTAAAACATCTACCAGTTTGTTTCTTTGTACCCCTGCCCCTAAGATATGCTCAGGGAAAAATGTGTTGGGGTATGAAAACTGCCCCCTTACTGTTTCAGAGCTGTAGTCTGGCTTTCCCACACTTGTTAATGGCATTGGTCTTGGTTCTCTCTCATGATGTGAAAGAAGTCCACTCTTTTTCTGAGCCATAAAAAGTAAGCTTTCCTTACTTAAAAAAAAAATAACCTATTCTGTCTAAAACATTGTGGGCAATTATGTATTATAATTTCCCACAGCTGAGGATCATGAGCATTG
Source organism: Pogona vitticeps (assembly GCF_051106095.1). Classification (NCBI taxonomy): domain Eukaryota; kingdom Metazoa; phylum Chordata; class Lepidosauria; order Squamata; family Agamidae; genus Pogona; species Pogona vitticeps. The sequence continues at coordinate 140,459,204 of NC_135785.1, forward strand.
CAGAGAATAAAGAAATTGCTTAGCTTGCAGATTCAAAAATGGGAATAAATGTTTGAACACCAGCTGGAGGCAGGGGGGAGAGAAGAGTGTATTGTTGGTACTAGCAAGAATATAATGCTATTGTCACAAGAATAGTGTTCTATTTTAACATGATATAGTCTTAGCTATAATGATAATGATCATCATAATTATTATTATTTGCACAATGCTTAAAATGAATCAATTGCTTGCTATTCTTATTGCCATACCTCTAAACAAATTTGTAAGAGACATGGTGAGAAAATAATAAATAGCCCTGCGTATCATTTGGTTCTAGGGAACATGAACGTGCTTGAAGATGGGGATGCCCTGTTCTCTAGAAATGTAAGACCCCTATCTTGGAGGCGTCTATCACTGTCTATCTAATTGTCAGAATGTATGCAAGATTGCGCTTTCCCATTTTCTGCTGGATGGAAAGGAATATTTGAAGGGACACACTAGGATTCCCTGGTACTTAGGAAGTAATCCCTTGCCACATTCATCTTGAACCCATGAGGAGGGAGGGGAAGTGTACTGGACCTGTCTCTTCCATCATCAAAGTGAGACTGAAAAAAAAGGCATCACATGCAGAACAGAGTAGGCATCCTTTAGTCTCAATAAACTATGGTAATGTGCTCTGAATAGAAGACTTGGAACAGCGTCTCATGTGGCTGAGAAGGCCAATTTGAGAGTGACAATCCCTTCCACACTAAAGACAAATACAATCTGTCCCCTCTCCATCTCCTTGATTTTGCTCGTTTCGGGACTGCCTCTTTGCCTCGGCCTGCTGGACAAGTGTCTCTTCAAAATGGGAGAGGCCACGACTCTCAGATGTCGAGGTTTCCCATCTGTTGAGGTCCATTCCTAAGGCCTTCAGATCCCACTTGCAGATATCCTTGTATCACTGCTGTGGTCTCCCTCTGGGGTGCTTTCCCTGCACTAATTCTCCATACGGGAGATCTTTTGGAATCTGACTGTCAGCCATTCTCACGACATGCCTGAGCCAACGTAGATGTCACTGTTTCAGTAATGTATACATGCTAACAATTCCAGGTCTTTCCAGGACTACACTATTTGGAACTTTGTCCTGCCAGATGATGCCAAAAATGTGTCAGAGACAACACATATGAAACGTGTTCAACTTCCTCTCCTGCCATGCACAAAGGGTCCAGGACTCACTGCAGTACAGGAGTGTGCTCAGGACACAAGCTTGATAGACCCGGATCTTGGCATATGCCATCAGCTTTTTGTTAAGCCATACTCTATTTGTGAGTCTGGATAACATGGTAGCTGCTTTCCCAATGCATTTATCCAGCTCAACATCTAGGGAGAGAGTATCAGAGATCGTTGAGCCAAGGTACACAAAGTCATGAACAACTTCTAATTCTTGTGTGGAGATGGTAATAGAGGGAGGTGAGTCCACGCCCTGGCCCATGACTTGTGTTTTCTTCAGGCTGAATGTTAATCCAAAATCTAGGCAGGCATAAAACATAAAACCCACAGAATTTTATAAGGAAGAGTACATTCTTTTAACTAACCTGGTTCCAAGTTATCACAGGCTTTACAGTCATTATTAACACTTTCAGGACTTGTTTATTCTGTTGGAAATAACAATGTGAAAATGTTCTGTGTGATCCTCTTTCAACTTCATTGCTTTTTTTCTGAAGCCTACCTACTTCTTCTTCATGTCCTTGTCTGGTATCTCATTGTGAGGCTTCATTTCTTTTCCTGCCTGGAAATTTGTGCATGTTTTCAAAAAATGCATATCTCCTAAAGAGCACTCTTCCCCCACTAAGCTGTGCATTTCCCCCACTGACTAAAGCATATCTCTGCCAGTTCCTATTCTGAATATTTTAAGCATTTGAAGTCCATAAAGAGTGCATTGATAAATGTACATTTTTTTAAATTTTCAGTCACTTGTATTTCTTGTCACAATTAGTCTTGGGAGGTACGAAGAATCCACAATATTCTTTTTCATCTGTAACTGTGCATTCATTAATTAGTCAGAAGACAGAGATGCTGATACATAAAAATATGTTCAAGTATGCCTTAAAAAGTCACCATGAACAATCTTGAATTAGTTAGTAGACTAGAAAACAAAGTGAGATATAGGTATTTATGTATCAGAAGAGAAGAAGAACTACTATAACAAGTGGGCCTTGGACCTGGCTTATATGTTGAACATGCATTGCATCCAAACCAACTATGACTGTGCCAGTCAGGTTCATGTTTGCATGAAGAATATTGCATACAGACTATTCATAAAATAATAAAATAATTGAGTTGGAAGGGGCCTATGAGGCCATCAAGTCCAACTCCCTGCTCAATGCAGGAATCCAAATTAAAGCAGATCTGACAGATGGTTGTCCAATTTTCTCTTCAATACCTCCAGTTCGATTTCGATTTCGATACCTTTATTGGCATAGGAACAGACAACAGGAAAACATAGATACAAACAAACAATAATCAAAGGGAAAAGTAAGGTGAAAAATACTCTCAAAGCAACGGGGAATATCATAGATTATGGGTTAAAATAGAAATTTCCAATAGATATCCAGCAACGGCAGATGTAATCAAAGGACAAGAATCGCTCAGGAAAAAAACTAGGGAGTTGGGGAAAAAAGAAAGCCACGGTTCAAGACAGAGCTTTCTCAGAGAAGAATGAGCCCGGCAGTGAAATAAAATATGATCCAGGGAATCTGGTAGAGTATGACAGAAGAAACAGAGCCTATTTGCACGGGGAATCTTGGAGAAACGGCCTACATGGACCGCCGATGGGAAAATATTCAGACGAGCTAGCATGAATGCTCTTCTCTGGTCAGGATTAGTCAGTAAAGAGAAGTAGTTGGAAGGACGTCCTAGGGAAGGAGGAAGACTGAAAAAAAGGGGAGAACAGGTGGGGTTCAAATCGGCTGAAAGTGTCTCATACTCGAGCTGCCAAAGTTTGTGTTTGATCAAGGAATGGGCCTGTTGTAATCCAAGATCGAAAAGGGATTCTAGATTCAGTCCTAAAGAGAAAAGTTTAGAATCGATCAGTTGGAACCATTTCGATGTGTAAGAATCACTAAGAAGATCAAAAAGGAGAGAGTTAGAGTTAGAGTGGAGATGGATGCGGAGCCAGTATTTGAAGGTAGTAACCCAGGCAAGGGTAGACGGAAGGTGGGTTCCCAATTCGAGTACGATGGTGGAGAGGCGGATCATATTGGGAACACCTAAGATCTTTCTGAAAAAAGCAGCAGCAATGGAATCAATGTCATGGTTTACGGCCTCTATCCAGATGGGCACCCCATAAAAAAGGTGGGATAGGAGCTTACACTGAAAGATATGCATGGCTGCTGGAATAAATTGGTTGCCCGAAAGATAATGAAATTTTGAAATTGCATTGAGTTGGGTAGTTGATGTGGAAATAACCAGTTTTTTATGTGGAGTCCAGTTTAGTTTGTGGTGAAAAGTGAGTCCAAGGTATTTAAAAGTTGGCACTTGCTGGTAGGAATGTGTACCGACTGACCAAAAGGACAAAGGACTAGATTTAGAAAAAACAACTATTTTTGTTTTGGAGGAATTTATACAAAGATCATTAACGGAACAGTAATCTTGGAATTTGGCTAAAAGGAGACGCAGGCCGGCTTTGGAAAGGGAGAGCAGGACTGCATCATCTGCGTAAAGGAGGACTGAAAGAGGGGCACCATTAAGAGAAGGGGAAGAGTTGGCAGCTTTAGATAAGAAAGGGGGAAGATCTGCTAAGAACAAGTTAAACAGTAAGGGGGCTAATATGCACCCTTGACGGACACCCCTGTTAACTTGAAACCTATCAGATAGAATATTGGAGCTTGGAAGACGGATCTGGCATGAGTTTGAAGAATTAAGGCGCCTAAGCAGAAAGAGTAGTCGAGGGTCAATGCCCCATTGGGATAGTTTGTCCCATAAAAGAGATCTGTTAATGGAGTCAAAGGCACCTCGAAGATCTACAAAAGCGGCGAACAGTCTAGATTTATGGTGGATGGAGTATTTTTCTGCTAGATGAGACAAAAGAAGAGCGTGATCAAGGGTGGAGGCTCCAGAGCGAAGGCCTATTTGCTCTTTCCCCGGAAGATTAATAGAAGAGGCCCAAGCAGAAAGTTTGGAAAGAAGAAGTTTTGAGTAGAGTTTGCCAATATAGGATAAAAGACTGATTGGACGGTAGTTACTGGGTAGGGAGGGATCACCTTTTTTAAATATTGGGATCAGGGAGGAAATTAACCAGGAGTTGGGAAAGATACCAGAGTGGTTAACTAAAGTGAAGAGATTGGCCAAGGAGTGAGACCACCAGTGAGGGTTACTGGTCAGAATCTCATTGAGGATTTGATCTGGGCCTGGAGCCTTACCAGATTTCAATGAGCTGATTAAATCCAATATTTCATCAGAGGTAATGGGAGGCCAATCAGAGAGGGCCTGCAGTGAGGAATCAGGAGAGGGGTTAGAATTCGGGGAGAAAAAAATTGTAGAGAAGTGGGCTATCCATACCTCCAAATAGATAGAGGAGGAAGGATCGGGAGAAAAGGAAGTAGTGGAGGAAGAAACCAGAGACCAGAAGGCCTTGTAATTATGTGATAGAATTGCTTGAAGCAGGTCAGACCACTTGCATTGGGCAGAAAGATGTTTTTTTGAGTCTAGGAATAATAAGCAGGATCTTCTGGCAATAAGGTAGAGATGTAAAGAGGCTGGGGTAGGGTTAAGGCAGAAGGAGTGAAAGAGGGACCTAACTTGCTTCTTAGCCTGCCAACAGTCAGAATCAAACCAAGAGGTAGCTTGGTTATGAGAAGGGGGGTTAGTTGGACTGCTAAGAGAGATAACTAAGGAATCAAGAAGAGTGTTGTAGGAGGTAATAGCTGTAGAGATAGAGTCAGTTGTAGCAATGGTACGGTTAAGATTGGAAATCTCTGGCAGTAGAGTCCAAGAAAAGAAGTCAGTTTCTGTTTGAGGAGACCATTTAAGACGGGAGGAAAGTTGTGAAGGGCGGGTTAGAGGGGAGGGAAGCAAAGAGGGAAAGGTTAGGGACAAAAGAAGAGGCAAGTGATCACTGTTGGCACGGGCTCCAACAGAGAAATCAGAGAGAAAAGGGAGGAGGGCTGGGGAAGCAATGGCGTAGTCAATTACGCTTGGTCCCCTAATAGAAAGATGGGTATATTCCCCAGGAATGTCTTTACCCCATGTGCCATTGAGGATGGCAATATGAAGGTTGAGGCAGAGATTGATTAAAAAGGTAGCATGAGGAGTGATAATCTTGTCTCTAGAAGTCCTTAGGCAATTGAGCCAGGGGGGAAACGACTCATCAAACTCCAAATTTATTTGTTTGGCTAAAGTAGAATTATTGGGTCCTAACCGGGTATTAAAGTCCCCCAAGATCAAAATATGGGCAGATGGATTAGCTTCCAGATTAAGATTGACAAGATTCTCTACCTCCATCCAGGTGCTATTCAGAGAAGAGGATGGAGGCGGGAAATAAAGGTTAAGAAGTAGAATTTTAAATTCGCCGCACTGAAGGAGGAAAATTTGAATATAGGATGAGGGGGAAGGGATGGAAATGAGGTTAAATAGGGAGGAGGATTTACCTCCAGTTTAGGAGCACTCATAACCTCTCAAGGTAATTGGTACTATTGTCATAAGGTAAGAAGCCCCCCCCCCCCAATATTCAGTTTAAATCTAGCTTCCTGTAACATGAGCACGTTATTACATATCCTGCACTCTGGGAGGATCGAAAACGGATCCTGCCCCTCCTCTGAATGACAGCCTTTCAAGTATTTGAAAAGTGCTATCCTATCTCCCCTCAGTCTTCTTTTCTCAAGGCTAAACATGCCCAGTTCTTTCAGTCTTTCCTCTCGGGGCTTGGTTTCAGTTCTTGCAATGCTTACTTTTCTTTACTATGATTGCTAAAATTGTTGCTTAATAGTTCTCAAAAATTTTGATGAGATGGTTAATGGTATTGGATTCCATTCCACTCTGCTGTCACATAGTAATGGCCAAAAATGGTTTGCATAAATCCAGTGGTGTCTATTTTACAGTTGTAGGAATAGCTTTGAGTCTTTCTTATGTTGGATAACAGTTGAGAACCTGTCCTCAATGAGAAAGCGCACAAGTGTTGGGAGACAGTGTTTACAGGAATCTGGAACAGACAGCTTGGAATTTTGATGAAGCTTTGGAAGAAGTGTAGTGCTCTGTCTCCTGTATTTCCCATTGTGTGAAGAGAAAGAGAGCAGGAATATTTTTATTGCTATACTTCCACCATATTCTGAGTGACCTAGCTCTGCAGCCTACAGATTCACACTGAGACTGACTTTACAAAGAAGGTAGGCTGTTAAATGATCTCTCTGTGCATTGAAGAGGCTGGACTGGGCAAATCACACAGGGAACATCCATGGGTACTGTGTCTCCTCAATGCAGGTGTCCGATCCCCAGATGTGGAGGGCTATGGGACTGCAATGCACAGGTTGGAATAGCATTCAGAGTTCTGTCTTCTCCTAACTCACACAATGGGGATGCACAAGGGAAATGCCCATGTAGTCTTAGGACAAACAAAGAAGGTGACTAGGGTTTTAGGGGGGAAATGGGTATTTATATTAAAGGAAGTGTGGTAATGATGAGTAAAATGATTACATGAAAGTTTTAAAAATGTTTTAAAAGATCTGCAGCTGTTGGACTCTCAACACCAGTCACATGAATTCTTCATATCAACTAGAAATAACTGGAGTATGAACTTTTGTTCAACAGGTGAAAACATGAATTTGATTCTCAATTTGGCACATTTAGCTGTTTCTACCTGGTGAATGAACAAAATTGTGGGCCCTTACTTGTGCTGAAAGCTGCTGTGTCTTTGTGTTGTCTTTCCCCACCACAACAGCTAAAGGAAACTTATTTCAAGCAAGTAATGTGTGTGTTTGTGTGTTCGTGTGTGTGTGTGTGTATGTGTATAAGGGGAGGCAATGACAGGGTAATTTGAAGTCTTTTTGTCTTAAGAGCCAGGGTGTAAAAATTCCAAAACTTGCTGTAGAGACAGTAAGAGGCTCAGCCTCACAAGAACTGATCATCTCTGCCATATATGTAACTTCAATATTTGGATTTTTAATGTTTTTTTTGGGGGGGGGGCATCATGAGGAAGTGAATTTCACCCATGAAAGCCTGCTATTTGTTTTATTTTTAATGGTCCGATAAAAAGTATTACTTACTTGTGCTTTTGTGTAATCTTTGGGACCACATCGGCCCTTTCTTTTTTAGTTCTGAATATTTTGCATTTCTGAGGTTATGCACTGTCTACCTTATTATCAATGTCTATCTCAGAAAGGCAGATTTTAGCACTGCTTTACCTTAAGATATTGTTGGGACCATTCAAAATAACAGTCAATGGTTTCTTTTTCAAGAAATCAGTTTGGAGTATCCTGGCAGCCTCTCCTGAATAACAATCATCTAGTGAGAAAAATGAACTCTGTTGCAGAGAACCTTCTAGGAAACATTCTCAGAGGAGCATTTAAGGAGACCTGGAGGGGTAGCAACGAAGGCTCAAATCCACAGTATTCTTAATTATTTCATGACAGTGAAGTAGTTGCTGAGAGATTTAGGGTCAGTGAAGTGTAGGTCTTTTAAGGACTACTAGCCATTTTGTCATATGTTATGCAGGCAGAGGGAGGGCAGATGAAATTTCAAAGTTTTCAGTGATCAGTTACTGCTTTTGCTCTGAACCTATTGCCTTGTACTCATTAATGCTTCTTGACTCTTTCCAAGGTTAACACAGAGATATCAACACTCATAAGGTCACAGATCAATGAAATTACCCTGGGCCATATAATATTATATATATTATTATCCATTGTATTGTGGATTTTTACATGAGCCGTTTTCATGAAAAACATGACATTTACATAAATTTCTGCATATACATATGCTGCATACTTTTTCCTCTGTGCAATATTATTGAAGAAATCTATAGGAAAGGAGAATACCAGAAATTATGGCACAAAACAGGTATTCTATTGATAGATGAGAGGTTTGGGATGAAGAGAAGGTCATGGAGAAATACTTAAGGCAAAAACATTGAAGGAAAGATGGAATGATAGGTGCAACATTTTAAAGGGAAAATTTGAGGCTGCTTTAATCAGCAGTACTCAGCAATGTAGCTTAAATGTCTTTTGTTACTTATTATTAAGGAAACAGACTAAAGGTGACAGAGACACTTCCTTCCCAAGAATGTGTGTGTGATATACCAATAGAATTCCTGGCTACTGCACCTCTGGGTCACTGCATTTGGGTCCCTTATATGGAGAAACTATCTTTTTGGGGTGAAAAACTCAGAAGACACTTGTTACTGCTCCTAGAATCAAAACTTGTTCTTTCTTGCTTTACTCTGGCCCAATTTTTTCACACTACTAAATATCAATAGGAAGCAGAGTTTCTCTTGAACTTCTGCTGAGACACCCACTCTTCACAGCATGGCTGGTAGAGTAGATCATGCTGACAAGGCTTATGTATGTCACATCATTGATTTCAGATGTAACTTCAGAGAAAGCTAATTTTAACAAATGATTTCTAGGGTTGTGAGAAGAAAGTGCTGTACTTAGCAAAGATACTTTGTGTATTGCTACCCTCATTGAACTGTCCCCTCACTTCACCTTTATTGCCAAATCAATCTGACTCTCATCCATCTTAACATCTGAAGCTAAAGGCCTTGTATGTGGCCTCCAGACCTACCCAGATTGGAAAGATATTCCATAAAAAGACACAACTGCATTGAAAGAATAAATTGGAATCAAGAATGGCTAAGCCATCCTCACTCATAGTGCCTTAATGGAATTTTAGGAAACCAGTAAAGAAACCGAAATTTGTTTGCATAAGGTGTGATCAGTAAGTGATCATAGCCTGCTATCCTGACCTTTTTTGAGAACATTTTCAGACAAAGACATTTGTTGTGAAGGGCTAAGCAAATTAAGTTGGAAATGACCCTTTCTAAATGGTTGGCTTTACTTGGTTAATGTCATCTGTGCTTGCTCATCCATTTCACTGAATAGTCTCATCTCTTCAACTGTGCTTGCTTTCATATCCTAACCCTGCCCACCCCAATCTCCTGCTTTCTGTATTTCTTACTTTAGTGGGATGGGCATGAAGATGTATTCAGCTGAATGTGTTAATTGTTATTTAATAAGCTGCCACAGCTGTGAGATGAGATAAAGTTCTAATCACTTCTTCAATAACCCATTAAAATTGCTTACATTGCCCCGCAGTGACCCCAATGCAAAGAATAGACATTTGGGCAAGCTGTATGTGTGCATGAGAGCAACTAAGCTTTGCAGGAATCTAGTATTGACTGTTATAAGCTACAGAGAATTTAAAGGAAAATCCACATCCATAGGAAATCTCAGCTTAGTGAAATTTCTTTGGTATTTGTGTCAGTTTAGACTTCAATAGTGTCTTAAAGTTACCAGAGATTTATAGGACTGTTTTTGAAGATTATTTGTTTTATCCCATCTAAGACTGCTAAAAACTCTTCCTCTTGTTTAGATCAAATACAATGACCTATGATGTTTCTTGGTTTGACTCTTGTTGAACCTATTTCACCAAGTTGAGAAACAGAAATAAAAGAAATATCTCTTGGAACTGGAGGATTAATAAACCTTCCGGTAACCAAAGAATTCTGCAAAGTCTCAGGGTCAGATGGTAGAAAAAGTTATCCAGCAGATCTGGGCCTGACGAGCTGTCTGTCAAGACTGGAAAGGTCCCTCTTCTATGATAACACCTCAGACAAGAAGCAGAGACCACAGCCTTACTGACAGTCCAGATCTGTTAGTTGAGAGTGGTAGTTAATATGAGAGACAATACAATCAATTCTATTTAAATCTGTTCTTGGTGCAGACATATTGTACAGTTTGACCACCCTTTAAATATCTCAGGTTTAGTGTTACTGTAACTTGGATTAAAGCCAGTGGTTTCTACTTTGGTTAGAAATGTGTTTGTTTGATTCATATTCTCTGGTACCTTTGTTTAAGATAGTTCTCTGTGTTTCTGTCCCATTTCTATTATTTATCATCTGTATCTGAGAGGTCCAAAACCTCAAGCAAAAAAAAAAAAAAGGTATAAAAGTTTGACTATCTTCACACAATCCACTTTTAGGTCATTTTAAATTTGAAAACAAAAACAAAATTTTCAGCATGGTCTTTTAAATACTATCAGTCAAGAAAGGTTATCTGTTGCATCATAGCATCACATACTTTTACCTTTCCTTCGGAAGCAGGTCTTGTTTGTTTTCTGCATTTCTGTAAGTAGTGACATTACTCCGTTGAGATTCAAGATTCTCTTCCTTCTCCCCACAAGAAAGGTCATAAAGCCACTGTGGGTAAATCATATTACTCAATATTTTCCTATTAGTTGCATTTTATTGGTATTTTACAGGACCCAAAGCAACAAGCAATACCAGGATCTTGTGATAGGGTTGTTAGAACACGTAAAACAGTAGTGAAGAAGTGTCTTCAACAATTGCAACTGTCCTTCCTTCTTTTAGGAAGACAGTCCTTGTAATACCAAAGCCCATTTCCTAGTTCTGCAAAGATGGAACAAAGTGAGATGAGAGCACAAGTGTCCTGCAGTCATTACTGCATATCCAGACAGCCACAACAACACATGCATACAGGAATGCATTGTGAAGTAGTACAGCAAAAATCCAGCTCTAAGTGAAGGATATTTCAGGAGTGTTGGGGGCAGAATTCTGTTACCTTTCATACAAAATACAACCATTCTGTTCGTATTGTTCAGTACACACACTTTTAGGGGCATGAGAAATAGGGATGAGGCTTATGGGCTAAGACAAATGGGGAAAAACACTAAAGAGTCTCACTTTTGTAGTCGTTTGCAGTTTTACTTATAGAGAGTCTCTGAAATATGAAAAATTTGGGAATCTGAGAGGTTAGCATCACTTAGTTTTTAAAACATATTTTACATTACCCCCACTTGACCTTTTCATGCAAAATCACCTCATTAGGTATTCCTGCAAAGAATAGCATTTCATGTCCCATGGGGAGGGTTTTCCACTGCCAGTTAGGATTTAGAGAACATTTTGGAAGTGGTGGGTGAGGGATTTGGATTGTTTTTTTTTTCTTTTTTTTAATTTATTTTCAAAACTATTAGGAGATGGGGAAGGGATACAGAAGGTAAAGGGCAATGGAAAGGTGGGAAAAGGTTTTTGAGTATAAGAGAACATCAGATATATCATCATTCATTCTTTTCACATTAAGTATATAGACATATAGCCTATTCATATTCCAATAAAAGCTCATCTTTCTTCTTCTTCTTCTTCTTCTTCTTCTTCTTCTTCTTCTTCTTCTTCTTCTTCTTCTTCTTCTTCTTCTTCTTCTTCTTCTTCTTCTTCTTCTTCTTCTTCTTCTAGCTATTTGTCTATGTATTTTCCCCCTTAGCTTTCAACTTACAATTATAGCACAGCTTACATCTAAGTTATTCCAACACCATCAGAACACCAAGACCAATTGTGAGGTATATCCCCTCTTTCACCCTCCTTTTGACAGGTCTGAAATAGTATATATTCTGTTCACTTCTCCCTTTTCCTCCATGTCCTTCTTTTGTTTCTGTGACTGTTTTCTTCCGTATTTTGAGAGGGGGAACAACACCTAAAGCAGTAGTTCTCTTTTCAGCCCTCAATTTTCCTAGCTGCTATGGCTACATAGCTTAGTGGGTAACACACCATCCCATTTGTATTATCTGGTATTGTTTTCAATACACCCGGCTCTGGCATTTTTCTTAGGTGTAATTTAACCTCTGCTATTTTCTCTTCCTTAGGGTCTTTGATAAGATCTTGTATCTGGTCAAGACAAAAATTTACCTGCGCAAATCCTTTCTACACTGTCCTTTGAAAGGAGGTTTTCCAATCTAGCCATTGATCTCTAGTTTTTCCAGGGAGAAGTTCCATTTTTCCAATATATCTGATCTATATATATAAAATACTCTTCAGTTCCCACTATTTTATCCCTCACTTAAAATTCCCTCTCCCCTTTGCCCAAATATACATAATGTATAAGTCAACCTCGAGACCAATATTTTACATTAAAACTATTGCAGTGTTAGCAATAAAATAGCAGGCAAACTCAAGCAAAAAGATGGAATTTAAAATATAAGTCTCTCAAGCGTTTTTATAGTCCAATCCCTTTTCTCGTCGCCAGGCGCCAAACCGGAAGATGTTCTTTTCTCTTCTCAAGATTTATTTTTACCTTCACCAGCCGGACTATGTTATCAGAGTGTCATTTAAATCATTAGTTCAGTTCAAACCAGTTCGCAGCTCACAGTCTATTTTTTTTTTTACTTCCAAAGGCTTCTTTCTCCTCCCCCAAAAAGGGAGGGCTGACAATCAAAGTCCCAGCAAATATGTTTTCCACGGCAAACAGAGTCCCACACAGTCTAAGAATTATCTATCCAAAAGGAGAAAAGGTCCAAGGTGTACAGCTTACAGCAGATTTTATTCTCTCAAAGCCTGTCCAGTGTCCAGTGTTAATTCTCCAGGAGTTTTTTCCTTTAATAAAAACACAAGCTATTTTTGCCTGGCTGTTCTCTTAAAATCCACTCGACCTTGAATCAGCTTAATTGCGAGCTGACATGCTACATACGCCGCTCCTTATCTCATTTCGGTTATAAATTTTCACACAATCACTTGTTCTTCATTTTAATAGGGTTTTTCATAGAACAAGGGTTCCCACTTACTTTATTTATATTTTCGCCGTACTTCTTGTTCTCTTATTCTTGGCGCTGAAGCTGTCCTGGCTGGTTGCCAAAAATGGTGCCTGTCTTCAGTCTGTGCTGATGTGAATTTCCAGAAGAAAAATCGAGTTGCTGCCCAATCTTCTAACTTCTGCTGCTCACCAGCTGCAGGAAGGTCTCTCCTGACCCCCCCTCAATTTCCCCATTTCTAGGGGGATCCCAGACTGAAGCGGTTCTAGCTTCTTCAGGAGCTATTCCCAAGAGCTGCTAGCTTCACCAGGACGAAGCTCCTCCTCCGGGATTTGGATTTTTAAAAGGGACTGGAAAACTCAGCTGACTGTATTGAGAGCTCCTCTGACCTCCATTTTGGATTGGATCTATTTCTTGTTGCAGTTCTGCTGGTACTGCTAAAGCTATTCCTCTGTTATGGGTTACATTTTTTAAAAAATGCTGTTCCTCCACTTTTGGATTACTTTCTGGACTACTATGATTCCTTTTTTAAAAAATTTATTTTACTGATTTTTTTAGGAAACTCTCCCCTCACTTTCCTTTATTGTTCTTTGGAGCATCTTCCTGATTGCCCTTCATCTGTTTTGCTGGACTGAAACAACCACAGTGGTAGAGCACAGAGCTATCTCCTCAATTTCCTACATTTTGTAGTTTTAGATTGGGGGGATTGATTTTGTTTCCTTTAGTGAGTGTATGTGTGTATTTTATTTTGATTATGATAATGATTTCTCTTTCTCATCTGTACTGTTTCCTGCTGATGAATTAATGAGGATAATGAGAATGGTGATGTGATGATAAATGTGAACTTTAAAGTACTGTTAATGCCTGCATAGGTCTGTGGAGAATTGCTTTTTCTTTCTCATTTACTGTTGTTACTCCCATTTTTGGGCTATATAATTGTCTATTGACTTGTTCCTGCATTTAGTTGTGAAAGTTTTGTAGAGCTAAATTGGCTTCACTGCCAGAGACCAAAATGGGAGAACTCCTTGGCATGGGATGTGGTGATGGCATATGGCCTAGATGCCCTTAAAAGGGGATTGGACAGATTTATGGAGGAAAAGTCCATTGCAGGTTACAAGCCATGATGGGGATGTATAATCTCCAGGATTAAAAGGAAGGTACCACAAAAGGCCAGATGCAGGGGAGGGGTATCAGGATGCAGGTATCTAGTTGCCTCGTGTGCTCCCAGAGGCATCTGGTGGGGCCACTGTGAGCTACAGGAAGCTGGACTAAATGGACCCTTGGCCTGATCCAGCAGGGCTCTTCTTATCCTCTTAACTGATATGGAAGGACCTGAATGATTCAGGTATTTTGGGTTTACCAGAAGTACCTGTACCTGAAAGAATCCAAAACTGAAAGAGGAGCACCCCAAAAGAACCTAAAGCAAAAGCAAACTGAAAGTTTTTCACCTGCACATCCCTAATGATATTAGTGACAGACTTTTTGAAGTTCATTGATTCATACATCACTGTCATGATTCCATGTGGCCCCTGCTTGTTTCACAAAACTAGGAGCTCACGCTACATGCCCCTCAGCTGCCACCAGCTGATTACATCAACATTACCTTTATTAATGGTAGATGCCCAGGCCATATGTCACTTTAAAAGAACCAAATATAAATTGTTTATTGTTACAGATGTAGATACTTCAAGCAATGTTGTTAACTCTTAACAAACATGCTCCTTCATCCACTCTCAACCACCACTCTCCCACCCAAACTCCAAAACTTTTAATCTCTTCAACTCTAACTCCCTATCTCTGTCTCTTCCTCCTGCTGAGTCTCTTATATCTTGTGACTCCACCCCTCCAGCACTCCCACTGGTCTACACAGATAGCATATGAATATGCATGACCTGGATGGACACCACATTCCTCCCCCCTTAATAAGTTTGTTCTAGGAGCAGAAACTTAATGGTTTGCCCTCATAAACAAAGTTTTATGGAAGGACACAAATACTAACCTTTTACATCATTTACATCGCTATAAGATACAGTGGTGCCTCGCTTAGCGATGTTAATTGGTTCCCAAAAAACATCGCTATGGGAAAACATCGCTAAGCGAAACACCATATCCCATAGGAATGCATTGAAAACCGGATAATCCATTCCAATGGGAACGGATTACCATCCTTAAGCGAAAATTGCCACAGGAAACATCGCTAAGCAAAACGCGGTTCCCCCATTGGAATGCATTGAATAGGTTTCAATGCATTTCAATGGTTTTGACAGGTCCGTTTTCGCTATTTTTAAAGTGTCTTAAAATGTTCAAAAACTGTTTAAAATGATTGGAATTGTTAGTGCACCCTGTAAAACCTTTGCAAACTTAATTTGGCTTTGTTCTGAGTCTTCGTTAATTTTTGGTGAATTTTTCCCTCCCATTGGAATGCATTGAACTGTAGGTTTGACAGCTCAGAACAAACCCAAATTAAGTTTGCAAAGGTTTTACAGGGTGCACTAATGATTCCAAGCATTTTTAAACAGTTTTTGAACATTTTAAGACACTTTAAAAATAGTGAAAATGGACATCGCTAAGCGAAACAGGGGGACCTAAACTGTCATCGCTAAGCGAAGCAATGTCCCGAACATTGCTATGCGAAATTTCCCCATTGGAAATATCGCTAAATGGAGCGCAAGATCGCTTCAAAAACCTCATCGCTAAGCGAACACATTGTTAAATGAGGCAATAGCTAAGCGAGGCACCACTGTATATTACATTACTCTTACATTAATAATGACCTATTAACCTCTTGCATTACTTACATGAATAGAAATTACATTACTTTTACATTAATTAGAATATTCACCATTATTTTTACCATCACTATAGTCCTCTGAGTTCATCAACATCCAAGCAAATTCTGCACTTTAATCATATTCCATTACTACACAAACAGAACAATACAATATTACAAACTTTTATCCACCTGTTAGTCATTTGGCCTTTGATACAAGGCATCAGCAACCACATTTTGGGTTCCTTTTATGCTGTGGATTTCATATTCAAAATATTGCAGAATCAGCATCCATCTTGCAAGTTTACTGTTATTGGATTTCATAGTTCATAGCCACACTAAAGGGGAATGGTTGGTGCAGAGGATGAATTTCCTTCCCCAAATGTAGGGCTTCAGCTTTTGCAGCATCCATATGATAGCTAAGCACAACCTCTCAATGGCAGACAAATGTCTCTCACCAGATTGGAGTCACCTTATGATAAAAGTCACTGGGTGTAGACTCCCGCTGTCTTCTGCCTAGCACAACACAGCTCCCAGTCCAACCTTTGATGCATCTGTGCTGATGATGAACTCACAATCAAAGTCCAGTGCAACAAGGACAGGTCCTGAAATCCATGCCCTCTTCAGACGATCAAAGGCTACCTGGCACTCTGACATCCACTAGATATCCTCAGCTCTTCACTCTTTTGGGTGAGGCCTGTTTTCTTTTTGATCAGTGTTTTCATTTTCTCCATGGGTAGGCAGTTTCTTCCACTTCTCCAGAACAGCCATTGCTGCATTCTTCTTTGAAATGTTCTTGCACTTACTCTCACCCATAAACTAGCCCACAGGTACTCTAGTCATAAAGTTCTTCATATGAGGGGGACCACTTTCCTGGATCTCTTCAAAATTCACAGGAAATTTTCTTTTAAGATCTCAAGCACTTGGTTTATTTCAGATTTATTGAGATTTTTATAATCTGGTTCTCTCCCATTAATCTCTGGTTTCTCAGGCAGAGGTTCGCCTTGCAGGATTTTTGGTGCTTTTGCAGCTGCATGTGGAGACTTCCCAATACTAGTCTCCTCAGCCTTCCAGTGCTGTTGCAACCAATCCAGAGGTTCTGACCATGCCAAATGCAATTTCCTCCCCTTTATGGGTCTCAGCATCAGTACCACGTCCTCGCGACAGAATGTTCTTTCCCAGGTTTTTTAAAATTATACTTGCTTTTCTGCTTTTCTTGAGCACCCTTTAAGTTTTGTTCTGCTTTTTCCAATGATTTTTGCAGCCCCATGCATTGGAAAGGGGTCAAGATTACTGACAATGGGCATAGCTTAGCCCTCATCTTGTCATTTCCAGTACCTCATTTGACAATATTGTTTAACTTGCTTCCCCATCCCTGGCCAATAAAAGTTCTGTGCCACTCTTTGCTTGATGTGAGAGATGCCCAAGTGTGCCCCAAATACATACCTGTGTGCCTTTTCTATAATCTTTTCTCTGTATTTAACAGGGACAATTAACTGTTTGTAGGTTCCTCCTCCCTCCCTATGAGGAACCATTAAAACCTCTCTGTATAATAAATGTTTTCCCACATAATACCTCCCTGGGTATACAGGGGTCAGTGGAATGGGATTCTCATTAACTTTTCAAAGCAATCATTTAAGGTAATATCTTCCTTCTGCTCCTTACTAAAGGAGGAGCTATTAGGATTTCTCATTAGCATTTAATCAGCTGTCTCTCTCATTTCAGGATGTTTCCTTAAAGTGGGTCTTTCAACAAGAGTTTCAGCGCTTCCCTCAGATGTTTCAATCTTTCTCCCCTGAGAGCGGGTTACTATTAAAACACTCTGCACATGCTTGGCTAGATAGAAACCAATCAGACAAGGTGCTGGGATTTGGTCTGACACTGCTACTTTCCATATACTGGACTACCCATGGTATTTCACTGCTACTGTAGCCATTGCCAGAACCACCGTGTCTGAGCTAATGTCTTTGATGGTGATGTTCTGTTCCAACATATTCTCTTTAGGAATGATGTCTGAGTGACAAATAGTCATCTGGGGACATGTATCTTTTAAACCTAAATACTTTATGTTGTCAATAAAAATAGTCTCTCCAGAGTTATTCAATAAATCCTGATAGCACTTGATTAGGAAACATTGTACCACACTGGCTTCAGGAATTTCTGAGTTCCTTCCCAAGTCTGTTTCCTTAGCAGCAGCACTGCTTCTAGCTTCAGCTGTTGAAGACTGAAGAAGAAACACTTTATTAGTCTCACTGAAATTCTTGTCCTTTTATTTTCATATTGGGCCCAAAACTGTCCCACTGCTCCACAGAAAAAAATACATTTCTTATTGACTTTAGCTTCAGAATAGAGTTTTATTAACTTTCCCCTTTGGATTATTTGATTTCAGGGGACTGTGCTCTGCCTGACTGAGGTACTTTCCACTGGATTGGGATGTTCTCCTGCTGTTGTCCCATCAATTTCTCTTAATTTTTCCTCAGAGAATCAAGGTTATCTGATCTCACTAATAGAATCAGCATATTCAGACACTTGTAGCACATTTTTAGGATCCTTGCCCTTGGCCAAATAACGCAATTCCCCTGGCAAAATTGAATAAAATTGTTCTAACCCAAATATATTTTTCATTTGGTCCAAGGAGGTGATGTGTTCCTGTTTCCAGCCATTTATTGAGGTACTGTGTCAAACGTGCTCCAAGCTGGGCAAAATACTCCTCAGGTTTCTTCAAAATTGATCTAAATTTCCTGCTGAGGTGTTTTGAATTAATCCCAATCAGGAATACACCATTTTTCTATAAGCCCCCAAATCTCTAGCTTGCTCCAGAGGCATCTGTGAATAGATTTCAGATAAGACTCCACTTATTTGTGATCTTAAAATCATCATCCTCTCACCATCTTTAACCTCAAAGTCCGAACAAGCTCTCTCAAATGAAACCAGGAAAGATTTAGGACAATCCCCCTTCTGATATTGGGGAAATTTCTTTAGCTCAATTTTTGAGAGATTTCCCTCACTGTAATTATTATTATTGTTATTATTGTTATTATTGTTGTTATTATTGTTATTATTGTTATTATTGTTATTGTTGTTGTTGTTGTTGTTGTTGTTGTTGTTGTTGTTGTTATTATTATTATTATTATTATTATTATTATTATTATTATTATTATTATTATTATCTAACTCCAGTTTCTTCATCTCTATTTGGAATTGCATTTCTCTTTCTCTTTGCTCAAATGCCTTTCTCCTGTTTTCTTTTTTTTTTTTTGCTCAAATTCCCTTTTCCTGTTTTCTTTTTCCAATTCTAGCTCAAATTCCCTTTTCCTTTCTCTTTCTTTGACATTTTCTTTATAGTTTGTTCCAACTTCCATTTTTCAAAATATTGGGAGCTTTGAATATTTTCTCCCTCTGAGGCAATCAATGCAGGTCTGTTTGTTTCTTTATCCCTTTGAATTTGATGGTTCCCATTTTCCTCAGCACCCTGGGGCTCTACTTGTGCCCCCATAACTGTCTTTTTACTTCTTTTGGGTGGCATAAACAATATAATTCCTTATTAACCTAGACTGGTTCTTTTCCCTCACAAAAGCCAAAAGTACAATCCTTTTTCTCTCTTTCAGTGGCTTTCCTTGTAACTAGGTTGCGCTTTTCCTAGCAGGTGGCCTCAGCTACTTCCAAGTTCACAACCCTTGCCACAATATTTCTCTGTCTGGATAATTCTTGTCTCCAGACACAAGAACAACTTTCTGCTTAGCTTTCCTTATCACCTCAGATTTATTCTGACTTAGGGTTCTACTCAATCTGCTACTCTTTTCCGTCAGAGCTCCAAATTTTGAGATCGCTACTAGGTCTTGTAAAGCCTGAGGTAAAATTGCTTCTCTTGATTAGGTATTTTCCTTCTCTTAGGATTCCCAGGATCTGGGTTCAGAAGCACTGAAACTAAGTCTTCACCAAGACTCTAACGGGTAACCACTTCTTACCACAGATCCTAACCCCTTCTAGCTAGGAATACCTTTAAACTCAAGCCCAACTTAAGCCCATACTGGATTGCTTTGGATCCCAGCACTGTGCCACTAATTTGTCATGATTCCCACGTGGCCCCTGCTTGTTTTACCAGACTAGGAGCTGATGCTATGTACCCCTCAGCTGCTACCAGTTAATTGCATCAACAGTAAGGTAAAGTTAAAGGTTCCCCTTGACATTTAGTCTAGTCATGTCCGACTCTAGGGGGCGGTGCACATCCCCATTTCCAAGCCGTAGAGCCAGCATTTGTCCATAGAGTTTCCATGGTCACTTGGCCAGCATGACTAGACACGGAACGTCGTTACCTTCACACTGTGGTGGTACTTATTTATCTACTCACATTTGCATGCTTTCAAAGTGCTAGGTTGGCAGGAGCTGGGACAAGCAACAGGAGCTCACTCCTGTGTGGATTAGATCTTACGACTGCTGGTCTTTCAACTTTGCAGCACAGAGGCTTCTGCTGTTTAACCCTCAGCACCACCATGTCCATCACATCAACATTACCTATTAATAATCAAGGTCCAGACCATATGTCATTTTAAAAGAACCAAATAGAAATTGTTTATTGTTACAGATGTAAATAACTTTAAGTAATGTTGTTAACTCTTAACAAACATCTTCCTTCATCCACTCTCAACCACCACTCTCCCACTCAAACTCCAAAACTTCCAATCTCTTCAACTCTAACTCTCTATCTCTTCCTCTTATATCTCATTACTCTGCCCCTCCAGCACTTCCATTGGTCTGTACAGAATATGCGTGACCTGGGCAGATGCCACAGTGACCATTAGTTGGAAGTGACTTAATAGTGACTATAGTTAGTTATAGTTATTTATAATGAGACTTATAGTTATAACTAGCTATAGTTTTCATGGGCCAGATTGCTGTTATGTGTGGTTATGTTACTTCTGATTAATGATGATCCTATGAATCTATAATCTCCAATGTCTGTTGGTAACAGCCCTGTTCAGCTCTTGCTAAATAAAGGCTGTGGCTTCCTTTACTGAAGCAGTCTTTCTCATGATCAATCTTTTTGCCTAAGCACAAACATAGCAATCAGAAAACAACAGCCTGAGGGGTCAAAAGTTGCAAATAAATAATCTGATACTAGCATTTGTGCTAGTTCATGTAGGAAGACAATACTTGTACTTTCCAATAATGTGCATTTTTAAAGAAATGTGCAAAAATCACTCTCACAAATGTGAAGATTCTTTCCAGGACCAATACACACACCTATCTCATGGGTAGCAAAATTCTTGCCATTTTGCATTGTGTAACAATGCACCAAGTCATGGTTAGGTAAGCCCTGAAATTCCATTGAATTCAATGATAATGATGGAGCTTCCTCGCGGGGGACTGGTCGACTGGTGATCGGAGGCCGGCGGGATCCCAGACGAGTGGATGGAGAGGGGGGATCGGAGCCGGCTAGAGCCAGGGGAGCGCAACATCGCCCCGGGAGCCTGGGGGAACTGTGGGATCGGCAGGACGCTGGAGCCCCTGCGAGTCGGCGCCATGTTGGCAGTTCTTTCTCCTGTTTTCGGCCTCCCCGCTTGTTGTTGTTGTTTATCACCTAACAAAGGTGCTCACCAAATCGACTTCCTAGAGCCGGGAACGGCAAGGACTAAGCCTTTACCATCTTGGCTTCTGGCGCTTCTGTCCAGGCCCGTAACTAATATTCATGTGGGCTCAGAATTAATAATTAAGAACTGTGAGTCTCACCCCATGAACAAGAACGATAAATCAGCCCCACCACTGAGCCCAACGACAAGGCTACAGGGTGGAAGACTGCAATCTTTGAGCACATGTGGGGGATAACTACTGTGTTCTCTTTGTTATTAGCATTTTTGATCTTTTTATTTTATTATTTTTGATTATTTTATTTCAATCATTATTAAATTGATTTTGTTGTCGTTATATGTTCCTTTAGTGGTGTATTTAGTTCAGTTTTTGTATTGCAAAATTCTTGTCTTTGTTTATTTGTATTAAGTTATTAGTTTTCTCTTTCTTCTTTTCTCCTATTTTTCCCATTCGTCATGGAATGGAGGGCCTGCCCTCCCAGCGAGGGGCCACAAAACATCTCCGTGATTATGGGTAGAGGGCGATACGGTGTTGGCTCCATCCCTACTCGTGTCAGAAGAACTATGAACAGATGTTTAAAGGCTGTTCCTTGTTCTGAGACGGAGACCAACCCCCAGTATCGAGGTAGCCAGACCAGTCAACCCTCTATTCTACGCCTGGTGTTGTTGAATGCCAGGACTGTATGTAATAAAACCCAGCTAATTTACGACCTTATTCTGGAGGAAGATGCAGACCTGGCTTGCATAACTGAAACATGGATTGGCGGAGAGGGGGGTCCCCCCTAGCTCTCATTTGCCCGCCCGGTTATGCTGTCCAACACCAGGGCAGACTAGAGGGACGGGGGGGAGTAGCCATCGTTTACAAGTCTATCCTAGAGGTAGCTAGGCACTCCTCGGTGGTAAAGCCGGGTCTTGAGGCTCTCCACGTGTGGATTGGGGCTAGGGACGGTATTGGGATCTTGCTGGGTTACTGAGCTCCCCGCGACCCAGCCATTTCCCTACCGGAGCTGGTGGACTTTGTCTCCGCAGCATTGCTGGGTTCCCCGAGGCTATTGGTCCTAGGGGACTTCAACATGCATGCGGGGGCAGAGGCTTCCGGACCAGCTCTTGAGTTCTTGGAGACCATGGCCTTCTTGAACATGTCCCAGCATGTCAACGGCCCTACACACGTGGGCGGCCACACACTAGACCTGGTCTTTTCCACCAATGGGAGCGAGAGTGATCCGAGTTGGTACCCTTGTCATGGTCGGATCACCACCTAATAAAATGCACCATCAAGATGGCTATCCCCCCTCGCAGGGAGCAGGGACCTATGGTTATGGTCCGTCCTCGAAGGCTACTGGATCCGATTGGATTCCAGGATGCCATGAGAGGGGTTACGGCTGACCTGGCTGGCGCTCCTGTTGAGGCTCTGGTCGACGGCTGGTTCACTGCCACGGCTAGTGCCGTAGACACGATCGCTCCTAAACGCCCTCTCCACCGCAGAGATCGCCCGGTGCCCTGGTTTAACCAGGATCTCCGGGCGTCAAAGCGGGTCAGGAGACGGCTAGAGCGCAAATGGAGAAAGGACCCGACGGTTTTTAATCGTATAGCTGTTAAGGTCGCTACTAACCTTTACCAGTCTAAGGTAAAGGCTGCTAGTAGAACATACCTCGCTAACCGGATAAGCGAGGCATCTAATCAGCAGGCGGAATTATTCCGTATAGTACGTGACCTATCCGGAATTGGCCTGGGTGATAGGCCTCCCCCTAGTTTTACACCGGACCAATTTGCAGCATTTTTTAAATCTAAAGTGGAGGCCATCCGCCGGGATCTTTCTCCTTTTTTGAACACAGTGAGTCGAGCTGAGATGTCCAGCGCTCCGTCTTGTCCAGTGATTTTTGATTCCTTTCAGCCTGTTTCACCCAATACTGTGTCCAGGATGCTGGCTCGCTGCCGTGCCACCACCTCCTCTTTGGACCCTTGCCCGGCCTGGCTAATCAAGGCAGCCAGGCCCTCAACAACGGAATGGGCTACTGCAATAATTAATGGGTCTTTCCTTGAGGGCAGATTTCCTTCTGCCCTCAAGGATACACTCATTAGGCCCATGAGAAAGAAACCTAGTTTGGCGGCGGATGAAATTGGCAACTACAGGCCCGTCGCCAATGTTTCTTTTTTAAGCAAGATAGTCGAGAGGGTGGTGGCCGATCAGCTTCAGGCGTTCCTGGATGAAGCAGGGGCCCTGGACCCATTCCAGTCGGGCTTCAGGCCGCGCCATGGAACTGAAAAGGCATTGGTCGCCCTGTGTGATGACCTACTGAGGGAGGCCAACAGGGGCAAAGTGTCTCCGCTGGTCCTCCTCGATATCTCAGCGGCCTTTGATACCATTGACCACGGTATCCTCCTGGGGAGGCTCACCGAGTTGGGAATAGGTGGCCGGGCCCTCGCCTGGCTCCGTTCCTTCTTGGAGGACCGCCCCCAGAGAGTACAGCTTGGGGAGAATGTCTCGGCCCCGTGGAGCCTCAATTGTGGGGTCCCACAGGGGTTGATTATCTCCCCAATGCTGTTTAACATCTATATGAGGCTGCTGGGGGGGGTCATCAGGGGGTGTGGAGCACTGTGCCATCAGTATGCGGATGACACACAGCTCTACAGCTCCTTTTTTCCAACTACAGGAGATGCCGTTCTGTCCCTTCAGCGTTGCCTGGAGACTGTACGGGAATGGATGCAGGAGAACGGGCTGAGGCTGAACCCGGACAAGATGGAGGTACTGAGGGTGGGAGCTCCAACAGCTGGGGATTTGGGAAACTCCCTCATTTTTGGGGGAGTGACCCTGCCTGCCAGGGATGGGGTTCGCAGCTTGGGGATCCATTTGGACCCGGCACTCACTATGGAATCTCAGGTGGCGTCCGTGGTCCGTACCGCATTTTTTCACCTTAGGCGGATAGCCCAGCTGCGACCCTACCTTGATGTTGGGGCTCTCACCACTTTGGTGCATGCGCTTGTAATCTCAAGATTAGACCACTGTAATGCACTCTACGTGGGGCTACCTTTGAGGCTGCTGCGGAAACTACAGGTGGTGCAGAATGCTGCGGCCAGACTACTCAGTGGAGTGAGAAGATACCAACATATCTCGCCCACTCTGGCCGCACTGCATTGGCTGAACATCCAATTCCGCATCGACTTCAAAGTATTGATGCTCACTTACAAAGCCCTAAACGGTTTAGGACCTTGATACTTGGTGGAACGCCTTCTCCCACCAAGATCTACCCGTGTCACTCATGCGAGCCAAGAGGTGAGGCTGAGGAGCCTAACACCGAGAGAGGCCTGGAACGAAAAGACTAGAAATCGGGCCTTCTCGGCGGTGGCTCCTCGCCTTTGGAACAACTTACCTCCTGAGATCCGCGCGGCCCCCTCGCTGGGTATTTTTAAGAAACAACTAAAAACATTGATGTATAGGCAGGCCTTCACAACAGATAACCCCTGACGACTTTTCTTTCTTTTTATATACTTTCTTTGATTTTATTTCTGCTCAGTTGTAATGATTTTAAAATTATATTGTTGTTTTTGACTGTAAGCTGCCTAGAGTGGTCTAATATGACCAGATAGGCAGGATAGAAATAAAATAAATAAATAAATAATAAATACATCTGTACCTAAATTCAGAATTTATGTCGGGGGCATTCTGGGAATCATGCTTGCAATGTCTCCTTGTGGGTTGAAACAATTTGTAGTCTCAGTCTACTCCCAGAAGAAGGCTATATCACAGGAAAACTAATAGCATTACAAAAAGAAAGTGAACATATCTTTTCCCTATTTAGATTTAGGCAAAATTCTGCTGTGAAGTTATACTGGTGGAAGACAAACAAACAGCATAATTCATAGTAGTTTTTCACTGGTGCTTAAGAAGTCACCCCTTCACTTTTCAGGCATGCACTGCCCCCCGGATTGGCACACTCAGAAAAAATAAAGTGGGAACTTGTTAACTAGTTCTGAAAAGGCACTGCCAGTTACAGTTTGCCTTCCACAGAAATAAGTACGCACCAGGATTTCGTCCTTAGCATACCACATAGTGTGGAGAGACAGTCTTCCAAGCATTTCTGTGTCACAGTTGTTCAGGAAAAAAATAATAATGGGCAGATACCAGTTTTGCTACCTGCCCAACATCATTTCACATGGAACCAGTCCATAAAAAAAATGTGTTTAAAATTTTAAGAATAGTGGACCCAGGTGGATGGGAAAGACAAATCCATCCTACATGTTCATAATCTGCATCTGCCTCTTTCTGTGAATCGCTCCATTTCTCAACTTGAATTAACAATTGTCACACAACAGCAGCATCCATGTGCTTTTCAAGTTCCACACATGTGCAATTTTTGAACTGCAGATACCAAAAGACATGATGTGCATGTGCAAAGTACCATGAGCATGGGATCCCCTCAAAAGATATGTCAGCCTTTCGCAACTCTTTTGCAGCACAAAATGTATGTTTTGCTGTGCACTCAAAAACAGTTTAACTGATATAGCAAATTGAAATTCCTAGTTAACACCCCAAAATCCAATATTGTCTATTTCACTCCCAACCTGTGCCTATATTTTAGCAGTTCTTTAGCATATGTATATGTAGGTTGTAGTGGGCCTACAAATTATGGAAAGGTGGAGGGAGGGGGTCATTACGAGAACTGGTCATGGAGGTTGTAAAAGTTGCCTTGTGATCAGCGTATGGCCCACAATTTCCACTTTGTCCATTCCTGCTCCAGTTATGAGTAAGCCAGTTACACAGCTGACCTATTTATTTATTTATTTATTTATTTATTTATTTATTTATTTATTTATTTATTCCTTAATTCATTCATTCATTCATTCATTCATTCATTCCATTTATACCCCGCCTATCTGGGCATTTTGACCACTCTAGGCGGCTTACAACACATAAAGAGAAAGGAAAAAAATATATAAGAACAATATATGAATAAAAAGGAATTTGTACATAATTAAAAATTCAATAAGATGGAAAAGGAGAAACATGATAAAGAAGGCAAGGAAGAAGGTCAGGGATTAACTGGAGGGGGGGAGGCCTGCCTAAACATCCATGTTTTCAGTTGTTTCTTAAAAATACCCAGCGAGGGACCCGCACGAATCACTAGAGGCACATTGTTCCAGAGGTGAGGAACCACCGCCGAGAAGGCCCGGTTTCTAGTTTTTTCCTTCCAGGCCTCCCTCGGCATCAGGCTCCTCAGCCTCACCTCCTGATGCACATGGGTGACACGGGTAGAACTGGGTGGGAGTAAGCGTTCTACCAAGTATCGAGGCACTAAACCGTTTAGGGCTTTATACGTAAGCATCAGAACTTTGAAGTCAACACAGAACTGAATGGGCAGCCAATGCAGCGCGGCCAGAATAGGAGAAATGTGATGGTATTTTCTCGCTCCACTAAGGAGTCTGGCCGCCACGTTCTACACCACTTGGAGTTTCCGCATCAACTTCAAAGGTAGCCCCACGTAGAGTGCATTACAGTGGTCTAATCTCGAGATTATGAGCGCATGCACCTATTGACCCTGGATGGTCTACAAAGTAGAATTATTTAAAACACAAGTTAGATATATGCAATAGAAGTAAATGAAAAAGAGCAGATACCACAATATACTTTTTTTTTGCACCCAGAACACCAGGGGATATTGTACCACATTTAGTCTGTTGTGCATGGGGACTTACTGCAACATGAAAAAAAATCTACTGCATATATCATGTGTAAATTTTGAATATGCAATCAGTGTTGATTTGAGTATTTAGAGAATTTGCTTTTCATGCTCAGGTTTGAATTTGTGTATGTATAAGAAAACAGGTGCTGCTTCAAAACTCCTGGCTATCATACTGATACAGAAGTGGAAACCTTGTAATGCAGATTCCCCAGAAAGGAACTCATGTAATACTTGAGTCCTGCAGAATATGAAAAGCTATTAAAATGTTGGCATGGGGTGAAGTAAAAAAGGACACAATTGCTTTGAATTGTTCAGTAGTGCCAGGGTATGGCTAGGTAGCCAAGTTGTCCCATACTGAATCAGGCTAAGCAGGCTAATTTGAGGTACTTTATGTTATTTGGGGCAATCTGTGCATCCATATGCAAGTTTATTAAGTTTATTAATGAATGGTAACCTTTTCGTTTCTGTGTGCACAAAGGTCCTGCAGTGACTCAGCTAAGTCAAGTGACAGTAGTAGAACATGGGGAATCTGTTTTGGTTTGATATCAGCAATCACACATGCTGGCAAAAATGGATTGATCATAACCCATTTATGACATCACTTAAATATGCAAGCAAATCAGTACAGGAAAAGCAGAGATCTCAAAATCCTTTCAGATATATCAGGAACATTTGCATCTGCACGTCTGTACATATATGTTAAATAGCATCCTCCATCCACAACCCTATGTACAAATAATCTATGCAACTGTATGTCTGATGTAGCCTACACAGGATTCCCATTCACACATTGAAAGCCTATACATGGGTTGCACAGGATCTATAGAAAACTGTAAAAGAAACACATACTATTGGGGACAAATGCTATTGGAGATACACAAAATCTTTCCATATATGTTCAATGCAATAAATTTTTAGAAGATTTTGTCATGTGTGTAAGTGCTTTCTCACCATGATGAGGTATTTGTCTTTCTTTGCTTAACTTCTTGAAACATTTTATCTTAAAACTCCAGTGGGGAAACATAGTTAACAGACTGTTGTAACCTTCTGAGTTCTGTGACATTTTAGATTTCTGCTAGAAGAGAAGCCTCCATTTTCAAAAATGAAGGACTGAGATTTCCCTGGGTCCTCCATTTTCAAAAAATGGAGGACCCACCCCTTAGCCCTATATTCATATGACCTAAAATGAACATTGACTTCCTTTTTTTCCTGCTTAATATTTTGCACAACTTAGATTCAGAATAAATAGAATTCCCATCATGATATCCCACAATAGATGTATTAATTGCACTTAACTACAAAATCAAAGTTAAAACAGCTAGTCTTTGGGACACAAGTGCTTTATTTAAGCTAACAACTGGACCTGAATGGGGAAAAACAAAACACATACATTGGTTTTTCTCATTGCCAAATTTGCTGAGTGACAGAACTTACTAGCAGCACCCTGGAAAGCTTCACAGAAAGCTTTATTCCCACTGCAATGAAATTAGACAGTCCCACATAGACCAGTGAAACCAGTCTCATTTTTGGGGTCTTGACATGAATGTTCAACCATGCTTATGACATAATAGAGGCAACAGTGATATCCATGGAAGGTCTGGGGGCATTTAAGGACCACAACAAGATGACTTCTACAGCACATTCATTTACAAAGCAGGCCTTGTGAAGACAAAGTGATTCATTTCCTTTTGACATCCTTTTCATACATGCAAAGCAGGTGCTCTGCTATTGAGACATATTACACCAAAACTGCCTGATTTTTGTTTTTTTGTTGCACACACTGATGCATCATTCCTTGGAGCAAATTAGCTTATACACAGCAAACTTAGGTGACACTTTTCTAGTGGTTAAAATTGAAAAGCAACTGTGGGAACCTGCCAGTTTGACCTGAGGAACAGTGGGGCAACTCACATTTTCTTCTCTGGCTATTTTGCCACTCATAATCTCTTCCCAGATGTTTTTCTGTTCATGGAAGGAAAAATACTATTTATTCTTGCAGTTGATGGCAAGAAATTTGAACAGGAAAACAGCTTGATTAAAAACAGAGTGCCTAATAGCCCCTTTTCCCTTCCTCCCCCCTTTCAGCTCAAATCAGATTCTCTCCATGGCTGATTTTCATATTTTCAAAATCTTAAGAGATTGTTACGTATTTCTCCTGGAGTAATGACTAATTGGGCTCTTGATTTCAATAACTTGCTGAAATGGAAGGTCTTTCTGGGAAATAAAAATAAGACGAATAAGATCAGAAGAATGAGGAGATCTGAAAACACGCATATAAGCATTATAACATTTTTGTTTTTCGTACTGCATTATTGCCTTGGAATTGTTGAACATGGTCTATCAACATGGTAAATGCAGTAGAAGCTGCAGTTCCCCTGCCTTCCTTAAACTTCCCACATGCAGGAGAAGTACAAAAGCATTGGAAAAGACAAGAATTCACATGCTTGAGTAAGAAGTTAAGGTAGACTTGTGAGAGAGAGTTCCTTTGGCTCTTATAATGAAGCCACAATGGTCCTGAAGGGTGACGTTTCCTTCTGCATTGAGACACCTCCCCAAAACTTGGAATACAACATCAGTGCCATTAAAGATGATGCATAATATTAATGGCTGAAATACTATGATGCAGAGAATATCTTCTTGATATTGAGTTATTTCTGGTGAACAAGGGAGCAAAATGTTCTCAAGGGTTCATTATTTTAGGAGGAAACTGAGATTTCCTGCTATTATTGTCTGTGTAAATGGCAAAGGATGTAAACCATTTGAAGATAAGGCTTTTGAAAGAGAGCAAGCAAGAGAGAACAAGGAAAAAAATTAATTGGCTACCTACATTTTGTTTCAATAAAACCTTGATTTAAAAAGTGACGTAATGTGCTATGATGATTCCCAAGTTAAAATGTCTAGTGCTATGAAAACCATTTGTTAGGCCACTCCACTCCTAATGAAGAGACGGTATTATATACCAATAGGTTACTGTGTCTGCATTACACAGCCTGTAGAGCAAGACGTGAACTTCCTCCTTCTATGTTCATACATTGGCTCCTACAGCTGATTGATTTTTTGTTGTTCAACTATTGAGCAGTGTCTAATAACTGGGAAATGTCTCCGTCCTCATTTTTGTCCCAGTTTTTAAACTACTTGTTCTCAACAGAGTGCTCAGTGTCTCTATTGATCCTTATGCTCAAGACAGTTTTCTTTCTTCTTCATTTAAAAAAAAATCCAGCCAGAAGTAAATAAAATCCACAGTGGACTGAGTCACGGTTGCTTTATGACTACAACACAGGCTCCAGCTCTTCCGATATTTAGAGATGCCATCTGCAGAGAAGAAAAAAATATTAAATTCAGGCTATTAAGTAATGAAATTCCAGTAGTTTTGTAGGATGTACTTCCAAAGAATCAAAGAGTGCAACATAGAATTGATATAGGATACCTGATATTGCTGTGTTTCTATTAATTTTGAATGGAAATTTGGTTTACAAATGAATCAACAGAATAGAGTTTATATTTAGATGTGGGAAGCCTCATCTAATATGGACAATGGTAACAGATAATGGAAGTTGTAGCTAAAAATACTGGAAAGACTAATCCAGCCTAACTTGTCTCCACAACTACTATGTGGACAACAAACAAACATGCTTAAAATATGGCAATACTGTGTTTCAGAATAGGCCTATTCATTCACTTTGTCAAATTTGTATTTCCACCCAATATTATTCAATGTGGCTAACAGTAATAAAAGTAAATTACATTTTTAATTCATTAATTAAGAAAGAAATTAAATTAAGAAATTAAAAAAATTCCTTCCTTCCTTCCTTCCTTCCTTCCTTCCTTCCTTCCTTCCTTCCTTCCTTCCTTCCTTCCTTCCTTCCTTCCCTCCCTCCCTCCCACCCACCCACCCGCCCGCCCGCCCGCCCGCCTGCCTGCCTGCCTGCCTGCCTGCCTGCCTACCTACCTACCTACCTACCTAACAGGTTATTGTTAGGTCACTTAGGAAAAATAAAGTTAAATAAAATAGATGCCAGTTGCCAATTAGTACAATGTCAAATTGTCAATTAGCACCTTGTCAGGATCAGCTTCTCCTGTTGGCACTCTGTGCATACATAGCTCTCTGCCTGTGCTGATTCCTGAACATCGTTTGTCAACTGGATGATTACAGTGATATCATCTGCAGAAAACTGATTTGAAAAACTGAATCACAGCTGATCAAAGCATATTTTCCATGCTTGATAATCACACTACTGTGTGATTTCTCAGGCAGGTCACTGCCTCGGAGGCCTAATTATCCATCTCTATGGAAGAATGATGACCTACTTCACAGGCCTAAGGACAACATTAACTTACTTGGAAGTTGTCACCATTAAACTTCCTTTCAAATAAGCATGGATAGGATTTGGCTATAGAATTGAAACAATATCACATGAATAGTATAACCTCTCAAATTACAGTAACATATAATAGAATATAGTTAATCATTTATAAAAGTAAATGGTACAGAAGCTATTTACATCTTGCTAATACATTTCTGCAAAGCAAAAATTCATTCATAACAAATTGCAGATTCAAGCTGAGTTATTGTCAAGGAAGGAGGAGGAGGAGAATGGGATTTCAATAAAAGATCAGTCAATAAGGGCAGTGTTATATGAATAGCAGGAAATATGGACTCTTTTTGCAGAAACCTTTACAGTAATTGTAGAAAGTTTTAACTTTTGTAATAGTTCTAACAGTTACAACTGCATAGTAATGAGGATCCTGTCAGGTTACCAATCTTAACAAGCTCTTTGTGAAAGCACTAAAAGCACAAAACCATGGATACCTGTGTCCATTCATTTGTTTGAGGATCATATGACTCCATAGTGTTCAAGTACGTCTGGCCATCATATCCACCCACTGCATATAATTTATCTCCAAGGATACAAACACCAACAGCATCACGAGGCATGCTCAGTGGAGCCACCATTGTCCATGTATCGGTTTTTGGGTCATATCTGTACAAGAAAAGGGAAGGCATATCTCATGAGAATCTGTACTGTAAATTAGATAATTTTCAACATTAAAAACCATTATGTTCCATTCACCAAATAGATTTCTTCTGAATATCTTCCTAGGCAGAAAGGGAAGTCATACAAGCATCTAAACCATTAAAATATTCCAAAGTCCAGTGTGCTTTTCTTATTAATTATGTGCTTTTAAGACCAACCAATCTCTACTTATTTGGGGCTAGATGTTGAATTTTGGCCAGATCTATTCACTCACTCACATTCTTCCCTCCTGTCACTAATTATGAAATTGTTCTCTTTAAGCTAGACTATAGATTACAAGTGAAGCTGGAGGCAGAATAGTTCTTTAATTTTCAAAGCACATTTCTATAAATTTGATTATATTAATTTTTCCTCATGTTTTGCTCTCTTTAAAATCTTTGAAGTTCAGTAGATGGTTCTAAATCCATATAACATATTCATATTCTGGTGACATATTGAAATGCTGCATTGGCAGAAGAGTAAAATAGTTGATTTCTACAGTGTAACTCACTGAGATGTGCATGAGAGGGGTAGAATGTTGACTGCTGCTGGCTCATAAAACTGAGAAAAGGACATGATTAAGATGAGATAAAGAATCTCTCTTTTTTTCCCTGTGAAGTAAGAGATCTCTGTGTACACCTTAAACCAGGTTCCCTCCATCATCTGTAATCTAGGCATTAGGTTTCAAATTGGGAGTATCCACTTAGGCTAAACTTCTGTACACCTCCTGTTTTATCTGTCGGGATTGATGCAGTCTCCGGAGGGTCCTGGGGAAAGAAAAATGCACCCAAGGTCTCTTGAGCTTGCCTACCACCAGCTAGAAAGGTTCAATGATGGAGGGGGATTGCTGCAGGATTAAAAGGGGGGGAGGAAGTATTTGCAGGAGGCAGTAACAAAAAGGAGCCCAGAAGGAGCCAATTTTATCATTTATGGTGAAATTTCAACTTGAAAACTCAAACTCCCAACCCAAGCGTACAGCTTTCCAACTGATTAAAGATGACACATACAAATGCTAGCAAAACATTTGCACCCTATCTGAAATATTTTATCAGAAATATCTTCAATGTTCACTTCTCCTTTGGTTAAAATGTGCATTAAAAAGATTTAATCTGGAATTTATTGTACTATGTAATCCCACCTGAGGCATTTTTCACATTTCATTCTTTAAACATTTTGTGTATGGTTGGATGTTTTTAATTGTTAATGTTGTAAAAAAACTGTCAATATTTTCCAGATATTAATCCAAACCTCACATTAATATTAATGTTATGCTATTTTCTTAGACGTTTATAGCAATTAATTCACCATATATGAGGAAAATTGTTATGAGGGCTTTAGGAAATAGGAAGCTCTAAAACCTTATCCTTCCCTTCAGCTCAGCAGTTCCAAATTGATTTCTTTTTGTATTCAGGAACATTATGGTGGCTCTCAATTCACCTCTGGGCACATCAAGTTATTACAAAGATGAAGTGTGCAGCCCTTTCCTTTTTCCTTTAAACCGGGGAAATAATGTTGCAAAATATAGACAATGATTCAACTACAACACTCATTTCTTTTCCACTCTTCTCTGCGATTCAGTGCTAGTTGTTCTCCTAGTTTTTGTCATTGTTTATTAACTTTTCAAAAATGTTATTTCTATTTGCTTTTGCTTTTGTCTTTCTATTGCATTCATCTTGACTTTTGCTGCTGAAAAAAATATACCGTATTTTTCGCACCATAAGACGCACTTTCCCCCTACAAAACAGGGGGGTGGAAAGTCTGTGTGTCTTATGGAGTGAAGAAAACAGATTATATTTTCCTGTTTTCTTCTCCTAAAAAATTGGTGCGTCTTATGGAAAGGTGTGTCTTATGGAGCGAAAAATATGGGGTAATCCTGTATCAAGCACGCAGCACACATGTGAAGTTAAAAGATGCAAATTATTGTTTGTATAACACCCACTGGCTAAAGACCTATACAGTGGTGCCTCACCTGATGACGTTAATTCATTCCAGCAAAATCGCTGTACAGCGAAAACGTCATCAAACGAAATAAAAAACCCATTGAAACGCATTAAAAACGGTTAATGCATTCCAATGGGCGAAATACCTGCTCGTCCAGCAAAGATCCTCCATACGGTGGCCATTTTCAGGTGCCTGTCTTACGAAAAATGGCTCCTAAAAACATCAGGGAGCCATTTTGAACAGCCGGCAGCCATTTTGAAAACCCGACGATCAGCTGTTTTGATCGTCGTAATGCAAAGAATCGGTTCCCGAAGCAGGGGACCGATCATCACAAAGCGAAAAACCCCCATTAAAAATCGTTTTGCGGTCGCAATTGCGATCACAAAAACATCATCGTGAAGCGGATTCATCATTATACAGGGTAATTGTTAAGCGGGGCACGACTGTAAATTATTTTAAAGCCAGTGTCTAGCCTTTAGTTAAATAGTATAAAGTGTAACTATTTGTGACATATTTGGAACAACTAATTTTATGAAAAACAATGCTTTGCTTTAACCCTCAACCATTAACTAAAATCTTTTCAGCCTCCCCTATTTCACTTGGTTCAGAAAGCACCTAGAAGTAGATGAACGATCTATATAGCATTGCAATGTGTGCATTTCCCCCAAAACTTCATGTGGAAGTGTGTTTTTCAGCTCTGGATGCGTCCTTGGTTGTAGTCCTGAGTATTGGCAGACTTATTTCACATAGTGGGGCATTTTTCTCCTCCGTGATACACTACAAATTTCCAGTTTTTTCCCCTCCATGTTGCTCACAATAGATTAAAAGAAAAGAAAACCACACTACTCATATTACGGACATTTCTCCAGCAATGAAACCCTCTCTATTGTAGTAAATGTCCACAAAATGAAATGCAATTGTTTATGCCAATCACATTGCATCACTTCAATGTCACTAAATCATGTCCAACCCCTCAGGACTTTTGCCTAAAACACTATATTGGCAAGCTCCTAAATTACCCTAGCAGCAGTGAGCAAAAATCAGTAAGAATTGCTGAGATTTATTTTGTTTATTAAATGAAAACTGCAAATATTAAATTCTTAAATACAGAGACTAAAACCCTATTCAATCATTACCAACACACGATGGAACAGTTAACCACTCACCTCTTCATTGTTTTATTTACCATGTAGACAGAGACATATATGAAGAGAAGAAACTCCTGCCTACATATTAGGTCTACCACATGAACAAAAAATATGATTGTTCATGTTCTTCCTTGAATATATAGCTTACATACAAGAAGGAGTTTATGCTTTGCAGACACAAGCTGTTGATGTGGATAAAGTGACTTAGGGGAAGGCCTAAGTGTGTTCATAACAAAGAGGTGGGTAATAACTGGACAGAGCTATTGTTTTTAGTGCTATTTGGATAATACTATTGTAGAGAAACTACAGTGTAGGTTTGCTGTGTGCTTTGTGCAACAAGAAGTGATTTGGGGGAAAATAAATAATCTCTTTTAGTGCTTGAATGTTGAATTGTCCTTGTCTTGGAAGCATAAGATAATAACAAAAAAAGTAATTATTTTATTAGGAATTCAGAAACGCTGGTTATTAAAATCTAAAATGAAGGAGATATAAGAAAATGAATAAAACCTATGACTATTGTTCTTATGCTCCAGAAATGAGTATACAAATAGTTATTCAATCCTAATAGTTTCTAACAAGAAAACCAAATAACTATTTACGAATTCAAGACTATTTCGGGCAATCTACTTTGCATTCAAGAACATTGCTTGTAAACACATACCTTTCAACATAATCCAAGAGTCTGGAGCAATGATTAGAAGCAGGGGCATCATGGCCTCCAACTGCATAGAGGAAACCATCACAAGTAGCCACTCCGACACCCCCTCTTCTCTTACACATTGGAGCACACATGCTCCATTTGTTTGTGTGCGGATCATAATATTCCATAGAGCTCAAACAAGAACTGCCATCTCGACCTCCAACTGAGTACAACCTAGAATAAACAGTGAACAATTACTAAGCATAACAGGTAGAATTCAGAACTAAACAGTGAATAGAAAAGCTTGGTGTGCGTTTTCTAGAGTCTACAATGTGATGAACATTGTCCTTAAGGGCTCCTTCTCTACAATTTCTCATGGCTGTTCAAAGGTATGAGTACATAATCACAATCATACCTGTCCATTACTGATTACTATTAAGTTATATAATTCCATGCTTATCAGTTTGGAACAATGACAAAAAAGTAGTTTTACATATTTGGAGGACTCAGAAGTGTTGCTGTTACATGCTGTCAAATCTCCTTGACCGATGGCAATCTTATGAATGAGTGACCTCCAGAATGGCCTATCCTTCACAGCCCAGCTCAGCTCCTGAAGCTGTAACTTCATTTATGTGCTCAGTCTATCTCATATTTGATCCTCTTCTTTTCCAGTTGCCTTCAGCTCCTCCAGCATTTTTATCTTTTCCAACAAGTCATGTCTTCTCATGATGTGCTCGAAGTACAACAGCCTCAGCTGTGTCATTTCTGCTTCCAGAGTTGATTTAATCTAACACCCACAGAGTATCCACAAAGCTCTCCACCAGCACTGTATTTCAAATGGATCAATTTTTTTTCCTGTCAGTTTTTTTCATTGTCCGACTTCACCATACATAGTAATCAGGAATACAATAGTGTGGATGATCTTGGCTTTGGCTGTCAGTAGTACATCCCTACAGTTGATAATATTTTCTATTTCTTTTCCATGTTTCTTCTTCTTGGCTGCAGTCTCTATTTGAATAGCTGATTGAACCACAGTATGCAAACTTTTTTTTACACTCAGAACTGTACTAATTTATTTTAAAGTGTATTTAAAGACTAAAAATGGCCAGTTTAGCAGCCATTCTTTTTTAATATAATTTTATTTTATTTTTTTACATAAAGGGTGACATAGGAACATGGGGGCTAGGGGTTGTGAGGGAAGGAGATTTGTGAGGGAGAGGGGAAATCATAGCATACTAATATCCAATCTATACCTATTGCCATATCAAATCCAAAATCATTCTATTTACTCTTTTCTGCCTTATGTATAAGGTTCTCATTTCACTATATATATTCAGCTACTACCTGTTAATTCAGTCCATTTATAAAATAAGTCCCATCTTTCTGTTGCCCTTTGCAAGGATTGGTCCTTCATAACTTCCGATAAGATGTCCATTTTGGCTATTTCCCGTATCTTTTCCATCAGATCTTCTTGTTCCGGCACCGCCGTACTTTTCCAATTTCTAGCATACATAATTCTGGCTGCTGTAATAATATATATAACTATATGTTCCTTTGACCTATCTATGTTATCGGGTATCATGCTTAATAGAAACAATTCTGGGGTTAGTGGTACTTTACAAAGCAGAATTTGTTGTAACATAACATGCACTCTTTTCCAGTATTTTTTCGCTACCCCACACGACCACCACATATGATAATAACTTCCCATTTATGTTTCACATTTCCAACACTTATTTGATACATCAGTATACATCTTTGACAGTTTTTCAGGGATCATATGCCACCTATAGAACATCTTATATATATTCTCCTTAAAATTAACCAATCTTGTGAGCTTTATGTTATTTTGCCATATTTTCAGCCATTGATCAATATCAATGTTGTGCCCTATATTTTGTGCACACTTAATCATAGGTTCTTTAACCATTTCCTCTTGCATTTGAATTTATTTATTTATTTATTTAGCCACTGGCAATGGTGCGGCTAAAAAATATTGTAAATAAATAAATAAAATAAATCTTTACAGGAATGGACAACCTCCAAGAGTCTGGTTATCATATTTCCAACCTCTGAGCCTTGGAGGAACCCAATACCCTGCCCCATCCTCCAAATAATTATATATTTATTTTTCCTAATGTCTGTAAACAGGATTTGGGGTTAGGTTCAAAGGGCAAATGATACCTCTAAAGCTTCTATGGCAGTGGTCCCCAACCTTGGGCCTCCAGATGTTCTTTGACTACAACTCCCAGAAGCCTTCACCACCACCTCTACTGGCCAGGATTTCTGGGAGTTGAAGTTCAATAACATCTGGAGGCCCAAGGTTGGGGACCACTGTTCTATGGGACATATTTGCAATTAAATAAAAATTTTTTCCAGAGTTTAGGAGCTGCTGTCCCGGGATTGTTATTTGCTCATCTGTACTATAGCACAACAGGGAAAAGTTTGCGATCAGGCCTGGGATGGGGGTTCATCTCTCTCTCCCAACCTTCACAAATCTCATGAGATTCCAGCAGAGTCTTGCAGCCTGTGAAACTTTTTAAAACTGTAAATAAAGCACAGAAGAAAAACCTTTACTAATCTATCCTGTGAAGCAAGATAATCCTCTCTTCCCTACATGAAAGAGTTTCAAATGCTTCTTCTACCTTTCTTAATTTGGATGGTGAGTTCTCTTTTTATCCCATATCATCCTGTGAATGGGCAAGAAGAGCTCAGACAAAAACCCATCAACCCACATCCAAATGAAGATGACTAATTATACTATTACTGTCCTAAAGAAGGGTTCTGTTACTGATGATTTGATGCATGGCTTTGCCTGTCAAATTGCTTTTCTAACTTTCAGATATCTTCATAGGACGCTGGCAACAAGTCAGACACTAGAATGCCAGTTGTACCAAGAAGTAAATTATCATGAGACACATGACCAGGAATTCACAAATAATTCACAACCTGAAATTGAATAGGCCTACACAGTACACTTCTATGTGTGAGGATGGTGCTGTTTTGGCCACCTAATGATGAGCATACATGGAATACCTTAACATATTCATAGAAGTGATGCTGCAGGTGAGGGGCAATAGCTCTCTTATCCTACCTCACGACTCCATGGTAAACAAAACAAAACAAAACATAGACTTTCTCATTCATAGCTTGGATAAACATTTCAGATTGATTCTTATGGTCAAACTGGATGGTAAAGGAAATATGTGTTTCTTACGATTACCAGCCTTTTTCCCCCAGTGGCCTGATTCATCAGACAGGCACATCTCAGCAATCAGCCTTGCATACAAATTCATGTTTTATCTTCCAGTGGCCAACCATAAAACAAGTAATAAACTTACAGAGGTGAGGAAAAGCATGTGATATGCTGGATGTTTCACAACAATTTTTAATTGCTTGCTAAATAGATCATCTGGATTGACACATTAACCTAAGGCAGTCCCATTTAAATTGATGGAACTTACTTTTGAGTAGAGATGTATGGGATTGCTCTGTGATTCATTTAAACTATCCAGCCTCTCAATTTAAGGAATTAATATTGAGCTGCTGGGTGGCATACTTTTACTGCAGAAAGCCAGAGGTTTACATGGCATTTAGGATTTATGCATAGATGTTTGGGAGAGAAATCTCTTAATGCTATTTAGTATTGAAACTACAAAAAAAATAATCAGTAACTATAATTCTAAGTCTAGTTAGAAACTTCCTGCAGGGCATAAAACACAATTGGTTCCACCTCATATAAGTGCACATGGGAACATTGTTCTGATTGCAGTCTAACAGTGTTGACACACAGGATGCATTTGTTACTTTTTTCACACTTTGTTGCCTCCTGTGCATAGCCTGGAGAATAATATAACTTATAGAAATGTGGGCCATTGTAAAGTCCAAGCAATGAAGCAATATGGGATGCAAACCCTCGCATCAGTGAAAGAATTACTCACTTGGAAGCTTTTATTGTCCTAAGTACTTCATGAATTCTGAACTAGTTAAATGTACATTTAAGGTTTCCTTGTTAATGAAGCTGTACTCAGCAACAACTGCTGTTGCTGTTGTTACTACTGCTTTTTACTGTAAGGGATTTTGAAATATACTGTTTCTTTCTTTATTTGATGTATATACTACCCAGCTTAGTGGAAACCCACTACTCTGGGCAGTGAACACCAAGGAAATTAAATCCACAACAGCATCAACAAGCCCCAATGACAGTATAAAATAACAAAATAATATAAACAGCACTGAGCATAACAAAATCATGTGGTGATGTCAAATTAGCCTCCAAAATTCAAATAGTACATTCCTACCACAGGGAAAGTATATGTTCAAAGTCCTCTTTATAAAGTTCTGCTTTAACAAGCTTTCTGAAAGTAAGGAGAGATGAGTACTGGCATACATCTGATGGAAGGGGCATTCTACAAGGATAGAGCCACCACCGAGAGGGCCCAATTCCTATTTGTCATTCTTGCTTTAAGAAGCAAGGACTGGGAGGAATTGGTGAGATACTGAGGTCCCAAACCATTTCAGGTTTTATATGTCAACACTAACACATTTGGCATGGAAACTAACAGGGAGCCAGTGATAGTGAGCAATGATCAGAGAAATGGGATCAAACCTATTTGCCCTAGTGATCAATCTGGCTGCTGGATTCTGGACCTGCTTGAATAGTAGCCCCTCATAGAGAGCATTGCACTAACTGATGTTTGAGACTACCAATGCATGAACCAGTGCTCTCAGGGATATCCAGTCCAGATAGGAGTGCAGCTGGGTGATCCATCAAAGTTGGAAAAAGGCTGATCTAGCCACAGCAAATATTTGCTGTTCAAACTAGAGTGTCAAAATGAAAACAAACAAACAAACAAACAAACAAAAACCACTCTCAAATTAGGAATCTGGTCTTTTAGGGAGAGTGTAATCCCATGAAGGCCAGGCAACATCTCTTTTATTTAAAGTATCTAATATCAAGAAAATATAATAGTTTCTTTATATGTTAATGTATACTTTCAGAAGCACCAGTATGTTAAAATACATAATGTGGTGATTGACATAATTGAGGATTCTTACTGTAAACCATCCTAATGACAGTCCATTTTTCCATAGATAGACTGAATAAAATAGAGGAGATACACATGCAAGTAGAATCCTGTAAATGAAATCTATTTTTTTTATTCATTGTATTATTTGCTGATGTATTCCTAACGTGCCCTGCATTACAAAATCTCAGGACATGTGGCAATCAATAAGTACAACTTTTAAGCAATTTGAAATTGTCTTAAAACTGCAAATCATCTAAAACAATTTTAACACAAAGGATTTAACACACAGAGTATGGCCCTTGAAATATGGCTGCTGATGTGGCTCATTATTTCCTGTCATATATGTCTGGCAGATTGTAGTTAGCTAGATAAGGCAGAGGTTATGCAAGCTTGCACTACATTGAAAATATAATGATATGCACATATGATTCTCCTTTACTGTCCATATGGGATTTCTGGATTGATGAGCACATAAACTAGCACCAAGACCAGGAAACAGAAAATTAGACTCAAACTGTATGCAATTATGAAAGATATACAATCAGGGAAGACAAATGAATTGGCTGTACTACTCATTGTGCAACACTACACACAGAACCTGTAGCTGAATATGGGCTCATGTGCCTCTTGTAAAATCAGAACCACTTGTGCAATGGCTTGTTATGGCCATGACCTGAATATTAGCCCAAGGATTTAGCCATCAATCTTATTTGTATCAAAACTACTGATACATTTATTGCTAACTTACTATGCAGATTGCTAGCATTAATAAGCACTACTAAAGAGACAAAACCCTTGAAATGATTCTTAAGAATGCTTCAGAAAGTTCAGTATGCAAGACTACTTAACAACAAGTTCCTATACATGTTTATTTTAAGCTCAGCTTTACCATATTCACTGGGGCTTACTCCCATGTAAATGCACTTTCAATCGAAGAAAGGGTGAGATACTGACATAATATATAGCCTCAATACATTTGCAGAATAGAAAAATAGTTTGGCAGTCTTTTTTCCTCCTGAGATTAATTTAGAGCAATATTTTCTCACCTCACAGTGGAATACTCTAAACTCTGCACAATAAACACAAAACAGAACATTGAAGCAGGAGGTTGGGTGTGGAATCACTACATTGATAAACTGAGAATTTCTTGCCAAGCTGCCTGTCACAACATATTTTCCCTGATATTGTGGAAGTAGGTGTGCTTATTGTTTTTGTTTTGTGTTTCTGTGCTGTCTATTTTATTTCACAGGAGATCATTAAGTAACTCATGAAATTGTTTTGCACTCGGTAGTGGAATTTCAGTTATATATATATACACACACACACACATATACATATATATACAGTATATATACAATATATATATATACATATACATATATATTTATATACATATGAACAAAGAGGCGGTTGTATCCATATATATGGATCCAGTCATTTGGGATACAACCACCTCTTTGTTCATTCTGAAGACACTGATCATACTGCTTTCCTACTTCAAACCTTTGAAAACAGATTTCTCCAAACACTTTGCCGCCCTACAAAATAAATTTAAATTCATTATTCACTTTGTCTCTCTGCATAAAAAGAGGGTCATATCAATAACATATTTAATGTTGGATCATGGCAAAGTCCTTTCTGGTCAGCATCCTATTCTCACAGAAGCATGTCCCTGACACTAGAGGCAATATGGAGCCTTCATGACTAGTAGCTAGCCATTAATAGCCTTGTTCCTATCCATGCATTTGTCTAATCTTTTTTTTTTTTTTTTGGAAGATGCCCAAATGAACAGGCTTCATTATATCTTATGTTAGGGTGTCCACATGTTAATGATCTGCAGTGAAAATAAAGGCTTCTTATTCATCCTGAATCTCTGAACTTTCAGCTGGATTGGATGGTCCCAGGCTTTGTGGCGCAGTGGTTAAACTGCTGTACTGCAGCCAAAACTGTGCTCACGACCTGGGGTTCAATCCCAGGTAGCTGGCTCAAGGTTGACTCAGCCTTCTATCCTTCCGAGGT
Organism: Pogona vitticeps; assembly: GCF_051106095.1. NCBI lineage: Eukaryota > Metazoa > Chordata > Lepidosauria > Squamata > Agamidae > Pogona > Pogona vitticeps. Next base: position 140,501,747 of record NC_135785.1, read on the forward strand.
TGGTAAAATGAGTACCCAGCTTGCTGGGGGCGGGGGGGGGGGAATGTATATCCTGTATAATTAACTTGTAAACCGCCCAGAGAGTGCTTGAAGTGCTATGGGGCAGTATATAAGCAGCACACTTTTGCTTTTGCTTCAGTATTATACAAAAGAAAGTTTTGGTGTGTGTGTGTCTTCTTATTAATTTTTCTATTCTATGAATAATTTGCAACAAGAAAACAAAATGCACCCGCATCCTGACAGATGCCTCTCCCGAAAAAGGAGGAGTTGATTCCCCCACAAAAGTCTATCAAAAAAGCAAGCAAGCAAGAATGAACGAACACAAAAGAAAAAAAGGAATGTGAATAATGAGGAAGGTGTTGCAACTTGTTTTCTTAATATTCATCAGTAGATTCATGTCTACATTTTGATGCCATTTACATTTGTTTCACTGGGATAAGTCCCAGCTGTTTCACCTTCATTGCAGCCTTGCTAATATCTTTTTATCTACCATGAATTAAGAGATTTCCATATTCATTCAAAATGCCTGAACTGCAGCTATTAAGGGCCATGACTTAACAAATATATGACAATGTGCATATGGTATGACATGTTATAAGTAATTAACTATTGTGTTGGTGCTGGAAGTCTTCAGTGGCAGAGTGGTAAACATAACTTCCAAATCTATCTGTTCGCTGGAATAGAATGGAGTCTATGTCATTAAAGCTAACATATAACTGAAACTTCTACTCTATGGTGTAAATATCCAAGTGTTAACCTACTGTCAAATATAAGGGGCTCACACATTGTTTAAATACAGATTTCTTTCTGATCCAAACCTCTTAGTATATCTGGGAGTAAAAAGTGCAAATGCTGTGTCTATTCTAGAGCCAGTCTCATTGAGGGTTATGGATTTATTCCTAGGTAAATGGACATAGGATTGAAATGCTCAATAATTTACAAGTTAATGTACAAAACCTCCAACTCATTGTGAAGAAGAAAAGTCTTATTTGATGTATTCTTTTTCATTTTCTGAACCACACTACCATTAAAAAAAAATCACCCATTAAGACTTCCGGTGACTCCTGGGCTCTTCTATAGGTGTACAATCGCCAAGACTTTGCTCATTCAGACAGAATATACAATGTGTAGACTGTACTGATCACACACTGAGCTTTTCAGGAGTTGCACTCTAGGAATAAGCCTTTATGAGAAAAGGTGTTGAAAGAGCAGGATCACACAATGAATTATGAATGAACCTGATGATTCAGTTAGAAGTAAATGTCACCAGACATTTTATCATATGATGTACTGAAGGCAAAAAAGCAAAACTTCTACCATCAGCTGTAAATCAATTCTGAATTTTAGAAATACACTCTGTAGCTGATTTGCTTAGGCTAAACACCATTAAAAGCCTACTGTTTTATGTCTTGCAACAGTGTTTCTCAAATGTAATTATAGTTTGTGTCTGCTTAGAAATCAAAGGTGAGTGGCATTTGCTTGCATGAAACCCTGTATGCTTATTAACATATTGCATTAATTTTTAGCAAACGAAGCTGAGTGGTTCATTCACAGAGAATGAGGGGGAGACCAGGTGTTGTTAGGAGAGATTGCCTTTAGAATGCTTTCAATCTTTTTAAACAAAAGTTTATTTCAGGAAGAAGGCATGAAGAAATGAGGGATAATTCCTCCTGCAAGGTATAGCTACATAAGAACGTTGGCCACACCACTGCACCAACAAGAAAAGAGAGGGAGAGATAGATCCTCAGTTTTGACCTGACCATTCAAAATGCAGACATTTATCTTTACACTGGTATATTTATACACAGATTATCTTCTATTGTTTATCACCAAACTTGAATAATCTCTACCGGAGTTGATAAAACTAATTGATAACATTGTGGCCCTCTCTGGCTGTTCAATTAAGTAGCCTAATCTAAGATTGTGCCTCGTGGTTTTAGTCGCACAGCTGGACTGTTTATGACTTGGCTAGATTCTATTAGGTATGTAGGCGTAATAATTCATCAAGACCTTCCTCAACCAATTAAGATGAATCTGTCAGTAGGTTTGACTGAAATATCTTGGTTTGGACAAAAGGAAGTGACTCAAATTAACTATCTGGGTTTAGGTGAATATCCCATTCTATAGTCCTCAATGGATTTTTTCTGTAGAAAATTAATGCTATATTCATGAAATTTACAAAAGTCTTTTACTCCAAGGCTGGAAAGCTACACCATCTATCACTGAATGGCCAGCTCTTAACACATTAGCTACACATATATGTCTATCCTGTCAATGTCAACTCCAAATGAAAACTTTTGTAAAACATATGCTCAGCTTATATTTACATATATGCCTAGACAACAATGCTATT